>NW_027202749.1:2899058-3372696 GCF_024711535.1 Dipodomys merriami | reverse complement strand
ATGGTCTTCAAGGCCCTGCATGGTCGGCCTCTCCCTCCTCTCCTCTACAGTTACCACAGGACCTTTGCACTGCTAAGACAGTCTTTCCCCAGAATTCACAGGGCTCCTCTTGGATCTTTGCACAAATGCAGCCAGACCAAAAGGCTTCCACATCCCTGTGACTACCCTGCCCCATCTCCCTCCCTCCTCACCATTCCCCTAGGCATTCTGTTTACATCTCCCTGGCTTCCCTCTAGAGTGGAAGCTTCATGGGGGTCTGGGGTTGGGGTCTTCTGTCCCCCACTGTAGCCCACAGCCCCCCTCACAGAAAACACTGCTTGTTAAGTGAGTCTACCTGCATGTATCTGGTAACAAACGCAAACCAAACTACCACAAGTGTCGGGTCCAACACTACCAAACACTACCCAGCCACCCTCCATATGTAAAGCTGACCTGACTAGGGTCACTGGAAGTCCCACGCCTATGCAGCTGCGGGCTGACAGCAATGGTAACCCCACGCAACGCCCGGGCAGTCTTCCAGGCTCCCTGTCATCTCCCCCCAACTCCAAGCCCCTGATGGGCCAACCTTGTTTCTGATAAACACTGCTAATTGCCCAGCCTCTGGGGACAGCCCTGTGTTTGCTGACTGGCGCCCTGGGCCACCAGGAGGCCCCTGGAAGCCTCTGGGTCACATTCCTGGCAGGCAGTCCACACTCAGTGTGGGGCTCCGTCACCCACATGTCAGCACAGATTGCCAGGAGGCTCAGGAGCAACAGCAACCTGCCAATCGCATTCGGAAGCCCCGTGGGACTCATTGTAGAACCCCAATAGCTTGTGGTGGTAACTGTGGATGCTGGCCAAGCTGCCTCTGTATACAGCCTACCCAGAGCCAGGCGGAGCCTCAGGCAGTGGACTGGGGCGGGGGGGGGGGGGGGGGGAGGGGAGAGGGGGAGGGTCCTGGGAGCCCAAGACCACTGAGACCCACACAGCGTGGACAGAGCGGGAAGCACCTGAAGCCACTTAGAGGCACAAACCTGACACAAACCCAACACAGAAGTGCTCTGCACCTTGGTAACAAGGAGGAAGCTGGGCAGCACAGCCAGCACCAGTGCACAGCAGCCAGGAGCAGCGGGATCCAGTGCCCATCTGGCTTTACCACAGCCCAGCCGGTCAGTGTGTCTCCTGAGTGACGCACACTAGCAAAGCCCATCTGTAATGTATCTGCCTGTGCTTTCCAGACACAAAACAGAAAAATCTCCTTCCTGTTTGACAAACACAGTGGCCATCTTCTTCCAAGACAAGGCAATTTGGACACACACACACACACACACACACACACACACACACACACACACACATGAATGGGCTTGGAACTGGGCACTGGTGGCTCATGCCTATAACCTTAGCTACTCAGAGATCTGAGGATCACTGTTCAAAGCCAGTTCAGGCAGGAAAGGATGGGAGGTACTCTTATCTCCATTAACAATTAGAAAACCAGAAGTGGCGCTGTGGCTCAAAGTGGTAGAGCGCTAGCCTTGAGCAAAAAAGCTCAGGGACAGTGCCCAGGCCCTGAGTTCAAGCCCCATGACCAACAAAACAAAAGAAAAGAGAAAGAAGACTGGGCTTGCGCCAATGCCCAGCATGAGAAGCTGTCAAGTTTCCTGCATCTCTATTCCTCTAGATCCCCCTGTGCTCTCCGCCAAGATGCTCAGGCATGGGAACCGAGGCCTGGGCCTGGGCCACGTGAGCAGGGCACACCGCCATGCCTCCCCTCTCCTTGAGAGCCACAGCCACCAGCAGGCTTTTTTGTAAATGAATCCAGATATGTAAAATGTAGGCTGGGCCTAATGGACTTCAGAGAAACTTTCCTTCCTCCTGGACAGTTCCCAGCGGGCTGAAGGGGACAGAGGGGAAGCAAGGACTCTCACTTAGTCCCACCATACACACATGTGCACACAGAGCCCCTCCATGGAGTCAGCCTCAACCTGCCAACTCGCTTCTCAGTTCCTCAGCAATTCATCAGAATCTCCTGGAAAATGCAGCAACTTCTGAGCCCTGCTGGGAACTCTCAAAGAACCACCCACCCCACCCCCCGTCCTCAGCCAGCCCTGTACCTTCATGCTTATAGGTCATCTCCTGGCAGCCGGAGAAGTAGAGGCACACGAGGGTGCAGAGACACAGGAAGAAGGAGAAGTACAGCACAAACAGGATGTACTCCATGACGCGCCGGCCACACGCAGCGCTGCTATCTGGTGGGGGCAGGCTGGGCTCCCTCTCCAGTCCCCAGTCCCAACCAGGCGCTGACCCTCCAGAAAGCTTCCTCCTGTCCCTCACACCTGCCCCTGTCACCATGGCTTCCTGAGAACTCATTGGCTGCAGAGGCCTGAGGGCGGGGAGGCCCCAAAGGTGCCCTCTTGGTAACGGGTGTTGCACTGGGACAGCGCAGCACCTAGATGCCAGTGATGCCAGCTGAGAGCGGAGAGGAGCCCGTCTCCAGGGTGGCACACTGCGCTCGTCACAGAGGACAGCTTCCGAGCCAGCCTGACCCCTGGGACCTGCTTGGAAGGACTCAGCCTCCCTGAGCCTGGAGCTGGTGTCAATGGCCCAGCATAGGTCCTGGTACCCGGGGTGATGAGGCCCCCAGGTACAGCAGTGGCAAAAGAAGCTGGGAGAAAAACCTTCTGCTTCAGGACCAGAGCCCTAGAATGAGAAGGTGGCTCCAACCTCCATGCCTGGGAAAGGTCCTGGCAGATCCGAGACCACCATGCACACACCCTGGGCGCACCCACGCCATTGGCTCTCCTGCAATTGTTTACACAGACGAGGATCACCGCTGAACAAGCATCACCCATCCAACAGAGCCCCCAGGCCTCCAGCTAGGCCCACATCTGCTGGGGAGGGTCCAAGGCCTGACATAAAGAGCAAAGACCCTCATCCCAGGAAAAGTGCAAGTCTTCTACCACAAGAGAGCAAAGCTTCTGTGCTGTGGCAGACAGCAAAGCCACATCAAAAGTGCTGTCCAGGCACTAGTACCTCATGCCTATAAACCCAGCTATTGAGGATGAAATCTGAGGATCATGATTTGAAGCCAGCCCTGGAAATTCCACAACTTTTAGCACCAATAAATCACAAAATCAAGCTAGAAGTAGAGCTGTGGCTCAAGTGGTACAGTACTAGCCTTGAGCAAAGGAAGACCCAGGAACAGCACACACACAAAAAACAAAAACAAAGAGACTGCTCAGCAATTGGTCTCCTGAACACTCTACTGGGAGTTTTATGGGGTGCATCATGCCAACCATATCTAGTCAATAGGACAGGCTCTATCCATTCCCTTTAGATGTTAATGTCTGGGGTGAAATGGTACTCACTACAGGCTGCTGTACAAAATGACACAACTCTTCCATACATCAGTAGGGGGCGCTGGTGCCCTGGTCAAAGTCTGTTTCTCCCCATCCCTCCTCATTCCAGACACTCAGCATGCCATCCGTGGGAACAACCCAGCTAAAGGGACACAGCTTTCTGCACAAAGGACTTTGCTTTGGTGATATTTACAGATGCAAAAAGAGCAACACTGGTAAAGGGTAGCTAAATTATTGAATGATCAGTACGTAAAATGTCCCACAGTCAAGGCATAAAATATAGCTGGCCCCCAAAGGCCAGCTGTGTGGGCAGACACGCTTATTATAGCATTATTCCCAGCCCTGAGGAGCTGCAGGCAAACATGCCCTGCGGCTGCAGGACGGAAATCAAATCTAATGGCCCATCTACTCAGCACATTATACAGCCGTAAAAATTGGTATTTACGATGAAGGGCATATAGCACACTAAGTACTTAAGAGTCTAGTGTTAACCAGCAACTCAGGGTATCACAATGTCTTCTCCAGTCACAGCAGGGGGGATGCATCCAAACGCCAACACCCAGTGCCCAGTGGAGGCACGGGGTGGGGTTGGGGCACTTTTATCTCCCAGGTCTGGCTGTTATGGCCATGAGAAAAGCACAGAATTCAATAGACACTTCTGCCAGAACAACTTCCTGTTTCTGAGATGCCAAGGTTATTAGTATAGGTAGACCGGTTTCTACCTGGGTGTGGTAGACCCTGGGCCTTTCACTTTAAGTCTACACCTTAGTCTTCTGAGTGGGTCTTGCATTGCACACACCTGTGTCTCCTGAAACTGGTGCTGTGGACACTACAGTGGCAAGCTTACAAGGCAGCAGCAAGGATTAAACGGAATGAGGTAAACAGCCGGCCATTCGAGCACTGGGGACACCAAAAACCTCTGAGGGCTGACTTCTTCCTAGCAGCCCCAACCCCAACATGCCTCAGGAGCAGAAGGGGGCACCCGTGGGCAACATGTACCTCGCAGATACATTGTATTTGGCTCACAGTATTTGAGATGTTGGCACCAACATTTAAAAATCCTGAGATCGGGGCTGGGAAGGTGGTTCAGTGGTAGAGCGCTTGCCTTGCATGCCTTGAGGCCCTGGGTTCAATTCCTCAGCACCACATAAGCAAAAAGAAAAAAGCCGGAAGTGGTGCTGTGGCTCAAGTGGTAGAGCACTAGCCTTGAGCTGAAGAGCTGAGGGACAGCGCCCAGGCCCAGAGTTCAGGCCCCATGACCGGACCCCCCCCCAAAAAAAATCCTTAGATCCCAGGGATGGGAGGAGGGGAAACTGGGGGAAAGCAAAGGAAGAGGAGATACTGTCAAAAGAAAGCAAGGAAGGAAGGAAGGTATTCGTTACCTGACACATGAAATGATAATGCCTTGGTACAACATCTTTATAACAATAAAAGTATGTTTTAAAATCCTTAGATCTGGGGCTGGGAAGTTGGCTCAGTGGTACAGCGCTTGCCTTGCATGCATGAGGCCTGGGTTCAATTCCTCAGCACCACATAAGCAGAAAAAAAAAAAAAGCCGGAAGTGGCGCTGTAGCTCAAGTGGTAGTGCACTAGCCTTGAGCTGAAGAGCTGAGGGACAGCGCCCAGGCCCAGAGTTCAGGCCCCATGACCGGATCCCCCCCAAAAAATAAAAATAAAAAAATAAAATCCTTAGATCTTACATAAAAGTGTCTAGTTTTAGCAGGGCGCTGGTGGCTCACGTCTGTAATCCTTGCTACTCAGGAGACTGAGATCTGAGGCTCTGGGTGCAAAGCCAGCCTAGGCAGGAAAGCCCATGAGACTCTTATCTCCAATAAACCACTAGAAAACTGGGAGTGGCGCTGTGGCTCAAGTGGTAGAGTGCTCGCCTTGAGCTGAAGAGCACAGGGACAGAGTCCCAGCCAGAGGTTCAAGCCCCATGACTGACCAAAAAAAGAGTTTCTAGTTTGAATTGTGTCCTCCCAAAAAGAGTTGAGTCAGTTAGCTTATGCCTATTATTTTAGCTACTCAGGAGGCTGAGATGTAAGGATCAAGGTTCAAAGCCATCCTGGGTGGACAAACCACAGAGACTGTTATCCCCAACTAACCAGCAAAAATCGGGAAATAGAGGCGTAAAACGCCAACTTTGAGCAACAAAGACAAGCAGAAATACTCTATGTCCTGAGTTCAAACCCTAGTACCTGCACAAGAGAGAAATGGGCATGTGTACACTCATGTGCACACACTCACAAGATGTTGAAGTCCTAACCATAACTCTGCAGAACACAGCCTTCTTGGGAAACAGGGTCATTACAGAGGTGATCATTAAATTAATGTGAGTTCATACTGGAGAAGAGTCCAAATTCACTGACCCATCCTTAAAGTGACAGTCACATGAACACACACCACGGGGAACAGCCTTCCAACAAGTATGGCAGACCACAGTTATGCAGCAGCAAACCAGGGACTGCCAGAGATTGCTGGGAGGGACACAGAAGAGCTCTGCCACGGTCCTGATTTCAGACTTCAGGCCTCTGTGACTGGGACATACATCTCTGTCCGTCTAAGAGACACACTTTCTGCCACTTTGTGAAGTGAACCCTAGAAATCTGATCTACAGACTCAACTTGAAAGTATGATGTCAGACACCTGCTAGCCCACCTTCTACCAACCAGTATTCTAGGCGTGGTTTGGCCCAGCCCCCACCATTCCCTACAAGTCACCCTGGCTTCAAGGCTGTACGTCCTTCGCCATTCACTGTCCCAGCTATACAGCTGTGTTACCTACAGAAGAGAAGGACTACGCTGATACCATCTATCAGAAGAAAACACAGGTAGGAGCATGGTTCGGTACAGCAGGAGACCCATGTCATTTGCATGTGACATGACCCATGAAGAGGATTCCCTTCTTTCCCATTTCTTCCAGTCTGTTCCCTTCCACCCCAGATTGGCCCCGTGGGCATCTGAGCTCACAAAGCCCCGATTCTCCACTTCAGGACATCTGGACACCAACACTGTGAGATGGTGGACCTACATTCTGCAGAAAGAGAGCAGTTCTGGGCCCAGGACTAGTGGCTCAGGCTTGTAGACTTAGGCAAGATCAGGACTGAAGTTCTGGGCCAGCCTAGGCAGAAAAGTCTACAAGACTCCATCTCAAAGGAAAAACAGTGGCACATGCCTGTCATCCCAGCAACAAAAGGTAGCCCAAAGTAGACAGATCACACCTCAGGTGCACCCCGGCCAGGCAGCAGGACCTTACCCTAAAACTAACCAGTGCAAGAAAGGGCTGGAGATGTGGCTCAGAGGCACTGTGCCTGCCTAGCAGAGAGTGCATTTCTGCACTGTCCCAAAACACACAGCTCCTGGTTTTTCAGAACAGGAAATTAGACTGCACAAGCCAGTCCGAGTGTCCTGAAATCCTTCAAAAGGTCTGAAGATATATGTTTGCAATTTGGGTGAATACACCCAAAGCCTAAATACAGAATTGCACCAGTAAGTTTTCATGAATAAATTACCAAAACTGGGTCACATCACACAACCATAATTTATGCTTGAGAGATGGGGGTAGCAGGGCTTCATCACCCAATATGCCCCTATATGCCCCTACATGGCGCTCTCCTCGCCCTTCCCTTCCTTTCCCCTTCCTTCTCCTCCCCTCTCCTCCTGATGCCAGCTGACCCCACAGCTCCATGGTGTGGCACCGACCAGGCTCACCTTAGGCGGCTTCAAGCTTTTCCCTCGATGCCTCTTGGAACGCAGCAACCGTTCTCTCTCCTGAGAGACAAAACACAATTGCACCAGTTATGGCTGTCAGGCCACGCTAGCTCTCAGGGAGCGCTCCCTGACTGCTGCACCCGTCCACCTGCCTGGCTTGGGCGGGTCAAGGTCCGCAGCAATAAGCCCTTTACACAAGGCCCTGTCCCACCCATACCACGCAAGCCTGTTTTCTGTGGGGGTCCGGTGACCGTCCACCCGAGTAGGTGGACAGCCCCTCAGCACAGCAGCAAAGTGTGGGGCACCTGCGGCCTTCACCTGACCCCTCATAGTCTGGTTCTTCCTTTGTCACACAGGGCTGGACCCTGCCCTACAGAGCTGCCCCAAGAAAGAGACAGGAACCTGGGGCCACTAGTGGTGGAAACAGCCCCCGTGGGACAGGGACGGGAGGATGGCACTCAGACAGAACAGGGCTGTCCCTTCTGGCACAAACCCCACTGGTCCAGCAGGACATACCTGGCATGCAGCCTCAGCCCACCGTCCATCAAGTCTGTCTCTATCTTCCCTAGTCTTAATTTCATTTCTTCATCTAATCATCTCTTTAATGGAGGTATTTTTTCATCCTAAGATGCACCTTTTGTGTAATGAAGTAAAGAAAAAAATGAAGATAGGTAGGTAGGTAGGTGGGTGAGTGGATGATGGATGGATGATGGATGGAAGCAGGCGGCAAGGAAGGAAGGATGAAAGGGGCAGAGTTGACAGAGTGAACAAGGTAGTTCTGGACAAATCCTTTCCTACAATTCTGTTTACCTATTCTTCAAAAACCCACGGAGGGGCCTCAGGAGCCTCCAAGGCAGGCAGACTGCATTCTGCCTCTACAACCCAGCTCAGGCCTCCTGTAAGAGTACCCCGCCCACCTAGAAGAGGTCTACTCCCTGCTTCCCCTTCAAATATCTACACCCCAACTGTCATGAAACACCACACACAGCTTCAGCAGGGCCTTTCAGCTCTAGTCTGATCACAAGGTCTGGGTTTGCAGGCTCAAGTTTATGATACCTTGGTCATGAACTGAGTGTGGCTCAATGGTATTTTGTGCCTGTCTAGCAAGTACAAGACCCTTAGTTCAAACCCAAGGAAGGAAAGAAAAGAGGAAAAGGTGGGAGGGAAGTGAGGGAAGTTCATGCCTGTAACTGCTAAGTTAAAAAAAATGAATAAACTACAAGGTCAGTTGCAGGGCAGCTTGGGGAACATAGCAAGATTGTGTGTCTGAAAAAAAATAATTAACTAATCAGGAAAGTCAGGAATTCAAAGACTTCTCAGGAACAGATCAGGCTGGATTTTCTTAAAACCCTGGTGTCTCTTAACCGCAGCCAACAAGGAGACAATTGGAGAAGCAGGAGTTGCCATGGAAACTGTTCCCAGGTAGCCGTGGTCTCATTCTAGAGACGCCCAGGCTGCACCAAGTAGACGTGGGCACTGCAGGGAATGGGAGGGGGGCTGGGAACTCCTGATCGCACCTGGCTGCCCACTCCCTCTCCTGACCCAGACAGGCGCCCACGTACCAGTGAGAGGTCATCGATGATGTGAACCCCACGCCCTCATACAAGTGAGGGCTCATCAATGATGTGCCTGCCCCCCATTCCCCACAAGGCCCCCTCTCTCCTGAGCCCCATGCCCTTGTACCAGCGAGAGGTCTTCGATGACGTGCTGCTGCTCCAGCACCTGGAGCCTCAGGAAGGCGATCTCCTGCTCGTCCCGGGTCAGGCTGAGGTCGTCCAGCGACGTGTGGCGCCTCAGTGAGCTCTGGGCAGACAGCTTTTCCTTCTGCAAAGCATGTGGGGGGGGGGGTCAGCTGAACACACTGGGGACAGTGCTGAAGTGTGGGCTTCCGGGGTGGAGATGGGGTCGGTGACCCCGCCAGCCTGGAGATTCTGCCTCGTGAGGAGGAGGCCGGCAGGAACTTACCACTTCCACGTTCTCCCTGGTGAGGTTCTTGATCTTCTCCTCCATGCGCTGGATGCTCTGTAGCAGGTCCTCGTTCTTCTTGTTCATCCGCTTGTTCTTCTCTACCAGCGGCTTCAGCTGCACCTCTGTCTCTCTGGAGCGCTTGAGCTGCAGTGGGACACACACTGGTCAGGCAGCCTGAAGGCCCCGGCATGGCCAAGCTCCGGCCACACCTCAGAGACTCCACAGCTCCCCCAGCTCCCAACACCAGAGCTTATGTCCTAGACGGGGCAACCCCAGAAACACGGGACAGCGCCTCCCCAGGCTGAACCTTGCCACACCTCGATGACGATGATGATGATGGTGATGATGATGGCCTGGTCAGTGGTGACAGGAGCAGGCCGGTGGCCTACAGATGGGCTGGGGTGGCTGACCTGTCTGAGGTCGTGGGTCATACATAGGAAGGTCAGCCCTGTCACCTATGCTGACCTTCCTGGCCACCCAGCCCCAGTCATCACACACTGGCTGCGGCTCCACAGTCTTCAAACCACAGCCCGCAGTCCGCCAGTGCCAGGCTCAGTGCTGGGCAGTGCCGTCATGCCTCCTGTCCTGTGTCCTTCCAACCTCACGGCTCTACCCCCGGCCTCTGGAGCCCCTCTTGTGCCCCTCTTGGCTATCCTGCCTCCAGCCCAGCCCCTGGGGAGAAGAACCTGGTGGTGATGGATTCAACTTCTAGAACAACCCATATGGAGGACAGATCAATGAGACAGACTGGGGAAGTCATGGTTGGCTGCGGTGTTACACTCTTAAGGCACCTTCCTTTTCCTTCTGAGCACAGCACCCTTGGGGCAGGCTCCATTTCCGGCTGATTATGGTTGACTTCTCAGCCTCCATTTCCTTGGCTATAAAATG
The DNA here is from genome assembly GCF_024711535.1 of Dipodomys merriami. Classification (NCBI taxonomy): domain Eukaryota; kingdom Metazoa; phylum Chordata; class Mammalia; order Rodentia; family Heteromyidae; genus Dipodomys; species Dipodomys merriami. The sequence continues at coordinate 3,362,792 of NW_027202749.1, read as the reverse complement.
GCAGCACCCACCAAGATTGAAGTCAGAATTGGTGATTTTATGAGATTTTAATGGACAAGGTAAACAGCTCCAATGTCTAGTACTGTTGCAAACATCACAAGGACAGTCAAGGTGACACCAAGTCCTCATCACGAACCTGAATGGGCCCTGGCCCCTGCCTTGACCAAGGCAAGCCACACGCGACACTCCACAACCTGAGCATGGAGGAACACCTAGCAGGCTTACTAGAGCTCGTAGCCAGCATGAAGCTGGTTAGGAGCCGGCTGTGTTCAGACACTGGTTGTGAAACTGACGGTGTCTGAAAACTCAGAGTTGTGTAGACACAGTCCTGCATCTAGAAATCCACCCCACGCAGAGGAGGCCCCAGCAGCAGAGCCGGGCGTGGACTTCCCCGTGGGGGTGTTCACTGTGAGCACAGGAACAGGAGCAGCCTGGGCACTCCATGTGGGTTACAGCAGGTAGAACCTCAGGTCCCTACGCATGCAATGCAAGATGGACAGAGCTGTGCAAACCAGCAGGGAAGATGTCGCCACTAAGTCTGGGGGGAGAGAAGTAAACTGCAAAAATATGCAGAAAAAAATCCCTCGCTGCAAAACACAACAGCCAAACAAAAAGAGGGCTGGTGGGGGTCGTGTGGCCGCCCCCAGGTTGGAGACCATGCTACGAGTGTGCTGGCGTGGTCTGACTGCTAGAAGCTGCCAGTGTCTTCCCTGAGTCACCCAGCAAGCTGTCATTTGGCTTCTGAGTGTCTCTGTGCTGAGTGGAAATAGGTCAGATGTAGTAGTGATTAAAGCCAACCTGCCTTTAAAACCACTGGAGGGAAATGAATTTGTTTTTATCCTGTTAAAACCACAAAGAGCCAGTATAGGTGTGCATACTTGTATTCCCAGCTACCTGGGAGGTGGAGGTAGGAGGATTTTGGTCTAAGGCCGCCTGGGCAAAACCTCAAGACCCTATCCCCAAAACAAACTGAAAGCAAAGAGAGGGGTCATGGCCCCAAGTTCAACCCTCCGTAGTAGTAATGGTAATAATAATAATATAAATGTTATCACACCAACTATGAAAGGAATCTTCAATATTCGGATTTTTATTTTTGGGGTAGGTTCTCCTTATGTAGCCTAAGTTGCCTCAGGCTCCTGAGAACTGGGATTACAGACATGAAACACGGTGCCCAGCCCTGAAACTGAATTTCCCGAAACTAGCCATGCCCCTCCCTATTCTGGGCCTTACTCTGAGATACAGAGTGAGCTAGGTGGATGCTCAGGGGTTTCCTTCTAGATGGGTATCAAGGTGGGCAAGAGGGAACACACGAGCAATTTGTGTTTAAATATGCCTCTTCACTATCAGAGGAAAAGGAAGTGGGTTTGTAGGTCAAATCGTCGAGACCAGCGGTGCTCAAGGGCCCTCGGTAGGCCAGCCACTGATGACTATGGGGACTCCTACATTTCGCACCCAAAGGCTCATCGCTGCCACGCAGGGACCAGGAGGTACCACATGCTCTGCACGTGGGAGACCAATCACTGACCATGTAAGGCCCTGAGCCACGTTGGCCCCTCCCCCCTGCAGCCTCCCATCTCCTGGGCCAGGTGCGGCGGTAGCGCTAAACCTAGCCAGGGCTCCAGCCTGAGCTCTGTCCCTGGTAGTTTCCAGAATGATGGCTGTTAATCTTTGTTCTGAAAACTGCTTCCATCACTTAATATACTGGGTACATACTTCCTGCCAGCTAACTGCTCTTAAGGACTGACGGTGTGCAAAGCTTCCATGGTTCCTGGGCTCAGGGTCTGAGAATGGAGCCGCTGTGTGCTTAGTTGTTCTTGGTCTCCACTATAAACAGCGCTGTGGCAGACATGCTCACACTGCTCGCTGCCTTCTCTACCTGCTTTCTGAGGATGATGTCCTGCAGAAACAACAGGCCATGGCAGATTTCTTTTAGGACCAGGTGTTAAGACTTTCTGAATCAATAGGAAAGCAAGCAAGCTAGGAGGCCTCTGCGTTCACATCATGTTTGAGGCGTTTCCTGGCCCCAGAGCCCCTCCCTGGGTCCCTCCATACACTACCAGTCTTGGCCTGGTTACCAGTTCACTCCTCTCGTCTGCCAAGAGGGTGTTTCTGTCTTCCAGCTTCCGTATCACAGAATTCAGTTCAGCGATTTTTAGCTGAAATCGCCTCACGTCTCGCTCATCCAGATGTTGATCCTAAAAAGAAAAAATTAAAAAGCAAGATTCATGTGTGTTTTGAAGAAGCTGAACTGCTTCGAAGGGCTCTGTGGAGCCTTCCAAAGCCCACACAAGGTGTGGCAGGTGACACACATTGAGAGGCCGTGTGGGGCGGGAAGGTAGAAAGCACTCCAAGCCTTCTCACGTGCTTGTGGGGTATGCTTTGCCTCCAGGTGACAGAGATTTGAAATCCTCCTAAGGCTTCCCAAACACCCAGTCCCTGGGGACCTCAAGATGAAGCCCCACCCCCGCTCCTGCATCTCCTACAGAGGCCCAGCACATGCCAGAATAAGCCGGGATCCCTCCGTGGCAGATTGTCTACACTAGAATGCCCACCCCTCCTGCAACATGCAGCACACATCATTCACTAAAGATGCCCCAGCAGCAAATGAATGAACATGGATGAATGTTCCTCTGCAACTTTGCCCCAGTGCCCCTGCATTTGCTGCTGGGGGGGGGGGGGAGCAGCTTCTACTGGTCTTCAGGACTCTGCCATTGTCCCTCCCTGTCCTGCCTGGGTTCCCTCCAGAACGCCCATCATGTGCCCCTCCTCCGAGGGCACCATGTCTTCCTCGGCAGCTGAGCTGTGGCCACAGCAGGCAGAGGAGGTCTGCCGCTGGTGCTGCATGCTGGGCCTGGCCCACACTGAATGCCAGTGAGCATGGGAAGAAAATGTACCAGAGAAAGGGATGGATGGGAGGACAAGGAAGCTCAAGGATGGAGGAAAGGCCAAAGAACGGCAGGCGAAGGAGGCAGGAGGAAGCGGTGGCTGAGCAGTCCGCCCAGCAGCCCGGACACGGTGGAGGCCCGGGCCCTCACCTGGCTGCCCATGAGCTCTGCCATGTCCCCGATGCCAGGCGGGAGCTCCCTCTTAGGACTGCTGTGGTGTCGCTCTGCCTCTTTGACCTGAACCAGCTGCTCATCCAAAGCCTCTTTCTGCATAAGCAGCCTCTGCGTCTGCCCGGCCTGCACGCCCAGCTCCTTCTCCAGGGCCAGGATCACTCGATCCTTCCCTTTGATTTCATCCATCTGAAAGAGAACAGGCAATGGGGAGCAGGCTCCTTACCAGGAAACTGTGCTCAGGACCTGGAGCCTGAGGCCAAGTCAGGTGAACTGGGCATGCTCAGGACCCATAGCTTCTAGAGCCCACAGCCCAGGCCTGAATCCCCTTTATTCCCCTGAGGACAGAGAAGACAGAGCTCTGGGTCCAAGGATCTATGCAGGCAACCAAACCCAGCCTGGATCTCACCTTCCTCCCCTTAACAACTCACGTGAGTCCTGACCTCTCAGTCTACTTGAGCTACACTGGCTGTTGTGTTACTTTGTTCATTTGCACTCACTGACTTCAGGATACTGCATCAACCATTGTATTCACCAAACAAATTCAGTCGCAGTTTACTGGCTTTCTGTGTTGTTGCACTTGATAGCTTCTTATATTCTCACATCTGTGTTTATGAGAAATGAGTCTGCATTTTCTTTTCTTGTAATAACAACGGGAATCAGTTGTGTTGACTTTATAAGTAACTTAGAATGTATCAATATGTGAGAAAAACTCTTTTCTACAAAAGCGTGTTTCTTAAAAGTTCCTACTTTGGCCTAGTAGCTTGGCTCTCTGTAAAGAAAAGAAGAACTGCTACAGGATAAGGAAGAAACTTTGAAATGTAAGTTTTGCCTTAAACTGGTTTCTTTAAAGATGGAATTAAGACCTCAGACTGTTCAATAAATAGCAGAGGGTCACTGTACAAAAGGAAATGTACTATTACCTGACTCAGGTAATAATAATCCCTCTGTACATCACTTCTATAAACTAAATATGATGGCAGAGGGTGTGAGTATATTGAGATTGTGTACAGTTAGTCTTATTTCAAAGTCACCTTATGTAAATACATTTTACTCTATTCAAACTAGGCAATCATGAGCAGACTGTGAACCTGAGCTCAACCAATCAGAGCAGAGGGGCGGGGCCTGCTGCACTGAGGATAAATATTGGAGCAGCCCACTCTGTGTGCTTGCTTGGCTGACAGCACACCCTTCTGCAGAAGTAAGTTTTGCCTTCCTGAGACAATGCTTTAATTTCATGTTTACCATTGTGACTCCAATGGCTCCTGGAGAGCTATTTATAACAAATATTGCTCTGTTTTCTGGAAGATTTGGGCTTAAAATCTTGGCAAAGGACTCTGGGTCTAGGCTTCTCTTTGTTTAGAAAAGTTATTGCAGACTTAGTTGGTGGGTAACTATAGGACGGCTCAGGGTTTTCTCTTTCTTGTGTGTCCGTTCTGGAAAGTTACACTTGTTGCAGAAGAATCCCCATCTCACGCACTGTCACATCATTTGTTGGTGACACAGCCTGATGTCCCCACTGCCTGTAGGGGCTGTGGCAACCCCCCCTCCATTCCTCACACAGGGACCTGCAGTCACTGCCGCCTGCATCAGTGTTCCCAGGGGCTAATTGGCTCCTGAAATTACAGATTGTCTTTCTAGAGTTCATTGTGATTCTTGCTGGTTATGACTTCCTTCAGCCTTACTCTGGGAGTTTAACTGGCTATTCTTTTCTTTCATCCTGAGATGGTGGGAAAGCAGCCAACTTTGATAAAAGTGTACCACGTTCTTTGAAATGCAACAGTCCCCAGTGCTGGACTGCAGCTTTCGGTCAGGGTAGACCACGAAGCTTAAATCTCCATGTCTGTATTCACTTGCTGTGCACATATTCCAATGCTAGCTGACAGGAGTGTGCTCATTTCCAACTCTAATTGGCGCTCCACTTCTCCTTTTAGTTTTTTTCTTTCATACATTTTTAAGCTCACTATTATTACTATTGGTGGTGGTACTGGAGACTGAACTCAAGGCATTGTATTTGTAAAGCAGGTGCTCTACCTCTTGAGCCATGCCTCCTATCCTTTTTTCCTTGGATATTTTCAAGACAGGGTCTTGATTTATGCCCAGCAGAACTTGGGCTGCTACTTGTGCTTCCCTGTATCTCTGAGGATGACACCATACAACCCCCGGCCTCTGGCTGACGTCAGGGCTCCCCCATGGCTGCCTCCCATGCAGCTAGGACTACAGGTTGGAGCCACTGTGCTCTCCTACTAAGCTGAGCTCACTCTTTCTTTGTAACAAGTATCCCCCCCCATTTGTCTCTAGGGAAAGTGGCATGGACACAGCCAAATGCCCTTTACTGCCATCTGCTCGCAGCCTTCTCTGCTTCCCCTCACGACCCATCCTCCACGGGTAGCTCTCACTGCCACCACTGTCGAATCTCAGCTCACCTCGGTGGTTTCTGCCTCCAGCACCACGCGCCTTCCATCTGACCAGGGTGGCCGTGTGTGGCAGGCCCTCCTCTACTGCACTGCCTCCTAAGTCCAGTAACGCAGTGGAGACGTCCCCCTGCCTACGCAGCCAGGCTCACTGGCCTACGAGAGTACCCCACGACCCACAGAATACTCCACGGAGCAGGCTGGCCTAATCTGGGGGATCCCCTTCTGAGACGGCATAAGCATCGGCTGACCTTCAACCCTGGTGGAGCCTGGCCAGGGGAAGGGTGATCTCCGCCCTGCCCAGGGGGCCTGGCTGTGACCTGGTTCGCCTGGGGAGGGCTCCTGGAGGGCTCTGAAGAAGCCTGCACTCCACATTTCCTCCCACGTGCTGCGGGCACCACAGCCCGTCCCAGCCTGCCCCACCGTACCTGCAGGAGTATTCTGCTCCTGACTGAACATCCAGAGGCTGGGACCACAACCCCGACTCCTTCTTACAACACTTCTACCGTATCTACCATGACATTGAAGCCACACACCAAGAAACAAGGGCCGTGCCGGCGTTGGCGGGAACCCCATGCCCGGCTTCAAGGTCCCCGTGTGTTCGAGGAGAGGAAGAGTGCTGCAGGGGGCGAGGAGAGGGCCTGTGGCACGCAGAGCGTGTGGAGCAAGTAACACACGGGCGCACGCGCAGAGAGGGCAAGCGCGTACCAGCGGACATGCCCACGGGGGGGGGGGGACGTACTACGTGGGGACACGTACCACGTAGGGCGCGCAGGGAGGGCCCGAACCAGCTGGGGCGCACGCCAGCAGGGCACGTGCCACACAGGCCGCGCGGGGAGGGCACGCGCCACGCGGGGTGGGGGGCGCGCGGGGAGGGCACGTACCAGCCTGCGGATGTCGCGCTCGCACTCGCGCTTGATGCGGTGCACCTCGTCCTGGTGCGCCTGGTGGGCGGCGCGCAGGTCGGCGGCCTTGGCCCGGTCGGCCTGCACGCAGTGGCCCAGCGCCTCCTCGGCCTGCTTGCGCGCCGCCTTCAGCTCCAGGATCTCCTGCTGCAGGCGCTGGCGCTCGCCGTCGAAGGCCCTGCGCGCCTCGTCGCGGGCCTCGGCCAGCAGCGCGCCCTTGACCTTGTCGGTGGCGCCGTCGCGCAGCGCGCCGAGCGCCGCCTGCAGCCGCAGCAGCTCGGCCTCGCGGACCTTGGCGGCGCGCGCCGCCTCCTGCTCGTGCTGGCGGATGAGCGCGTCGCGCAGCGCCTGCAGCTCCTTGGTCTTCTCCTCGTGCAGCTTGGCCTTGAGCTCCGAGATGTAGGCCGTGTGCCGCCGCTGCTCCTGCTCGCGCTCCAGCTTGGCTTCCTGCAGCCGCTCGCGCAGCTTGCCCACCTGCACGGGCGCCCGCGTCAGCGTCCCCGCCGGGCTCCCGCCCCGCGCCCAGCGCCCTCCCGCAGCCCCGTCTAGCCTTTCTCACTGCAGTGGTGTTTTATTGGTTTGCTTTTTCCCGCCTTAATGTTGGAATAACAGGGGAGGGGGCTGCGGGAACCCGTGTTGGAGCCCCTTCCATTCAGATCCACGAGGAAGGGCCATCCGTGGCCCCCAAACACCCGAGCAGACTGTCAGCCAGCCAGCCAGCCAGCCCTGCACCCGGCCACGCACTTCGCCCCTCTGGTCCTGCTCCCTTGTTTATAACCTACGCAAAGCTGCCCCTGACCTCGCAGGTCGGTGCAGGGTCATGCACCGCTAAGGGACCCGGTGCTGTCTGCTCTGTGGACACAAAAATGGCTGCACCACTGGCTTGTGCCTGTAGTCCTAGTTCCTTGGCAGGCTGGAATCTGGTGGGTTACACAGTTCAAGACCAGCCCAGACAGAAAACGTCTGTAAGATTCTTCAGAATAACCAGGAAATACTGGTCAGAGGCATGCTCAAGTGGTAGAGCACCAGCAGAGCAAGCAAAGCTGAGCGATCATGACTCCCTGGGTTCAACCCTGGTACTGGGGGGCCAGCATCACCAGCAGGTACTGCTGAGGGAGGCTAGCCTCACAGGACCTGGACCCCCAGTGCCTAGGGCTGGAGGCATCCGTGCCTGAGCTCTCAGCCTTGTCTGTGCCCTTTACAGAGGTACGTGCCCAAGCACCAGGCTGGGTCAGACAGCCCTGGCTGGCTCTGCCCTGAAGTGAGCTATGCCAAGGAAACGGCACAGTGGTGCCAGCACACTGGACACCATGGGGCTTTCCACTGTTTACTTCTGGGCAACCCTGAACTGGACCCTGACCAAGTGTGGCCTGAGCTGAGAACACGGGCGTTCTGACACTTCTAGTCGCTTGTCTGAGGTCCTGAAGCCAGGCAGGGGCCAGCCAAGCAAGGGCAGACACCAGGTCTACACAGTGTCCAAGCCCAGGCTCCACCCTGTGACAGCCTGTGCCCTGTGCCCAGCCCTCAGCCCCGCATCGTCCCCACTGGCTCCAAAGCACAAGGTAAAAGCGCTCACAGCACAGAACCAGGCCTGTTCCCAAATGGCCCAGCCCTACGTCCCGACCCAGCCCTGCTGGGGGGTCACTCCGCCTCATCTCGGACACACTAAGACTCTCAGAGCCTGAGATCACAGCCATCGCATGGCAGGCCGTGAGTAAGCCCCGCAACCTCTGCCATGCTGCCTGTGTCCTCAGAATGGATGAGGCGCAGGGCATAGAGACACCCTGGACCAGGCTCTCCACACGGCCCTGTGATGGGCACAATGGCCTCTCAGTGTGCCCATCCCCGCACCCCACCCTACCCCACCCCACCTTGCTCTTTTCCTGCTGGAACTCGATCTGAATGCTGGTCAGCTTGGCCCGCAGCTCCTCGTTGGCCATCTGCACCACATCCGTCTCCATCTCGGGCTTCTCGCCCTTGCTCCGGCTTTTCTTAGACATGCTTCCTCTGGGGTTGAGCCACTGGGGTCCTGAGGTTCACACCCGCCCTCCAGCAGGCTCAGCTGCCAGCTCTGCCGTGCTAAGCAGTGGCACAGGGCTCCACTCCTCTTCTTTGTAACCCACCATCACTTGAGATTCTGGGAGAGGGAGGGAGCAAAAGAAGAGAAGGAGGGAGGGAGCTGTGTTAGCAGAAGGCCTGACGTCTCCCTGGAGGATGCTTCTTGCTTGAGCAAAGAATCCCCTGAGGTACTAACAGGCAGGGTCTTCTCCCCCCACAAGCCAGCCTGCACTTCCTGGGTAACCACACCAGGCCTGGGTCCGCTCCCAGCTCTGCTCCATCCTGCCTCAACAGGTGAAGACACCACAGCTACAGCTATGTGACCCGCGGGCCATGGTCTGTGAACATCTATGAGTGGGCCTGGTCTCATCCTAGACTTGAAGGACTTGGGGACAGGGAGTCTTCTTGCACATGCTCCGTCCACACCCCCAGCTACTGGGGCAGGGTCACAGGTCAGAGAACCACACTCTGAAATGGACTCGAGGCCTCTTAGGGTGAGTGATCTCTCCCCTGCCAGGTAGATGCCACCAGGTTACAGATGAGGAAACGGAGATGCACACAGACTGAGAGATAACCATGGCACACAGCTAATAAGAAACACTCTGCGTGGCTGAGTGGTTCCATCTCTGGTCCCAGTCTCCTTGCCACAGAGCACTGTACTCTGTGTCATTTGTGCCACCTGCATTTGTCAGTTTTCCCTCCTCTGGGACGTCAGTTCCAAGTCCCTAAGACCTGGGTTTGTACCGTTCTGTCCTATCTCCAGTACCTAGGACAGAGCCTGGCCTGTAGGTGGCGCTACCGTACATGTTGAATGTTGACAAGAAAAGGTCATAAGGTGCCAGTCCTGGGCCAGGGGCCAGGGATCCTCTCCTAAAATCCTTGGAACACCCTTGAAGGTAGTTGGAGATGAGCACTTGGAAGCACAGAGATGTCAAGTACAGCTGCCTAAGGCCACACAGCTAGAACGTGGAAGAATGTCAGCCTTCAGGGCCTGGCAGAAGAGATAAGACTGAAAAAGAAGTCTGGGTTTGGAGCCCTGGGAGCCCAGGATGCTGGGCAGAGGCAACGCAAACAGCAGCAGCAGCTCCTGTGCACCCAGAAAGCCTGGAAATTGGTCACTGGATACCGGAGCGAGAAAGCCCTAGGCTTGCAGCTGAGCGCTCAGCAGATCATGAATGTGTTTTTCCATTTTTCTTTTTTGTATCATTACGTGGGCCTGGACTAAGGAGAGTCTGGACGCTGACCTTGAGGGGCTTTTTTTGCTCAAAGCTGGTGCTCTACCACTTGATCCACAACTCCACTTCCAGCTCTTTGGTAGTTAATTGGAGGTAAGAGTCTCACAGACTTTGTCCTGTCCAAGCTGGCTTCAGATCTCCATCCTCAGAGCTCAGCCTCCTGAGACCTAGGATTACAGGCGTGAGCCTCTGGTCCTTAGTGAATGTGCTTTTTACAAGTGGAAAAAAATGATTAGATACTATCTCCAGATGAAGCCCAGCCTCAAGAGCTAACTGGCAGCCTGGGCCCGCCCCTCCATTCTCCCTGCCACTCAGTCCTCCCGTGCACCACCCGAGGCTACCAGAAGACCAAGGGTGCCCTGTCTGCAGGGCACTGGCATCCTCTTGTGCATAAAATTCACCCTGCAGAGGAAGGCTGCTGCCACTCACTCTTCCTCATCTCTGGAAATTGCACTGGTGGCATCTTAAACATGGCTAGGGAGGTGTTGATGGACTTTACTAATGGTGGTCATTCTTGCTCCCAGAAAAGCAGCATGGAACCAAAACACATGCAATATGAAGGGCCCGGTGACAAAGTGACTGTTGGTGTCCCTGAGGACGGTGCGTCCCCAGGCTGGGGAAGCAGGGAATGCACCCAGTTATCTATCTACCAGAGATTCGGAGGCATAGGCCTGCCTGCCGCTCCAAGTTTGGAGGGGCAGACAGGACTATGTGAAGAAGCATGACTTCCTTGACCTCCACAGAACACAGTCAGGTATGTTCCACCAGCCAGGCATAGTAAAAGGTGAAAACACATTGAAGATTCACAGCAAGGATCACATTTAGACTCAGCCACCCTAGTGATACTGAGATGATCAGACTGGACTTTAAAATAACTGTGACTAGCCAGGCGCTGTTGGCTCATACCTGTTCTCCTAGCTACTCAGGAGGCTAAGATCTGAGGAACATGGTTCAAAGCCAGCTGGGGCTGAAAAGTTCCTGTGAGACTCAAACAAACTCCTTAGAAAAATCCAGAAGTAGCATTGTGGCTCAGTGGCAGAGCACTAGCCTGAACACAAAGGCTCAAAGACAGCATCCAGGCCCTGAGTTAAGCCCCAGGAAAAGCAATAAAATAAAATATCTGTGACTGACATGCTAAGGGCTCCAGAAGAGGCAGGTAACATGGAAGAACAAATGGCTGATAAGGGAAGAGCTGGAAGAAGACCCCTGTGACAGGAATGAAAGTCTTCGATGGGCTCATCAGTAGACTGGACACAGCTGGAGACATCCAACAAAGCATTTCCAAGCCAGAATGCAATGGGAAAAGATGACTGAGAGAGAGGGAGAGTGAGAGGGAGGAGAGAGGAAGGGGGAAGGGAGAGGGAGAAAGGAAGGAGGGAAGGGAGAGGGAAGGGATGCAGAGGACAGACTAGTCCAAACTGCAGAACAACAGCAAAAGACATAGCACACACAATGGGGACAACAGAAGGAGGTGGAAATGCTGAGGAAATATTTGAAGCAAAGTCTAATGTTTCCCCCTTATCAGACACAAAATCATAGATCCATGAAACCATGAAAGAAAGCAGGAAAGAGCAATATTGAAATAGTTACAGTTGAAAGAGAGAAAAAGAGAGAGAGAGACTATCAATCTATAATTCTCTATCTTGTGAAATTATACTTCAAAAGTGAAAGACAGACACAGGGGCACACACTTATAATCCCAGCAGAACAGGAGGGTAGTGAATTTGAGAAAAAAGTAGAGACATAAACACTTCTTCATATAAACAAAAATGGAAAGACTTGGGCATGTAGGCTTGCCTTGAACAACAACAACAAAAAAAAGGTTAAAAAAACTTCATTGGAGAAGAACAAGACAGGTTAAAAAAAACAAAAAACAAACAGAAGGAACAACAAATGATAAAAATTTTAAATTTAGATCCACAAAGCATTAACTAAAAGATAAACTCTTGCATTTCTCACTCTTCACTAATTTGCCAGATTATTCAAAGCAGTAAGTGCAGCAAGGTGTTTGTGATTTAATTTATGGATAGCTAAAATGAATAAGAGCAGTTTTATCCTGGCTAAGAGACCCAATACGTTACACATGAACTAGTATACTGCTATTTGAAAGTGGACTTAGCTAGTTATAAATGTATTTTGTCCACCCTTGCATCACCCTAGGGTAAGGAAGTTTTTAAAGATGTACAAACTCCTCATAAAGAAAAAGTGGAAACATTAGGACTACAGAGGCAGGAAGCAGTCAAAGACAAAAACTATAACAAAGAACAAATAGCAAATAGTATACAGCATCAGAGACAGTAATCTAAGCACATCAATAATCACTTTAAATGTCAGTGGTCTAAATGTATCCAAAAAAAAAAAAACAAAAAAACACCAGAATCTCAGAGCAGATCAAAAGCAAAAGCCCAAGATTCACTGTAATAAAGCACTGAATTTCCAGACTTGTATGCACTAAAGCCAGACAACTCATGCACATGCACAGATAATTAGCAAGATGAAAGCACAAAGTAATTTCTAGCCACTGCTAACTAATCTGTCATTGATAAAGTCACTAAACCATAAGCAATCCAACAAATCCTTTCCTTCTGGGGTAAAGGAACTACATTTAAAAAGTATACTGAGAGCTGGGCACCAGTGGCTCACGCCTGTAATCATAGCTACTAAGGAGGCTGAGATCTGAGAATCACTGTTTAAAGCCATCCCAAGCAGGAAAGTCTGTGAAATTCTTATGTCCAATTAAGCATCAGAAAAGCTGGAAGTGGTGCTGTGGCTCAAGTGGCAGAATGCTAGCCTTGACCAAAAGAAAGTCAGGGACAGCACTAAGCCCTGAGTTCAGGCCCCAGAACCAAAAAAAAAAAAAAAGAAAGAAAGAAAGAAAGAAAGAATCTCAGTATGTAAAATTATGAAATACTGTAAAACACAGAATAGAATACAATAGAACACAGAAAAATCACAATCACGAATCTGAAGGAAAATCTCAGAGGCAGGGATTGTTCTCCCAGGGATTGTAATTAGCTGGGCAGGAACTCTAGTCAGTTGGACTCTTGAGTATTTAGGAGCCCCCACTCCCAGCTACTCCTCCCTCAAGGCCAGCCCCCCTCCTCTGCCATCAAGGGAACAGTGGCTCTGCTCCCAAGTTCTCTGTAAGGCTCACAGGACAGATTCTCTCCCCTATTTGTTTTGTCAGTCATGGAGCTTGAACTTAGGGTCTGGATACCGTCCCTGAGCTCTTTTGCTCAAGGCTAGCACTCTACCACTTTGATCGCAGCTCCACTTCATTTTCTGAAGGTAAACTGGAGATAGTAGTCTCACAAACTTTCCTGCCTGGGTTGGCCTGGAACTACAATCCTGAGATCTCAGCCTCCTGAGTAGCTGGGATTACAGGTGTGCGCCACTGGTGTCCTCTGTAGACAATGCAAGATCGATGCAACAACTTGTACCTGTAGCCTCCAAATATCCCTTACGAGAACATCCTTAGCGCCGGGTCCCTGAATGTTTCCCACGCTGCCATCTGGCTACAAGACCTGCTCCTCTTTCTAGCTAGTGGCTAACGGGTCAGAAACCCTTTGCTTCTGAGACCCCTGGGCCTTGAGTTACTGCCACAAGCACCTGCTACCTGATTCCAGCCTGCTCCCAGCTGACACCTGACTTCAGGATAATGGCTCCATGGCTTCCAACCACAATCCTCCTACCTATGTCGCTCACATAGCTGAGATCATAGCAGCATGCCACCACACTTAGATTATTAGTTTATATGGGTTTGGAGAGTTCAAAAAAGCAATGCAGCTCTCTAGAACACACACCCAGGAAACGGGGCCAGGGTCTGCATTTTGCCCAACTGGACTCTGGAGAGCTGTGGGATGGGGCAAAAGCTCTGTCCATGGGCATCTAGGTCCTAGTCCCTCCCCCCCCACCAGCTGCCTACAAAGCTCCAGCATTTGGAACAGGTTGAGGCTCTGGTCCAGCCACAGGCTGGAGCTCCTGAGCAGTCCCACACCTGCCCCTAGTGGGCCAGGGACCAGTGGGCAGGGGAGAAAACCAAGCGGACTGCTTATCATCATCTGAATAACCTCCATGATGATAAAAACAAAATCAGCCAGGTTTGGTAGCCAACAGCTCTAATCCCAGTAATTGAGGCTAAGGAAGGAGGCCAGCTCAGGGTCCATGAGACCTTGTCTAAAAAAGAACCAACAATAAAATCAGGGGGGGACTGGGAAGGCGGCTCAGTGGTAGTGCACTTGCCTTGCATGTCTGAGGCCCTGGGTTCAATTCCTCAGCACCACATAAGCAAAAAGAAAAAAGCCGGAAGTGGTGCTGTGGCTCAAGTGGTAGAGCGCTAGCCTTGAGCTGAAGAGCTGAGGGACAGCGCCCAGGCCCAGAGTTCAGGCCCCACGACCGGACCCAAAAAATAAATAAATAAATAAAATAAAATAAAATAAAATCAGGGGCTGACACACGGTAGTGAAGAACTGGCCTGGCATGTGTGAGCTCCCAGATTCAAGTTCAACACCCCAAACTTTTTTAAAGCCTCACATATACACAAAATCATGGAAGCTGACAACAAATACGAGTGGTACGCAAGACAAATTCAATTCACAATGCCACCTCCACGTGTAACCGTGGGTGTAAGGGGGGTCTTGATGGGGAGGGGAACAGCCAGCAAGGGACAGACTCCCCCTCCCGGCGCCCACCCCATTCCAGCCCTCCCACAGGCCGCTCTGCCTGACGCTCCTGCCTCAAGTCTCAGGGACTCTCAGGACACACAGAGGCAAAAGTCAAGCTTTGGTGAACTGAAGCCACAGAACTCCAAACCCCAGGGAGGAACTACGTTAAAGCTGTAGAAAGAGACCTGATTGACTGGGAGCTGGCTACACAGACAGAAAGAATGTCAGCTTCATCTGCGTCCCAAAGATTGAAATACAGGCAGAACTTTAATGACTTGATTATATATGGAAATACATACAACCATGACAACTAAAGTGTAGTATATGCGGAGGGTGGAGAGGACTGCAATGGTGAAGCTCCTCTGAACTAACTTACAGTGTATCAGTCAGTATCAGGAAGCTGGAACGCATGCTGGGCGGGGAAGGGAAGGAGACAGATGAATGGCGAGAGGAGGGGTGGGCCAAGGCAGTCATAATTTCAACATACTTACGTGAAAATGGAACCAGGTAAATGGAGGGAAGGGGCGGGGTTGGGAGAGGTGGGTCGGATGATGGAGGGGTGACACTGGTGGAGATATACTATACCCACAAACTGACATGTTCATCTGAACCCCCCTTCATATGACTATTGAAGGGTTTTTCTAAAATAAATAGTTGTTTAAAAAAAAACAGTATCAGCCGGGCACCGGTGGCTCATGCCTGAATCTTAGCTACTCAGGAGGTGGAGATCTGAGGATCACTGTTCAAAGCCAGCCCGGGCAGGAACATTCGTGAGCCTCTTATTTGCAATTAATCACCAGAAAACCAGAAGTGGCTCTGTGGCTCAAGTGGTAGAGTGCTAGCCTTGAGCTGAAGCACGCAGGGACAGTGCCCAGGCCCAGAGTTCAAGCCCCACAACTGACCAAAAAATTTAAAAGATCAGTATCCATATCTTCTAACAAACTCCAAAACTTGTATTGAGTTGTCTTTCTTTTTTTTTTTTTTTTTCAGTCTTGGGTCTTGAACTCTGGGCCTGGGCACTGTCCCTCAGCTCTTCAGCTCAAGGGGAGCACTCTACCACTTGAGCCGGAGTGCTACTTCCAGTTTTCTGGTGGTTCATTGGAGATAACAGTCCCATAGACTTTCCTGCCCGGGCTGGCTTTGAACTGTCATCCTCAGATCTCAGCCTCCTGAGTAGCTAGGATAACAGGCGTGAGCCACTGGTGCCTGGCTGAGTTGCCTTTTTATCTTTACAGTTTTTTCCCCTCAACTTAGGCAGCAACCTGCACCTCCTACCACCAGCTCACCACCACAGCCACCAGCAGGCGCTCTTGACGCCCAGGCTCCCAAGCCCCACCTAGAACCCGAGTGACAGCCTGAGGCTGGCAGGCACGATCCTACGCACGCACGGCTCAGCCAGCAGTGTTCCCAGAAGCCAGCCATTCTGTTCCCCAGAACATCACCGCGCTCTTCCTGCAGCTCCACACCCCTCCACCCCAAATTGTCCCAGGCCAGGTACACACCAGCAAGTGTGGGGAGCGGCTGCCATCCACCTCACCCTGGGGATGGCAGAGAAGCGAGATGGGCAGTGCCAAGTGCTGCTTTACCCGGCCAGCAAGTCCCCCACACTGGGGAGGGCACGGGGCAGCACGGATACTGCGTGCTGCACACATACTGGCTCAGACTCCTCAGGATGCGTCCAGATCCATGCTGTCATTCTCTGCAGCCCACGCTTAGCGACAAAATGGCCAGAAGTGGCCTCACAAGCCAGGGCCACTACCTGCCACAGGCTCTGTTTAAAACCCATCTCGGCTTTACACATCCAGGTGGGCAGCATCCAAGGCCCGCTGGGTCCCCAGGGCCCTGCCCGGAGCCTGACACAGCAGTGTTTTGACACCCAGGAAGAAATACCTGCTTCACGTGGTGCCCGCTGCGCTCAGCCAGCCTGGGCGTAATGAACAGACCCGCCGCAGCACAGCACCCGCCACAGCCTCTGCCCGCCTGCCCCGCCCGACGTCCCCCAGCAGACTCCCTCTGGGCCCAGGAAATCGCTCTGCTGCCACTGAAGGGAAGAAAAAGTCTTTCAAAGTGTCTTTGAAGATGCAGGGCTCTCAAGTCAGCTTCCTAGGCCAGCACAGAGAAGAGCTTCTGTACAGAGCCGCACCCCAGCGCCCTCCATCCCAGCAAGGCAGCTCCACCATCTCCACACAGAAGTGGGCAGGAGCCAGGAGCAGGTGCCCTCAGCGTGCTCCGGACACCCACTCACAACTGTGCCCTGGCCCTCCTCCCTCCACCAAGCCTCGGACTGATGGGATCTGCCCAGCCCCATCTAATACCGTTCCTACATCCCGACATCTCAGAGCCCTGGCCCCAGACTACTGCCTACAGCGCCCCCTTGTGGGCCTCCAGCTCTGCCTCTGCTGGCCTCACCTGGAGGTGGAGGCAAACATGCGTGCCCAGTGAATGTCAAAGACATCTCTCCAGTGTTGGCTCTAGAAACTCCCACCGTGCCTCGCTGTTCCCACAACCCTCCAGTCCTCCTCCACCTCGCCTTACACTCTTATGTATTCTGAAGGCGGAAGGTAAGAGGAGGGCTGGACACAAAATGGTTATAGCACAGAGCCAGACAAGAAGGGAAAGGGAAAGAAGGGGAAGGAAAAGGAAGGGAGGGGAAGGAAGAGGAGGGAGAAGGGGAGAGGGAAGAAGAGGAAGGAAAAGGAAGAGAAGGGAAGAGAGGGAGGGAGAACAGGAGGGGGAAGAAGGGGAAGCACCAGTTGGGGAGGAGCCAGGTTCTCAGTGACCATCCTTTGTCCAGTGTGCAAAGGAACCTTTTTTTTTGGGGGGGGGTCCAGTCATGGGGCCTGAACTCTGGGCCTAGGCGCTGTCCCTCAGCTCTTCAGCTCAAGGCTAGCACGCTACCACTTGAGCCATAACACCACTTCTGGCTTTTTTTTCTGCTTATGTGGTACTGAGGAATCGAACCCAGGGCCTCATGCATGCAAGGCAAGCGCTCTACCACTGAGCCACCTTCCCAGCCCCTGCAAAGGAATCTTGTTCACCCCAACAGTGGAACAACCAACACACCCAGGCCCAAATGGTGGGGACAGCCCCCTGGGAAGGGTGTGAGGTACACAGAAACTGGACCTGGGACAAAAAAATTGGTTCACTATCATCAAATACCCACGGGTGCCTGACCGCCCTGCCACAGTAATCCTGGAGGACCTCACAAGGTGTGCCACGCTGACTGAGGAGAACACGGCCTTCCTGACTCCACAGGCAATGTCCTTTAGTCCCAGCACCAGCACCATGGTGATTCACCCAACCCTGCCACGCATCGGCTCTGTCCCAACACTCTACATTTAATTCTTCTAATAGCCTAAACATAGAAACCAGTCTTATTTCATGTCAGGAATTAAAAAATGACAACGGGGCAGAGGAACTTGCCCCAAAGTACTCTTTTCAGGTTATTAGAGACAGTAACACAGGCAGGCTGGCTCCAGGTTGTGGCAGAGGTGAGGAAAGCTAGAAAACTCCTACTTACCCATAGCAACCCACCTGAAGCTCAGGGGACCCCAGTGCCAATCAGAGGACCTAGGACTGGGGCCCAGGACATGGAGCTGGGGCTCAGGAAACGGAGCTGGGGCATGGGAAGTGGAGCTGGGGCACAAGAAGTGGAGCTGGGGCTCAGGGTGATAGAGCACTAGCCTTGAGCAAAAGAGTCCAAGGACAGCGCCCAGGCCCTAAGTTCAAGCCCCACAACAAAAACAAAAACAAAACAACCAGGGACCTGCACATGTGTATGTCTGCAGAGACAAGAGGGAAATCAGAAGACACCTGAACCAACCACAGATCCATACACGGAGACATGTGAACCTTCCACAGAGCATCCACACAAAGCAGACACGGGACCACCACGGAGCCTCCACACAGGGGGACCATACCACGTCTTCACGTCTACAGTCCTGGTTCTGTCCATTGGTGATTCAGCGCCCCTGTCCCTGCCTGGCTGGCAACCTGAGTTTCGGCACCATGAGAAGTGGCACTGTGGCTGGGATGGGTGCCCCCCTCCAGGAAGAGTGCTCGCTCCGTGAGGAGCTTTGCCCACTGCGGCCTCACAGGAGGCCTCCCGAGTGAGCGGGCGATGCACAGGAGTGCTGGCGCTTCTGAGCCGTCCTTGCGCGTCTTGAGAGCCAACAGGTTCAGCAACGTCTAATGACTCTGCAGGGCCATGGGGCAGGCAAAGCACAGGGCCAGCTGGGAGAAATGGCCTACCGATAAACACAAGGGCAAGCTCACTGCACAGACCCCACCCAGCACATTTGGCTCCTTCTGAACACGCATGCTGTCAGGTGACTTATCACTGACTGACAGCTTTCCCCTTCCTTTAGGAGGAAAGCACTGATGTGTCTCTAGTAAGTGAAGCCATTGATTTAATGAAACACAGTGCCTCACACCGTTCATAAGTCTAATTCAAAATATAAATGAGAGCCAAGCACCAGTGGCTCAGGCCTGTAATCGTAGCTACTCAATGAGATCAGAAAGTTCAAAGCCAGCCTGGGCAGCAAAGCCCACAAGGCTCCATCTACAAAATGACCAGCAAAAAGCTAGACTGGTGGTGTGATTCATGTGGTGAATACCATCCTAGCAAGCATGAAGCTCTGAGTTCAAAGCCCAATACGCGCGCGTGCGCGCGCGCACACACACACACACACACACACACACACAAATCAGGTATCAGTATAGCTAAGAGATTGCTGTGCACTTCCTTCCTTAGGATTTGCAAAACTAAATCCAGCGCCAGCTGCCAGGAGCTTTCCCCTCATCCTGTTGTCTAGGTACCCAACGCCCCTCAACTGAGATGCAAATCTCAGACCCAAGTCAAATGAAGGGCTCTTGTTGTGTCTTCCTTGCTGGTGTTTCTGTATGCTCTCCTTCCTTGAAGCCAAAGGCACCGCGCTAGGGGTACGCCCCAACTGCACTGTCCCTGAGGTCTGACCTTGGGGCTCTCAAGGCCATGCCTGACACCCAGACTTCAGTCTGTATGTCCCTGACAGCTGCTGGCCAATGACCATAGCCCCCTTCCTGTCACTGGTCCCATGACCAGCTAGCCCCACAGTGCTCTTTGGGGTGGGAGTTGAGCTGAGGCTAGGCCAGGAATGTGGCCCAAGACTCGGGAAGTCAATCCCTGTGTGAACACAGGTGACTCATGATCATTAAGCAGCTACAAACACAGAACTAACTACGTCCCAGAAGCCTCAAGTCGCCCCTTGGAACCCCAGCCTTTTCTTCCCTAACCCTTAAGTCCTCATTAACCCCAGAAGCCAGGAGCTGGGCAATGGAAGCGGCGGCCCAGCAACCCCTTCTCACGAGCTGGGTGCCCCCCTGTGTGGTTCTGGGCATCTCTGTTCTCAGTCACTGTGCCCCCAGGCCAGCTCTCAGGGAAGAGCCAGCCCTTAAGTGGCCTGTGGAGGGGATAGAGACACCCTCAGGCTTTGTGGTCACCCACAGTGCTGGTCCTCCTTGAGGATCATTTTGTCCCTTGAAAGAACAGAGCCACGGAAACGACTATAAGCTTCGCAGGAATTATCTGGGCCCTCGATGAAGAACCATGCCCCAGGCAGGGCTCTGGCATCCAACTCTTTCCCCTGGGTGGCCCTGGTCATGTCACCCCGGCTCATCTGCCTCCCCATCTCCCTGGAGGTCCAGGGAGCGGAGGCCACACAGTGTCCCACATAGCCAGCTTCACCCTGCGGATCCACCAGCCCTCCTGGTGGTCAAACAGCTTCTACCATGGGGTCGGGGCAGAAGGTTGCAGGGCAGCTGCCACCACCCTGCTTCCAGGAAGAAAGCACACAGGCTTCCCAGCGAGCGCCTGGAGATTACGGCCTCTGGACACAGGTCTCCAAACTCACACACACCCGAGTGTGCATGTGCCACTGAGCAAGGGCCGCCCGGACCCCCAGGAAAAGCTCTGTCTCATCAAATTCTTACTCGCAACATTTGCCACATAAAGTAATATTCACAAGTTCCAAGAACTAAGGTCCTACCGTGGGGGGAGGGGCATTATTCAGCTTCAACAGTTACCAGAGTTAGACACCTGTCTCCACCGGGGTCCTATCAGAAACTTACGCAGCTGCCCCTCTGCAGTGGCCCTGCCCCCCTCCGCCCTGGTACTGGCCAGCCATCCCCTCGCTCATCTCCGTGCCCCTCCACAGCCACCTTTGCCTGTTGCCAGCAAGAAATTCTTCAGTACTTCCCAAAAACTGTGTAACTGCTCCTAAAGACACAGCTTCAAGGGGCAGAGGTCCTGAGCCCCGGGGCTCCGGCCTCTGCCAGCTCACTCCACCAGCGAACACAGTGCGCCCTCAGTCTGCAGGGTTTGTAGTGTCACCTGCCCGAGACACACAGGTTCCTGGCTCAGATATCTTCTTTTTCATCAATGAAGCACAAGCAAGCTGGCTTGAGGACTGACCGCTAACTAAACACAGAATGCTCTGGTTTAGAGCCCGCCCCAAAAGAGAAGGGCAGAGCCGTGGCCCCACCCAGCCAGATCCCTGACACCAGGGGGGCCTGATCTCCACACACCCCTGGGGGCTCCCAGGGACCAGGAGAGGGGAAATGCAAACCAAAGCCCCCACGGCCGGCCGACTGCCTTCAGTCCTGCCAGCTGGCTGTTGACGAAGACAAGGTCGAAGAAACCTGACCCCAGAGCCAGCGCTGTGAGTGGATTGATCGGGAAGTGCTGTTTTGGGAAATGGTTTGTCCCTACCTTCGAAATGTCAAACCCTGAGTTACCAGGTGACTCAGAATAACTCTAGTGAGCCTATCAAGTAAGGGCTGGGCACATGTGCACACACAAATGCCTAGGACAGCACTATCCTTAAGAGCCAAAAAGTGGCAGCAGCCCAAAAGCCCATCAACTATGAAGGGACAAAAAAAATGGTATCTAATGTTCTATATGATGGAATATTATCTGCATGTGAAAAATGATGACTCCTAATTTCATGCTACAACTTGGATTAAAATGTTAAGCTAAATGAAGAAAACTAGTCATAAAAGCTGATATATTTACATGATTGCATTTTTACTAACTGCCAGGGCCCATGGGGAAGGAAGGAGGGAGGTGACCGCCTAGGGGGTGGGGGTTCTTTCTTCAGAACAATTAGACTGTGAGCAAATGAGACTCTAACGAGACTGTGATGTGGCTGCCCAGTCCTGCCAGCGCACACAGCACCCTGATTTTTACACTTTACAAAGGCACATTTTATGAGATGTGAATTCTATCTCAACAAAGCTACTGTGTAGGAAACTACAGTCGTACATTTATTGGGCTGAGTAGTATTTCCTCCAAACTCCACATCCTTCCTAGCACCTCCGGTTGTGATCTTATTTAGAAACAGGATCACCTCAGGTGTCCTTACTTAAGGGGAGGAGCGACGGTTTGGGGAGGCCCTTAATTAACCAGTGCGACTGATGTCCTAAGAAAAGAAGAGGCCAGGGCAGATGAACCATGGTAACAGGGACAGAGACTAGAATAAGACAACCACAAGCCAAGGACCCCATGTGACAGGAAGGGCACCCCCCCTCAGAGTCTTCCGAGAAACAGGGTCCTGCCAACACCACAACTGTGAGAGAACACACTTCTGTCGTAAGCCACCAGAGGAAACCTGTGCATGTGCATGTGTGTGTGTGCATGTGGATGCGCACATGCAGATGGATGGATGATATATACACACATATATTATGAGTCAACAAGTTGACTTGTGATTATCAGACAAATACACCAAACAAAAGCCAAGGGCTGTCCAACTGGAGATCTGAACTAAGGTTCAGAAAGAAGCCTGGGATGCAGGAAGAAGGCAGCATGTTTCATATTCGCCTATGTTTGAGTCCTGGGTGTCCTGTTCATTTGAGCACATGTGAGAACGAAATGCGCCCCCTTTCCCTGCCCGTCCCGGCCTGTCAGCGTGAAGCCAGGCCACTCACAGGCCACAAGGAGTGAGCAGGCCAGAGTTAAACGAGCCTGGGCTCGAGGCTCACTCGGCTGCTGAGGGCGGGCAGTGCAGGAGAGCCTCCTGGCCGGCACCCTGCCTCTCCTCTCCTGGCTCTGATCCCAGGGATGGGCCCAAGAATGGCACCGCCATCCACTTGCAGGTGATGCCAGGCCACTGCTCCCCAGATCATGCCGCAGGTAATCCTGGCTCAGAGGGGCTGTGCAGCCCCAAGTCTACAGTGCGCCAACTGTGGGGCCTTCCGGGGTCTCCCCTAGATATGGGGTTAACAATGATGTCCTCCTGGTAAGTGATTACCTGACAGCAATAGGGTTCACTGAGTAACTACAAGGCACCCTGCAATTTTACAGGTTTTACTATCACCACCAATACCATCACCCCCTTGTCCATCAGCCCCTGCCTCCTGACCACCAGACTCACCACTGTCATGTCAGAATCACTACGACCACCTCTGCTACCACCACTATCACCACCATTATCACCATCACTACCACCCACCACCATCGCTACCATCCATCACCACTATTAGCATCATCACCACACCACCATCATCAATATCATAGGCATCATCACTACCATCACCTCCACCTCCACCGTGATCACCATGCTCACCACCACTATTATCACCACCATCACTATCAATAACCATCATCACCATCATTACCATATCACCTCCACTATCACTACCACCATCGATATCATAGCCATCATCATCGCCATTACTACCATCACCACTAGCCATCATCATCACCTCCACCATCACCACTACCATTACCAACATCACTATCACACCGCCACCATCACATCAAAACACCACCACAGTCTAGGTGGAAAGACAGGAAACAGAGAGGGCTCTGAGCCCCGACTCCTTAGGCTCTGTTCAGTATAGAAGGCCAAGAGCACAAGAACAAAACAGATGACACCATCTTCATACATGTTCTTTCTTTTCTGGTACAGGGATTGAATCCAAAGCCCTGAACTTGCTAAGCAAGTGCTCTGCCATTAGCAATAATCCCACTACCTCTATCTTTGTTTCTGAGATAGTCTCACTACCTTGCCCAAACTGGCCTCACACTCACAATTCTCCTGCCTCTGCCTCCAGAGGAACAGGAATTATAGGCATACCCCAACACACCTACTTGTTCATGTGTCTTGAAGGTTGACGATTTTAACCTCCAAAAACTATGCAGACCAGGAGGTGCTGGTGGCATGATGGGCTTTGCCCATCTCAGATTCCATTTGCCAGCTGGGCAGGGCTCATCGGGTGACTACAGTCGCTGCCTTGAGCAGTCCATCACTCCATTAAGTGGAGTCACAATGCTTGTCTGACATCTCAGATATGCAAGTTCCCATAAAGCCACAAGCAACAGGGAAGCACAATGTCCTCTTTTCCTGAATGACTCTGATGACATCTGCCAAACAGGCTCTGCCCAGAGCCCAGCTAGGACCTCGTCCCATGCCCCTCCCTGAAGGAAGAGCTGGGAAGGCTCGGTGGATAGAGTGGGCCACGCCCCCAGGGCTGACTGGGCAGGGAGCTCAGGAAAGCTGCTCAGAGCAAAGGATGAAGACTGGCCCAATGCACTGACCAAGACGCCAGCCCTTGGCTGCACATTGGCTGAACTTTCCACTTCCCTGGTCCCTTGACACTGACTAGATGATCTGCAGATAGCATTGCTAAATCTCAGCTGTGAAAACAGGGTCTCTGGTGAGGAAGGAGAGGGGCTGTGGACAGAAGACATGAGGCCAGACTCACACCTAGGTCCTGGCCCACTCCTTCCTGTCATCCTTACAACTCCATGTGGATCCTGGAGAGGGGACGAGACCCAGCCTGGCCCATCTATCTGTAGGCAGCTCATGGACACCCACCAGCCCAGTCCACATAGGGTATTCGTGCCAGGGCATGGGTGGCTGGGACAGCAGTGGGCACACTGGCCAAAATGACTTTCTTGTCCAGGTTCTCAGGCACTTTGAGATGCCGGGCAAGAAAGCTGCTTTTACACACCCACATGGTTGCTCGCTCAGGCCGGCTCCCCCTCATGACACATGCTGACTGTGCCTCTCCTGGGCCCCCAGCTCCAGCAGGGGCGTAGAGAGAACAGCTGCCCCCCACCCATCACCTGAGCGCTGGCAGAGGAAGTGACGCAGAATCAGATGGCTGCCCTGGGAAGAGCTAGTGTCTCGGGGCCTTTAGCTGAGCCCTGAGCTGAGTCTGGGGAGGCCAGTCAAGGTCACAAAGGGCAAAGAAGAGGCCCAGCTCATGCCCTAAGATGCACATGTATTTTAGTAAGTGGATTTGTCGTAGGCAGAGCCTGGGCAAAGGCAAGAAGGTATGGAGGCCTGCCAAGCCCATGGATAGGTCTGGAGGGCTGAAGAAACAAAAGCCTGTGAATTTCTCTATCCCCCCTCTCTAGCTGAATGGTTTCAACAATAACACCTCTTTAGGAATACTAAAAGGCAATGCAATTAAGAAAGATGAAGTGGAAGGGAGGAAAGTTGGTCTAAACAGAAGCGTTTGAAAGACGAAGGTCTCCAGGGAAGTGGATTTTGTCAAAAGCCTCAGCCTTCGGCTCAAAACCAGCCCCAAGTAGCTGCCGGGAAAAACTGGGGGTGTGTCCCCCTCAAGGCAAGAGTCATGGAGGGGCTGACCACAGAGGGATCAGGAGCACAGCCGCACACTCCCGTGGATGCCACAATTATTAGCGAATGCATTTTTAAAACGTTATCTTGCAAAGCTACAGAAACGCTCCAAGAATAGCACAACGAGCGCTCATCTGGATTCACTAACTGCACCAATTTTCCCCCACCTGCCTTACCCAGTCAGAAAGACACATTTCCATATAGACGCATCTAGTTCTACAGAATTCCACGACATTGCACGCCAAAGGCTATGACTTTGATGTCTTAAGACCAAGGACCTTAGAAAAATCACACACCCAACGGTGCTCTTTATCTGTGGGTTCCACATGGATCAAGCGTATTTTTTAATGCTTGCATCTGTACTGACATATAAACCTTTGCCTGACCCTCATTCTCTAGGACTGCAGCCCCGGGCTCTTCACACAGCTGGGTGTGCCACATGACCTGGACATAATTTGAAGCACACAGAGGCACTTCCCTAGGTTGTAGCCCAATGGTACACACCCTTATAGGCAGGACCACAGGAGGCTTGAGGTTGGTCCTGAAAGTTTTCTGGAACTCATCCCCTGTGGATACCAACAGAGGACTGTACAGGTATCAAAAATCAGAAATTTTACATTGATCATTTGTCACCATTCAAATGTCACCACCTATCACAACTGTCCTACACAGCAGAATGATTCCTCTCCATGTTGCAGGTCCAAGAGCGCTACTGAAGAGCAGCTGTACACAGGATGCAGGTGTCTGCCAGACTCACTCAGAATAGCTAAGTGTAAACGGAGAACACAATTCGATCAAGAATGACCACCGCCATCGGAGAAGGCACTGTCCTTGGTAGGAAGAAGGGAGCCTGGGACAGCCACAGAGAGTTAGGAATCCTCCACTGATGCTAGGCCTAGTCTTTGGCTCAAGTTTAGGAAATGGGAAGCCAGGAGACGTCAGGCACGACGGCCTTCCATCCCTGGGAACAGAGAGAGTGGAGCAAAGCAGGCCCACAGTACAGACAGCTAGGGACTGGGCTCTCACCTCTTCCTGCTGAGTCACAGTGGAAAGGCCGCACTTGCTGTGAGCCTGTGTCCCCATCTGAAAAGCCACAGCTTTACATCCAAACCTTTTGAAGCAGCGAAACATGCTTCCAGTTAGCACAGACTCTGCTGACAGTGTCCTGTGCCCATCTTCATTTCTCTGGTCCCTTAGCACCCATGAACTAGACCCTTACCACCCAACACCCAGGAGGCCCCAGCCTGTCAAGGATCAGTGCTTTCTGTGCTCCATTCACAGGCCTATGTGGTCCACAAGTCCCTGGCCACTCCCTCTACCTCGTCCCTCCCTACCCAGCCCCACGTGTCCTTGACCTTGACAATCCCCACAGCTTTTGCAGACTAAGCCTGGGCCCCTTGCTGCCCTGAGGTTAAGGATGAGGCCTTCCTTCCCTCCACTTCCCTTACCATAGGCCCACACTCTCAAAGTCTTCCCTGCTGCCAAGACAGTCAAGACGAAAGCAATACCAATAGTGGGTATGGGGCATTCTGCAGCAGACTCCTGAGTCCACAAAGCCTCAGAGAAGGCAGGGCACTTGCCCAAAGTCACATGTGTGATAGAACCTATTAAGCACAAAGTATTTGACCAAACACTAAAGTCATAGATAAACAGCAGGCTTGTCCACCTGAGACCTAGTGAA
This sequence comes from Dipodomys merriami, assembly GCF_024711535.1. NCBI lineage: Eukaryota > Metazoa > Chordata > Mammalia > Rodentia > Heteromyidae > Dipodomys > Dipodomys merriami. The sequence goes on along the minus strand of NW_027202749.1, from coordinate 3,336,151 downwards.
GAAGATTATTGAATACTGACCTCCCACCCAGGAGAGGCCAAGAGAAAAGACCAGTTTATTCAGAGCAGTAGCTCCAGGATCTACATGTTGAGCTGCCTGGAAGGGAGTATGGGGGCAGAGAGCCAGGAGGAGGCCTGAGTCTTTGATGGGAGATAAAGAATATGGTGAAGCTGGATATGAACGTTGTAGGAGGTGGTTTGGAGCCCACCAGAATGGGGACAGGCAAATTCCTATGCTTGGGTTAAGTTGCATTGTACATCATTATCTTTCTAAGATCCTTATCACCCCAGCCAGGGGTGACTCTTTCACAGAAAGAGGAAGCTGCACCCTTTCAACTCAGGATGGGGTAGCAGGGTCAAAGAGATCAGAAGCTGGCAGAGGAGATACTATCTCCATGGTTACCAGCAGAGAGAATGAGGCTCACAACAGGGAGATGATTCCACTAAACCCAGCCTTTAAATACAGATGTGCCAGGCAGCAGAGCTCCGTGGGTGGCGAACCCACTAGGTGAACTTCAAAGCAGTACTGACAGCCAGGAAGGCTTGGCCCATTTTTAAATAGGCAGCAAGAACTCAGGCCTTGTGCTCACGAGTGGCTGCCCTGCCTGGGCACTCACCAACATCCTGAAACCACAAAGGGAACTAGCCCTGGGGAAGGTACCGGAAGACAGGTGTCAGTCTTAACAAAGAGGGAATTACTTTAAGAACCAGCAAGGAACAGAACAGAGTTGGAGGGGATTTTAAGAAAAGCCCAAGTTCTGCTCTGTACAAATGGTCATGGAGGCTGAGGTAATGTCTAACACCAAATACCCAGAGAAGCAGGATTTGAACCCAGCCTCTGAACTCCCATTGTTCACACTGGTCTTCCTCATACCTTGTCTTGTGAAGGGCATTATCACTGACCCGTGCAGCAGAACAAGGACCTGGGACTTCTGTGCGGGAGGCAGTCAGGGCCCATCCACCCAGCCTGCCCTTAACAGCTGTGAGGCTCTCATGAGTGGTGTGGCCTCTGCGTCCTGAGGGCCTGCTCCGTGACAGCCCCACAGCCCAGGCTGGGGCTGCCACACTGACTGCTGGGCTCCGTGGACAGCAGGGACCCCTGGGTTCTACCTCAAACGTCACAACCTACCTCCAGGCCCCCATCTTCACCAGACCAGACAGCCAGGCTCTGACCTGCCTCAGGACGCCACGTACCAGCCACACCAGGACCTTCTACCCACGCCGCCTCAACCCCAAAGTCAGTCACAAGCACAGGACGGAAGATGACACTGAGACACCACGTCCACTTCCCGTGCACGTGCCCACCCCTAGACACCAAAGTCACTGCAGCCCTGCCCCTTCCGCCTCTGGCCCCGCCTTGAGCCCATGTCCTGGCCCCTCCCACTTCCAGGGCCCGCCCACCTCCTTGCCTTCTAGCCCCACCCTTTGGCATAAATAGCCATGCCCCAGACAGGGACTAAACTCATGTTCTTTATCTTTGTGTGGGTGAGTACCTGTCCCCTGCCTTGGACTCAGGGCCTGGGCACTGTCCCTGAGCTTTTGTGCACGAGGCTGGTGCTCTACCACTTGAACCACAGCTCCACTTCTGGCTTTTTGCTGGTTAGTTGGAGATAAGAATCTCACAGACTTCCCTGTCTAGCTGGCTTCCACCTAAGAGCCTCAGATCTCAGCCTCCTGAGTGGCTAGGATTACAGGGAGCACTAGCACCCAGGTATACCTTATTTTTTAATTGAGAGAACTGGTTACCGTCAGGTAAGCAGCTTTTACTACCACACTCTCCGGGGAGACCTCCACTCACCTCGCCTCCACCCAGCTCACATGCCCGTCTCCTGCCTCCAAGCTCCTTGTTCTGGACCCTAGTTCCTTCCTATCATGAGGGAGGGGCTGTTCATAGATGCCCCCTCACTACCTGTCTGGGATTGGAGAGGCCACTCCAATTATCCATTGGTTATCAGTTGTTAATTCAATGAAATCAATAAATCATCAATACAATCAATCAATGAAAACCTGGTTTTTCAGGCCAGAAACCCATCCCAAGCCAGCCAGCAACTGGTGAAGACTCCAGAATGGTGCCTCTTCTAATCAGGTTACCAAGTTGGTACAGTGTGTTACCAGGAAAAAATAAAACCAGAATGTATATTCAGAGGATTCAACAAAAACGAACATTAAAAAGGTGTTTTAGAAACCTTTTGATCTTTTGCATGAAATGAAATCTTGCCAGGAAATGCCCACAAAGCTGCCTCCCCCTCCTTTCCATTCCAGGCTCACTGTGACCCTTCCACAACCATCGAACCTCTCTGCCTGCTGGCTTCCTCCTCCTGACCCTGTGTGTGAGAAGCTGAGGAAGTGTGCACATACACGCAGGCAGATGCGTGTGCGCACACATACAATGCTCAGTAAACTCAACATCCCGGAGGGGAGGGATTGTCTGAGCCCCAGGAGTGAGGCCCCACCCATCTACCACTACCTGCCCCCTTGCCCTTCTTGAAACCCCACAGACGCTGACAAGAAGACAACATGGCAAAGCCAGAACCCCACAGGAAACTAGGCCTCTCACCAACCACCACTGCATACACAGCCCACCCCTGCTCATTGTGCCAGCGACTAGGGACAAGGAAGTGGCCCAGGTCAGGTAGCATGTGTTTCCTAGGCCCAGAAGTAGCAGCTGAACAGAGAGCTGTCATTTAGAAGAGCCCACTTTGTGCCAGGCATGTGCTGATCATGCTTCATCTCACTAAGCCCCCTTGTAAAACGGGTCCCCATTGGACAGATAAGGACACTGAGGCTCAAGAAGATGAAGTCACGGGCTGGGAAGGTGGCTCAGTGGTAGAGTGCTTACCTTGCACGCATGAGGCCCTGGGTTCAATTCCTCAGCACCACATAAGCAAAAAAGAAAAAAACCAGAAGTGGCGCTGTGGCTCAAGTGGTAGAGTGCTAGCCGTGAGCTGAAGAGCTGAGGGACAGCGCCCAGGCCCAGAGTTCAGGCCCCTCGACCGGACCAAAATAAAAAAGAAGAAGAAGAAGAAGTAGATGAAGTCATTTGTCCAAGATCCAAAGCTTGAAGTAAATGGCATGGTCAGAAATTTAAGGTCTCGCCGGATGCCAGTGACTCACACCTGTCATCCTAGCTACTCAGGAGGCTGAGAGCTGAAGATCATGGTTCAAAGCCAGCCCGGACAGGAAAGTCTGTGACATTCTTATCTCAAATAAAATCAGAAAACTGGAATTGATGCTGTGGCTCAAGTGATAGAGCGCTAGCCTTGAGCTGAAGAGCTGAGGGACAGCACCACGACCCAAAAAATAAAAGAAAAAGAAAAGAAATTTAAGGCCACTTCCTAGCTGCCCAGAAAAGGGCATCTGTTCTGTTTTCCATCCCTCAGAGTGGCATAAGGGCTGATTTGCCAGAAGATTTCCAAGAGTGTGCACAGCGGTGACTAGCCAGGCTCCTTCCTGAACACCAAGCCCAAGCCTCCAAAAATGAAGCATATTGTCAAAAATATCTGTAAATCAAGAGTTTCGCCATATTCCAGTATCATCAAAAAACCACCCACTCCAACTCCCCACCACAAACACAATTTCTGATAAGACTGCTACTTATCACATGTTCAGAATCCACATAAGTTCTCAACAAATAAAGAAGTCAGAGTTGTTTATCAACACTCAAGAGAACACAGTGACACTTCCTTAGAACATGCTGTACATATAGAATGCTGTGTGTGTGTGTGTGTGTGTATGTGTGTGTGTGTTGGTAGAGGAGCTTGAACTCGGAACCTCAATGCCTTCTCTTAGCTTTTATGCTCAACTCTTGTGCTCCTTGTAGCACACCTCTACCTTTGGCTTTTTGCTGGTTAATTGGAGATTAAGAGTCTCCCTGACTTTCTGCCCCAGTTGGCTTCAAACCATGATCCTCAGATCTCAGCCTCCTGAACAGCTAGGATTACAGATGGAACCATCAGGAATTTTGTTTACTTTCTTGAGCTTTTCACTGTAAAATCTTACCCAGTGCTGAAAGGGAGAGACACCTTGAGGTTTGGATGGGCAAGAGCTCTCCTGCAAGAAGAATTAAGTGCCATGATAGAACCTATTCCCTCAGGGCACTGAATTCCAACAGAACCTAACACAATTCCACAAACATGTACCAAGCAACAACAGTCACCACTGGTATAGCTCCTCAAATTGCTCAGAGCTCTGCAGCAGGGCCCACAGGAACAAGTGGCCCCTGGTCGTATCGTGGCAGGAAGGGGAGAAATGCTTTGGGCAACAAAACACAACTAGCAAGAGGTAGCAGAGGGCACAGTCAGGCAGCAAGACTCTAGGGTCTGTGACTCACCTGCTCTACTCTGTGGCCTCCAAGTGCCAGCCAGGACTCGAGGACAGAGCCACAAAGGTGGCCCAGGTAAGAGGCCAAAGTAACTACATTACAGACCATCAAGTCCCAGCCGTTCTGCATACCTGGGGGTAGGTGGCCGGCCCTTCCCAAGTGCTATGACATCCCGTGGGCTCATACACATGAATTTAGCACGCCCACTACCAACTTTCTCCATTCCATCGGAAGAAATGCCGTTTCCAGCCGCTTTAGAACTTGTTCTGAACACAAAGCTTTTGCCCTTTCACTGCTGCTTGCTGGCTCTTGGCGAACTGCCTGTGCCATTTAGGAATCTTCTTTTGTTTTACTGGGCAAAGGCCCCTTAAGAAATCTCCAAAACAGTCCCAGCCATCAGTTCATTTCTGTCTCATCTTATGCCGAAATGAGTCATGAGGCTGTCAAGTAACCACTGTAGAGGACAAGCTGAAGTTGTTTGGTGACTTCCAGGAAAAGAGCCGTTTTGTTGGCTTCCACATGGTCCTGACACCAGCATGGCCTTGTGAATTCGTGTGCCGGGGGCAGTCATCGGCGGGTACCTGCCAGGCACCTGCAGTGGACCCGAGCTTTGTGGGACGTTCTGAGATGGGAGCACTTGAAGAGAGCCCTGGCAGAGCAGAGCTGCGTGGCGGCCTCAGGCCAGCCTCCTAATGTCTGAATTCATCCCGATGTGGTCAGAGTTCTCTTCTTTGTTTCCACTGCTTTAACTCTATTGGGGCTGAATGAGGGGACCTAGTGCAGAAATGTCCTGGAGAATGGCTCCTGTGTCACTGGGGAAATGTCTCATCTGGAGGGGTTAGTGCTCCTCAAGTTTTCTATGTCCTTGCAGTCCCTCTGTCCAGATGTTCCATGCACAACTGATACTGAAGACTAAGCTGAGGGTCCAGCTCTGTGCCCCCAATCCTACCTAGCATGGGTGAGGCCCAGGACTCCAGCCTCAGCGCCGCAAATCAGAGACTGAAATATCCAGGTATTGTTGGAGTATCTATATTCCCTTTGTACTCTGTCAGGTTCTGATTTGGGTATTCCGGTGCTCTGTCAAGATGCAAATATTTTTACAATTGCTAAGAGTCTTGTATTGACCCTTTTCTTTTGACATTATTAAATGTTGCTCTTTATCTCTCCTAACATTTCTTGTTGTTGTTCAAGGTCTTATATTGTTTCTAGCTGTATCACTTGAGCTACACCGCCAGTTCTTTTTGCTGGCTAAATGCAGATAAGAGATTCTCAGATTTGTCTGCCTCAGTGGGTTCAAACCTCAATCTTCAAATCTCAGCCTCTTGAATAGCTAGGATTACAGGCGTGAACCACAGTGCCCAGCTCACTCTGGCTTTCTTATGGTGCTATTTGCATAATCCATCTCCATCACTCTAGCTGCACTTTGAATCTAAGTGCACCTCCTGTATTTTGGTGCTATGGTCTGATATCTTTCTCCTCACAGAGTCTGTGTGCTGAGTCAAATCACAAGTGCCATGGCATGAAAGGTAGAACTGTTGGGCTCCACCCCTTTAAATGCGATCAGGGAGAGGCCCTTCGGCAGACACTGAATCTGCTGGTGCCTTGGTCTGGATTTTCCACTTCACAACTGTGTGAAACAAATTCCTGTTGTTTATAACCAACCGCCCAGTCTACCATGGGTTTGCTATAGCAATCCAAAGCTGGATCCAGTCTGACAATATCGACTGGATTAAAATCCAGTCACATTTGGGGTTTGGGGGAAGGGTGGCTTTTCTATGGTTGTTTTGTTTTGCTGGCACTACAGGTTCCAAACTCCTCACCTTTTACCTGCTAGGCAGGCACGCTACCTCTTGAACTACGTCTCTAGCACTTTTGTCTTTGTTCTTGAGACAGAGTCTTGCTAACTTTGCCCAAGCTGGCCTCAAGCTCATGATCCTCCTATCTCTGACTCCTGAGTGGCTGGGATTATAGATGTATACCACTGTGCCCACCTATTTATTACTTTCTTTTGCATTAAATGAATTGTGTATTTCATCTGGATTTTAATTCAAGGACACATACTTCCAATGAGCTATTTCTATTTGTTTTAGATAGAAAAAAATGCCTCCCTAACAATTTTAAGCTTCTGAAATGGCTCCTTTTCAAATCAATCATTCTTTTTTCTCTCTGGCTCCAGTAAATGGAAGTTAATCGATTATTCATCTCACATAAGACAGCACGTACAAACTGGAAGGCAGAGGTAGGTGAGAGGATGGGGATCCAAGGCCAGCCTGGGCATAAGTGCGAGATTCTTATTTGAAAAATAAATCAAAGGGGGGGGTGGGAAGCATGGTTCAAGTGGTACAGCATCTGCCTAGCAACTGCAAGGCCCTGAATTCAAAGCACAGTATGGCGCATACAAAGATACTAACCACCACCTTCCTGAGGGAGGATGAGAGGCCTTACAAGTGGCCACTCTACAAGGTGGGGGCAAGATGGAACTCCACGAACTCGAGTCCTGACAGCTTTGTGCTGCAGACCAGGCAGGAGGGAAGGTCCACTGCTGCCTTCCACAGCCCCCGGGGGCTTGTGCCACTTTATGAGGGCACAGCCACCTCCCATGACCCCCTGGAGGGGGCACAGTGCTGGACACCTGCAGGCATGTGTTGGCAATTAAGACCAAGAGGCCAACACCTCCTGACCCTGACAAACTCAGGATCCATCCTCCTTCAGCATCTCTTCCCTGGAGGCCCGGCCCCCAAGACACCCCAGAACTCCAGAGCACCCAAGGTGAAGGACCGCTACTCTCCCTCACAGCTCAAGGCTGGATGATGGAAGCAATCCTCTCCAGTAAGGTAGGAAGCAATGGAATAAGGGTCTTAAACAGAGAAAGAGCATAAAGTAGCAGAACAGCCTTGCCACGCCTTAGAACCAGCTGGGCAAGCCAGGCCAGAACAGCAGCAGTGATGCCTGTACTGGTAGGTCCTGCAAGAGGTCTCTGGAACTCAGAACCCACAGAAAGTGAGGCTCAAACTCCTAAGACCTGGTGCAATTTGTACTGCGGGAGGATGCATAAGTTGGGGACACCAGCAGGAGCCACTACAAGCAGAAGTGGCCAGATGCTCCTGGATCATACCGAAGTGAACGCCTTGGCTGTAGGCTGGTGAGAAACAACTGCACGACCTCCCCGATGGCACACAGAGAGAAACCTGGCTGTCACCAGCAGGTGTGCACACAACCCCCTCCCTCAGAGAACTCACACCAGCTTTAGAAACAGACTTCTTCTTTATTTAGATGGTGTGGACAGCATGTCTCCCTCCCTAGGAAAGTAAGCCACTGCTGGGGCAAGCCTGGACCCCCTCTCTAAGCCCGCCATCTGGGGCACCTGGGGCACCAGGCCCTAGCAGGACATGAGGAGCTCTGCTAAGAACAAATGTACCTTGTCACTGTTGGACAGCAGACTGAGCTTCTTTACAGAGGAGAAAAGTGAAATGCAGAACACATGCAATGGAGGGCAAAGCTGCAGTGTGAGCCCTACCAGCCACCACTGAGCCTGGCCCTGCCCACGGGGGGACAGCCCCCCACAGTGCTGCCCACAGGACTGTCACATAAGCCAGCATAAAACTGTGCTGATGGAATTCAGGGCCTTGGGCATGCCAAGCAAGTGCTCTACCACTGAACTACACACCCCCAGCTGGTAATGTGAAGTTTTCTAGTAGTCATATTAAAAAAAACTTATGTACAAGTGCAATTCAGAAGCCTGTGACACACAGATCCTCTCAAGGTCGCATCCCAGTCTCCATCCACAGTCACACTGGGCAGCTCAGGACAGGCACCCGAGTCACCAAGCTTAGCGCCATATCTGGGCTCCAGATTACTGGGGCAGGGCTGGGAAGGTGGCTCAGTGGTAGAGCGCTTACCTTGCATGCATGAGGCCCTGGGTTCGATTCCTCAGCACCACATAAGAAAAAAGCCAGAAGTGGCACTGTGGCTCAAGTGGTAGAGTGCTAGCCTTGAGCTGAAGAGCTGAGGGACAGCGCCCAGGCCCAGAGTTCAGGCCCCATGACCAGACAAAAAAAAAAAAAAAAAACCAGATACCTGGGGCAAGCTGCAGTCCTGGCCTCAGGGCACTCACGGTCACCACGGCAGAGCCTCCTACACCTCCCAGATCAATGCCAGGGAATTAGCGGTCACTAAACATGACCCTGCTTTCGGCCCTCTCCTATGCTAATTCATGTGTTACCCACACAAATCCCATGGGCACAATGTCCTCTGGATTTCACACGAAAAAGTGGAAAAAGGCTCAAGCCCTGTGCCTTGGTGGCAGAGCGAGTCACATTCACCTGCATGCAGCAGTTAACTGTGAGCTCTCAGGGAGCACCTATTCCCTGCCTGGTGCCAGGAGGCAGGTTCATGATGCTTTGTTTTTCTGGTGATATTGGGGCTTGAACTCGGGGCTTGACAGTTGCTAGACACATGGTCTACCTTGAGGCCCTCTCCCCTTTGTCTCAGTCATATTTCACATAAGAGTCTTGTACTTTTGCCCAGGCTGGCCTTGGAGCTCGATCCTCCCACCCACCTCAGCCTTTCAATGATTACAGGTCTGTGCCACCACACCCAGCCCCTCAAGGTACTTTATTCTAGTTAGGGAGGAGGGGGAGCTGGTGCTAAATAAGGAAATAAAATCATTTTGTCACTTGCAGGTGCCCAGGGCAAGCGGAAAGTAGAGCCCCTACCTGGAACAGCAATTCAGGTTGATGTGTGGAGATGGAAGGGAGCCAGGCAAGTGAGAGCATGGAGCATTTCGCCTAGTAAACACAAAACACTAAACCAAGAAGAGAGTCAGACTGTTCCAGGAACCCGCAGAAAGGAGGCCAGGGCTCCCTGCTCATGCCAGCTGCCTCCCTCAGCCAGTCCCTCGGCCCCCACTTTGTCCCTTCTGCTCTGGGGCGTTCCCACGCTCTTACTGGGAAACAAGAGCCAACAAACCAGCCTCCAGCTCTGAAGAAAAGTGTGGACGAGTATGAACGCTCCCAGCACAGTGCCGGCACAAAGGGGGTAATCACAGCTGTTTGATAAGTGGCCGAACTGATGAATGAATGAGCAAAGAGCGAAGGAAAACTAGAGCACTATAGATACCAGTCATCATAACCAAGGGTGGCAACAGCCCGGATGTTCGCCAAGGGATGAATAGAAACCACACACCATGGAATATTAGTCAGCCACCAAAAAGAATGAACCCCAAACACCTGCTAGGATTCTGATACACCTTGGAAACATGATGCCCAGAGAAAAACTGGCCAACAAAAGCCATGTAGTGCACAGTTCCATGTTTATGAAACACACAGCAGAGGTCAGTCCACAGAGGATGAACACAAAATAGGCCCAGTGTTTCTGACAAAGAAGGATAAAAATGTTTTTGAAACTAGATAGAGGAGAATGTGAATGTACTAAGTGCCACCATGCTGTAAAATGGTTACGTCTTATGTTAATTTCAACTCAAGTGTTTTTTTTTTTTCAACTCAAGTTTTTAAACAGAGGAAAGAAGGTCAGGTGTGGTGGTTCACACCTCTAATCTCAACCCCTAGGGAGGAGTAGATTGGGAGGATCGCTGTCTTGAAGCTAGCCCATGTTAGAGGGTTAGAGGCTCCCCTCAGGAACTAGTGGAACTCAGAGCACAGGGCAGCTTCCCCCCACCCCGCCACACACACACCCTGCACACAGTCCTCCATGCATCAGGCATGGTGGTTACATTCCTGTCATCCCAGCTACCAATGATCTCTGCATAGAGGTCAGAAGGATCTGTTTTTGGCAGCCAGCCCTGGCAAGAAGTTAATGAGACCCTATCTGAAAAAATAATTAGAGTAACTAAAGCAAAAAAGGTCTGGAGCTATGGCTCAAGTGGTAGAACACTTTCTTAGTAAACCCTAAGTTCAAAACCAGTAGAGTCCCCGCCCCCCCCCAAAAAAATAGGGAAGTAGAAAAAGAGAATCAAAGAATGCTTTTGTGGAAGACAGACTGTGACCACACTAAATAACACTCCAAGTCAGAGCAAGCAGACACTGTGCCCGCCTCCAGAAGCATCAGAGAAATTGAGAGAAGACAGAGGTCCTGGGCTCAAGAAAGGTGAGCCACATCACCAGGTCCCTCCGAGGCTCCACGTGTGCTTTCCCCTCCCCGGCAGCGGGCACCTCCAGCCTGGAGGAAGGGACCAGAGCCGGTCCCAGGCCAGTGAGTGGAGCCAGCATGCCTCTGACCTGGCATACACAAGAGCATTAGGCCACAAAGAACAGCCCTGCGGCGCACACAGAGCCCCTTTCTCTCCCGACAGTGGCCCTTCAGCCAAGGCTGGGCCAGGGGAGCGAAGGATGGCAGCCTGCACCCAAGCTTCAAGACACAGGAGGGGTCCTGAGCACAGATGTACACAGTTGCTGAGTAAGGCTGGCTTCCTCAGAGACCAAATCTTGTGGCTGCTATGGGGGTAGGGGTCACCCCATTCCCCAAAGAGGTGTGAGGGGCATCTGAGGGCTACAGACACCTGACAGCTTAGCTGGTACCCAGGAAGGGGAGGAGAAGAGATGATATCATCACCTTGCTGGCCCAACCAGGAGGCCTCAAATTTGCTTTGCTCTGGAAAATTCCCACCAGACAGCAAGAGGCAATCGATGATGAAGAGCCTGAGCTGCCAGACTGGGATGATGGAACGTTCTAGAGATGGATGGCAGTGATGCCACTGAGCTGTGCACTTAAAGGGGGTTGCTATATGAGCCATTATTAAATATTAAATACACACATAAAAATACATCTAAAAATTGGTCAGATGCTAGGCCATAAAGAAATCGTCAACAATATTTGTTTTAGGTAGACATTATGCACACTACGTTCTGAATCTAGCAAAACTCAATTAGAGATGATAAGATAGACAAATCTCCGGGATTGGAGGCAAGCTTCTTGCCTTCACATCCTTCTCTGGAACTGACCAGCTGTGCTGCCCTCTGCAGGCTTCAGACCTTCTCTAGGCCCATGGCTTAGAGGCTCCCCTCAGGGACTAGTGGAACTCAGAGCACAGGGCAGCTTCCCTCCCACCTCCCTCCCACACACACACACACCCTGGACACAGTCCTCCTCACCCCCCACCTCCATGCATCAGGCAGTAAACATTTGGAGCCTCACAGATGCCTGCCACCACTGCTGAGTTCTATCAAGATGATGCAAAGCATCGCTCAGCCATTCAAACACAAGCGGGTGTGGCTGTGTTCCAATAAAACTTTATTTACAAAAACAGGCAGCAAGCTTTAGCTTTGCCAGCCCCTGGCAAAAACTTCAGTGCTGGGTAAGCACTTTACCAATGGAAACTGATTTAGAAAGACCACATTTCTCCATTCGCTTCTGCAGACTTAAAAGAACCAAAATATCTCCTGGGGTAGTCTTGTAAATAAATACTCCAAAGGCCAGATCAGAGCTCTGTTCCCTTCCCTCCCCCCCAGAATGCCCGCCCCACCTACTGCCCTAGGAGTCCACCTTTTTTTTCTTTTTTTTCTAGTCCTGTAGCTTGAAATCAGGGCCTGGGCACTGTTCTTGAGCTTCTTTTGCTCAAGGCTAGCACTCTACCATTTGAGCCACAGCTCCACTTCTGGCTTTTTCTGTTTATGTGGTACTAAGGAATCAAACAAGGGGATCATGCATGCTAGGCAAGCACTCTACCCCTGAGCCACATTCTCAGCCTCTGACTTTTTTTTGTCAGTTGTGGGGCTTGAACTCAGGGCATGGGCGTTGTCCCTGAGCAATTTCACTAAAGGCTAGCACTTTACCACTTTGAGCCACAGCTCCACTTCCAGTTTTCTGGTGGTTCACTTGACATGAATCTCATAGACTTTTCTGCCCAGGCTGGCTCTGAATCATGACCCTCTGATCTCAGCCTCTTGAGTAGCTAGGATTACAGGCGTGAGCCACCTGTTCCTGGCAAGCCCATCTTCTCCCTTCTGCTTTCCAACAGGATCCTGCCCCGCTCCAGTGTTTCCTGGACATTCCCAGTCAGGCTCCAGCCCCAGCTCCAAGAGGGAGGAGCCTCCCAAACCTGCACAGCACAGAACCCCAGACCATTCATACGTAAGTGGAAGTGTGCCAATAAAACTTTATTTACAAAAATAGGCAGCAAGTCCTGGCTGGCCGGCCCCTAGCAAAAGCCCAGGTGCTGCCAAGCACCAGTGGCTCACGCCCGTCATCCTAGCTACTCAGGAGGCTGAGACCTGAGGATCGTGGTTCAATGCCAGCCCAGGCAGGAAAGTCCGTGAGACTCTTATCTCCAATTAACCACCAGAAAACCAGAAGCGGTGCTGTGGCTCAAGCGGTAGAACGCTAGCCTTGCGCTGGGTAAGCACCCCTCCCAGCCTAGCCCCACCCCTCCTGCACTGCCCCTGTCCCCAGAAAGGCTGGAGTAAAGAACACCTTCTCCAAAGGCATAAGGACCAGAGACAGGACAGGACAGGAAAGACCCACTGCCAGTCCGGAAGTGGGGGGGGGGGGTCCCCCTCTGGGCCTCTGACTGCGGCAGCCCCAGTGGCCGTGGCCTAGTGCACCCTGCCTGGGGTACCAGCAGGTGCACTGCCTAATCTCACATGCTGGCGGCCTCGCAGGAAGGTGCTTTTCACTGTGGGTGTGGGCCATGGCAGTGAGCCAGGGAGTGCCTGCCGAGCACTCTGCCCTGCAAATGCTCCTCCCTCATCAGGTGCTCCATACCTCAGCGGCTGTGCCACCGTGCCTGGCAGGAGTGGGAGGTGAAGCAATGAGCACCACAACTCCTTGCATAACCCCAGCTCCCTTCCTCAGACAAAGCCACTGAACACAGACAGTCAGGCCCTGCCACTCTGACCCAGCCCCACTCTCTGGGCAGGTGGCTGCTGCTATGTCACTAGCTCCACTGTTGGCTGGAGGACAAAGGGGGACCTCCAATGTGGCACTCGCTTCTGACAAAGTTTAAGGAAGTGTGTTGTTACCACTCATCACACACTTCCTCTTCAAAAGAGCCACCCATGCCCAGCCAGACCACTGCCCACTGGTTTAGGAAATGAATGCTCAGAGAGGCCAACCTTCTTACCTAAGACCACACAGCAGTCAGAAACAGGACACAGATTAGTCTAACTTCAGAAACCTTGCAAGTTGGTCCCCTACTGTGGAGGAAGAGGCTGACCTAGGAGAATAGGGACATGTGGCAGCTACCCCCAATTCCTCCAAGGGAAAACCCCCATTGGGTTAGAAAGCCCAGAGGACAGGCACTCCACAGGTAAGTGAGAGCAGGGTCTGGATGTCATCTCTAGCTGGTCTGCAGATCCGGTCCTCAAGCAGCCAGGAAAGAAGGGTAAAGCCCACCGTGTCCCTCTCTGCAGCCATGACACTGCTCATGACTGTCTACAGAAATCAGAGGATTCCCACAAAGGCAGGCTCGGGCCTCCGACCTCACTGTGTCCCCAGACACTAGATCTGCTTAAGGGGGGAGGGGAGGAGCAGATGCATACTATGCTGTATCTATGTGTAAAGTTCTGACAGGTACCCGTGAGGGAACCACCAATCTGGCCCACTCAAGAAAAACTGAGTGTGGGACCTTACTGTATGAATAGGAGTTCTCCATACAAACAAAGGAAGAGACAACCATCCCATGTATGTGAACAACCAGTGTAAGGACCCATCCAGGAGCCTGCGGGGAGAAGGAAAGGGTGGCCCTGGGAAGCCAGGATGTGGTACATGCCGCATAGATTATGGGCAGTGTGAGCTAGGGATGTTTTATGCAGAAGTGAATTGTCTCACTGTGCTCAAGCATGCTTGCGGGCTCTTGCTGGTTAAGGACGCAGGTGAGAGCTCCCTCCAACTCTGGAGCAGGGCGCCTGGCACTGGGAAGCTTGTAGGAGCATGTACAGCAGCATGCGCCCGGGGAGGGGTCCTGACCACTAACCCCGCCCCCATCCCGGAGCCCTCATGGGGGAGGTGACATTCGCCGTGCGTGGAGAGGGGAGAGGTCTGAAGCTGCTCCTGGCAGAGCTTCTGACCTGGGAGGCACAGGCCAAAGGACATTAGTGCCCCACCCGGTCAGATGTACGAAGGGAAGCCGTGGCCTGGCGAGGGACACTCCCTGACCTTGGCCAGGTGAAGGAAAGGCGTTCCCACGGAGGGGATCTACCGTCCAAGGCCCGGGGGCAGTGTGCCAGTGTGTGCACAGGGGGAGGGGGCGGAGGAGCGCCCGCCCGAGATGCCGACGGTACCGGGGAAGGAAGGGCTGGCGCCTGCTGGAGGCTGAGCCGCGGCGGGCGGGCTCTGGAGCAGGGCGGCCGGTGAGGGTGGGCTGGGAGGAGGCTCGCAAGGCGAAGACGCCGGCCTGGCCGGAGCGGGAGTGGGGGGCGGGCGGCGCGGGCGCGCGCAGGGCCGCGGAGGCGCCGGGCTGCGCGCAAGGTGCCGGGCCGCGCGGGCCGCCCGCCCCCGCCCGCCGTCGCCGCGGGCCCGGGTGGAACCCGCCTTTCTCCGCATCCCGGCGCCCCCTCCGCGGCGCCCACGTGGGCGGAGCAGCCCGCGGGCGGCGGCGGCGGCGAGGGCCGTGCGCGCGGTGCGGGGCGGCCCGCACCGTTCCCGTCCGCCACCCCCCCCCCCGCGGCCGCCCCCGGGCTCCACCCCCGGGGCACCGGGCCCGGATCCCACGGTCCTACCTACGGCCGAGCGGCCACGCCCCCCGCGCGGAGGCCGGGGCGCGTGAGGAGAGCGGTGGAGACCGGGGTGTCGTGAGAGGGGCGGGGCGGGGCCGGGGGTAGGGGAGCGGAAGGGCGGGGCCGGGGGGCGCGGGGGGGGGGAGCGGCGGCCCGGGGGGCGACGGCCGCGGCCGGGAGGGTGCCCGGACGGCGGGCGGGCCGGGCGGGCGGGCGGGCAGGGCGGCCCCGCCGCGGCGCCTCCCGTCGGCCCCGAGTCCGCGGGCCCCGCCGCCGCTCGCCGTCCCCCCGCGGCGCCCCGGCACCTACCTGCTCGGCGCCCCGGGCCGGGCCGGGCAGCAGCGGCGGGCGTGGCGAGCGCAGCCCCGCGCCGCATCCTCCGGCCGAACCGCCCCGCCCGAGCGCCCGCCGCCGCCGCCGCCGCCGCCTTACGAAGGACTAACCGGGACGGAAAACGAACGCGTGCAAAACATCAAATAAGATGGGCGGCGGCAGCCGAGGAAAGGCGGGCGGAGGCGCACACGCTGGGCGGCGGCGGGGGTCGCGAGCTCGCGCGGGCGGCCGGCGCGTGCCGGGCTCGCGGCTGCAGCTCCTGAGGCGGCCGGGCGCCGGCTCACCGCGCGGCCCCGCCCCTCCCCCGAGGAGCTCCTCCTATTGGCGCGTCGTCCCGCCAGTCAGGGAGGGAGCGTGGTTCCCGCCCCGCCCCGCCCGGGGCCGACGCCGGGAGCGGTTCTGCGCGAGGACCCCGCGTCCGGAGCGTGCGCACTGGGTCCCGGCGGGGCCAGGGTCCCGCCGCCGAGCACCCCCCCCTCGGGTTCCCCGCGCCTCGTGTGTCCACGCCGTGCCCGGGAGGGACTTCCAGAAAGGCCCACCGCGGGAGTCTCCCGGGTATGTTTCACGCGGAGTGCCCGACCTGGGCGGGGACTGGAACCTCGAAGGACCCGAGGTTAAGCGGAGAGGTTCGAGGACACGGGAACGAGCACGCCGTGGGCCTGAGACGCCGTGGACGCTCCCCGCGTGGGCCTGGCCGGGAGGGGCGTGGCCGGGAGGAGGGGCGTGGCCGGCCCCCGGGCTGGCAGGTGCGGGGAGGAGCCTGTGAGGGCTGACTTGCCCGAAAGCAGCACCTGTATCAGTCAGGGTAAGCCGCGTGGAGCCACAGTAACAAATAAGCCCCCAGCGTTCCAGGCTTGCTTCTTGCTTACACTCCTCCTCCTACCTGGGCCGGTGGGTCTCTGTTCCCCAAAGTCAATCTGGGGTCCACCTTGGGGGGGGGCGCTCCTCCAGCCGAGTACCCACAGTCCTCTAGGGCAGTATGGAGGGCAGGGGGCAAGTTGCACTGGGTGGGACGCACGGTGCAGGGCGTACGCTTCATTCCTCCAGGCAAGTCACCTGGCCATGGAGAATCACCGCCGGCCTCCCTCGATCCGAGGCTGGCGAACTGATGCCCTGGCTGGGTGGGGCGTGCGGGCCGGAGGAGACTAGCGTGGACCCCGGGGGAGCAGGAGACGATGGTGAAGGGGAAGCAGAGCCACAGAGGAGGTAGGATCTGCAGGCCCTGCTCCGACCTGGACCCAGCGGGAGGGAGAAGGCCTTGGGGATGAGGATTTGCATAGGTGTCTCACTCTCTCCCATTGAAGGAATACTTGTTGAAATCCTAACTCCCCGAACCTCACAATGTGACCTTGTTTAGAACTAGAATTACATTGCAGATGCAATCAGTTAAGAAGATGTCATACTGAACTAGGTGACCTGGACTCCAGCTTCTACAAAAATAGGGAATTGGATCCAGAGGCACATAGGAGAAAACGGCCATGTCACACGCAGGCCGAGGCTGGCTGTGTATCAACTAGTCCAGGAACTCAAGAAGACTAGCAGCAGCCATAAGAAAGAAGCTGGGAGCCCGGCTTGCAGCAGAACTTTCCCTGCACCCTCCCAGAGAGCCTGCACCACTCAAGACAGTAAGTTTCTGTTACTGAAACCACTGGGTTTGTATTACTTTGATACAACTATCAGTTAAGGATTGCATTTGGCTGTGAGTCTTAGAAATCTCCTCTGCAGTGGCTGGAACAATCCCCAAGTCCACGGTGGCCATTCCTCACTTTATCTGTCAGTCACTCCTTTGTCTACAGCATGTAATTTTCTTCCTTCTGGTGTCTTCAAGGTGCCAAGATGGCTGCCTGCCTTCCAGCATTCATTGTTATTCCAGTCAAGGAGAAAGGTCCCCTGTACCCCTGAGTCAGCTGGTTTTAACTGCTTTTCTAGAGACTTCTGTCTGGTTGACCAAATAGCATTAAATGGTCACCTCTCACTTCACAGGCAGCTGAACAAAACCATTTTTTTAACTGGAGAGGCATTTTTCAGATAGATTAAAAATTAGAGAATTTTGTTAGTGAGGAAGAGAGGAAAAGTTGGTTTCCAGCAGGGAACTGTGTTGGATCAGGGCTTCACAGAACCTGGCGTTTCTAAGTCTCCCTCCTTGAGAAAAGGAATTTTAAAAATCAC
Organism: Dipodomys merriami; assembly: GCF_024711535.1. Taxonomy (NCBI): domain Eukaryota; kingdom Metazoa; phylum Chordata; class Mammalia; order Rodentia; family Heteromyidae; genus Dipodomys; species Dipodomys merriami. The sequence goes on along the minus strand of NW_027202749.1, from coordinate 3,318,659 downwards.
AAGCCGGGCACTGATGGTTCATGCCTATAATCCTAGCTACTCAAGAGCCTGAGATCTGAGAATCGCAGTTCAAAGCCAGTTGGGGCAGGAAAGTCCATGAGGCTTATATCTCCATTTAACCACCAAAAAATAAAAAGCTAGAAACTGATCTGTACCTAGCATTGTGCAAAAAAAAAAAGGCTCAGGGATAGCACCAAGGCCTGAGTTCAAGCCCCAGAACTCACACACACACACACACACACACACACACACACACACACACACACACACACACACACACACACACAAATTACAAATAAAACTTTGGTATACAATGAATACATACTTAGAATAACAATAAAACGTAACAAATTTTAAGTGTTTCAAGTTGACAAATATCTCTGTCATTACACAATTCAGAAACAAAATTATTTATGAACTAGTAACTTGATGTCCACATTAATACTTTTTTGTGTCTATTTTTATTGTTTGTTCCTTCTCTTACATCACTTCTTGCTAGGAAAAAAATGATTTTATAGTAATTATTTCTCTGTGGAGAAAATAGGTAACTCAGAGTTACTAATGATGGGGGAAAAGTAATGTATGTGAAGAAAACTTCCTCATTTTCTTCACCCATCGTACCACCTACATTTTCAACATCGTCTTCAAGTTGGGGAAAACATCCATCTTTCATAAATGGAATGCTAAAATGATAAGAATTGCATTTCATTGATCTTGTCTTTTTTGTGGTGCTAAAGTTTGAACGCAGAGCCTTGCGCTTGCTTGGCGAGTATTCCAACATTTGAGCCGTGCTCCCAGCCCTCTGTAGCTTTAGTTAGTTTCAGATAGGGTCTTGTGCTTTTGTCTGAGGCTATCCTTAGATCATAGCCTGGGCTAACTTGTATGCACCACTATGCTCAGTTTTCTGGTTGAGATGGAACTCTTGTTTCCCTAAGTAGCTGAGATTACAGGTGTGTACCCCAGGTTCCTCCGTCTTTCTTACTGTGATTTCATGAATATTCATGATAAACGGCCGATGTGAAATTTCAGTTCAGCACAGCACTTCTTGACCTCAGTACCCACGTTGGACTCCCTGGGGGACAGCTGGGGGAAAACGCAGAAGTCTGGGTTCCTCTCCATCCAGCTAAAAGGACCCCCTGAACAGCAGACCCAGGAACTGCCTTCTGCTGAGTGTTCCCCTTGACTCTCGCACCTGCCTGAACCCAGGACTTGGCGGATTCTAGATCAGCTTGCACTTCTGAAGATCTGCAGACCCCACGCACACTTGGGAACCCTGTGCCTCTTCCTCCTCATGTGCTGCTAGTGCTGAGCACTGTGGTGCCTGCTTCCAGATGCTCCCTGTGGGCACCGCTGGCAGCCCTAGCACCTGCCAGTGAGCACTCACTGGACAACACCAGTTGGGTCAACGCATGCACACATACCCCACAGAGGCCGTGGAGAAGCCCCAACCCCACTTCCATTCACTACACACCCCAAACACTCTGAGCCACTGCGGCTCCCACTGTGAAAGGAAATAAGACAAGGTTTTGGAAGGAAAGGGACACAGTTGTGCACTGCCCCCCCCAAGTCCCCTCTGTCCAAGTGCTGCTACATCTCAGAACATGACCATGTTTAGAGATGGTGCTCACAGAAGCCGTAAAGGTAACATTGATCATCAGAGAGGTCCTCATGCGGCCTGCCTGGGGTCCCCAGAACAGGTGATCATGACACACACGCAGACCCTGGCAGGCAGAGAAATGCCATGGCAGAGCAAGGAGACCCCAACGAACCCCCGATCTTGGCCTCCCAGCTTCGAGACCCATGAAACAAAAAGGCTGGGCTGCACGAGCACCTGCTCTCCAGTGCTTTCTGTGGCAGTCCTGGTGGCAGCTAAGTCAAGAGTGGCTCAAATGGCTTACTTTTGCACAGTGTCCCCAAATATAGGACCATGTGAGCCAGAGCTCTGACCTTCCCAGCCTCTGAGCAAGTGTCCCGGCTGGCAGTGCACTCCGCCCCCCTCCATGAGCTCACTGGAGAACCCTCGGGACCAGCGGCACTGCGATGTCCCTGCCAGGGTTCGACCAGCACACTCTGGAGTGTCTGCGTCCAGAGCGGCCTCCCTGACACCACATGGCCTGGGTGTGCCCTCCCCACGTGACCCAGGCCCCGAAGGCCAAGCAGGTGCGCCTCAACCCACATGAGGCAGTCTTCTGAGGGAGGCCCCTCTCCACAGAGTGGGGGGCACTCCCTCCTGGGGCAGGATGTCCACTTCTGGGGGGCAGGGAAGTCATCCTCCATTTTGCTGTGTTACTCGGCTCTGCAGTAACAGGAAGCTCAAAAGTGAGTTAAGGTTTGGATCTGTGTTCTTTTCCTAGGGCTGATAATAAGTTATCACTTACTAGGAGGCTGAAGACAATAGAACTTCATTCTCTCAAGCTTTTGCAGGGCAAGTGTGTGACACCCGGTGTCAGAAGGTGGCATCTCCCCCAGAGGCAGAGGAGGCCCTACCTGCCTCTTCAGCTTCTGAGGGTGCCAGGCCCCCGCCTCCGTCTGCCCACAGCCTTCCTGCTTCTGTCGTTTGTAAGGACATTTGTGACTGGATCGTGGAAGCACTCAGATTGTCTTCAGTGATCTTGTCACAGGCCTTACCAACATCTGCAGAGAATCTTGGTCCAAATACATTCCTCTATCCCAGGCTCCCAGATGTGGATTCTTTGATTACTTTAGTTACAGTTACTGATCCACAGCTGGGATCATTCCAACAGAAGAGGAAAGGGGTGAGAGGCGCCAAGTTTGGCCCGGCCTGAGGGGCAGGCATCCCCTGGAGGTTGGCTTGGGTATTAGCCAGAAGACGAAAAGAAAGAATGTGTCAGCAAGAGGAAATGTGGCTTGAAGTCCCAGAGTGTGGATTCAGTTTTCCGTCTTGAGAAAGAACGGAGTGGCAGGGTGACGGGTTCTGGTGGGCATGTGGGGAGGGCTGGCATCTGGGCCTGACTAAGTGAAAGGAATGGGAACAAACCTGAGAAGCAGTTCTTTCTGCCCTCTAGAGCTCATGGATGGGGAAAGAGGGAAGAGAAAGAAAAAGAGAGGTGGGGATGGAAGAGAGAGAGATCATTGTGATGGAAGCCCATGGTTGCAGAGGTGTAGATAAGGATCTGTCGGAGGGCTTCCTGGAGGAAGAGCACTTGGACTGAGAAAAGACTGGGTAGGGAGGAGGCAGGCACCTACGCAGAGAGCTCAGCTCCTTTGGAGAAACTGGAAGCAGCAAGTTCCCACGGACATCTCCCATCACCGCCCCTAGGGGGCAGGCAAGGTGAGCCCAGCTGGCCAGCCTGGATGCCAGCCTTGCAGGCTGCATTGGAGCCCTGGTGGGTGGGTAGCGTGGTTTGAACCTTGTGGATTTGGCTGGGTCTTCGCAAGGGAGCTAGGTGGGAAGGTGGAGGGAGGCTGGAGGTTTCTGAAGTACAGGAGGTGAGAGAGGCTGAGGACCAGAGCCAGGGTCGGCCTGGTGTTGGGCTGTGATTAGCAGTCATATCTGCCCAGCCATAGACAGATAGACACACATCCTGCAGGCAGCAGCCTCAGGAACAGAGAAGCTAGGGAACCTGCCCATAACCACACAACCAGCAGAGACTGGATCGGAACCCTGCAGGATAACTGAAGATCCCATCAGACAACAGTAGCATTTACTGAGCACCTATGAAGTGCCAGGTTCAGGGCTGAGTTTCATTTTAATCCAACTCCATCCTCGGGATGGTCAGATAGCTTTATCAGGTCACTTTTTTCAGCGACCTTAATCAGGTCACCAGCAGGTGAAGGCTGAGCAGGCCCACATCTGCTCAGCACCTGTGCACCAGGTCCCTGCTTCTCAGCTCCCAGGAAGAAGTGCAAAGAAGACCGGCCCCTGAGGCTGTGGAACCCCGAAAAACCAGAGTCGAAGTTGAAGGGATGAAGAACTGGGGTTCCAGGCTCGATCATGGCTAGGCCCTGAGTTGTGGCCCTGGGACAAGTCCCTTCTCTCCAGTGAGCTGCAGGCTTCCCCGTCGAGGCGACACTTCACCCCCACCTCCAAACAGGCTGGACTTGAGCTCTATTCCACCCTTCATCCTCTCTTCCTGATGTCACCTCAGACTTCCTCTCCTGCTCTCTGTGATGGGAAGAGCAGCACTGGTCCTGGTCCTCCTCTCCATCACTTCACTTATAAGTCCAAAAAGACATTTATAGAATGTTACAGGCCTAGGAAACAGATGAGTGACCTCCAGGCATTGAGGGGGAGGGAAGTGACCAGGTCTGGTCCTTGACTGTGGAGACTCACTGTTGTACGTGTGAGCAGATTCAAAGGCATGCACTCACAGGTGACTGCAGGTTGCACCACCAAGTGTAAGACGTCTGGGTCCCATCCATGATTACTTCCTAGTGGGAATGCTTGCAGGGTTTTTCCAGATGTTAGCATCTGGGGAAAGAAGAAAGGTGTAGGGGACCTGTCTGTGTTACCCTTTACAATTGCATATGACACTGAAATTACCTCAAAATAATTTTTTAAAAGACAAAGGTGGCCAGGCACTGGCTGGTGGTTCACACATGTAATCCCAGCTACTTGGAAGTCAGAGATAGGATCATGGTTTAAAGCAGGAAAGTCGATGAGACTCCTATCTCCAGTTAACCACCAAAAAACCAGACGAGGAGGCATGGCTCAAGGGGTAGAGTGCTAGCCTTGAGCAAAAAGCTAAAGGACATGCCAGGCTCTGAGTTCAAACCCCAGCAATGGTGCATGCACACAGATGGGCACACTCACACACATACACACAAACACACGACAATGATAAACATTGTTCATCCCACAGTCTTGAGATAGCTAAGCACACTTGTGCACTGCACAGGACCAGGAGCAGGGAGGTGAGGACAGGGGCTGCTGAGGTTTCCTCCACAAACAGCAGCAGGAGGAACAGGAACAGGGTGGAGGCTAGAAAGCCCTGGGTTCTTCTGCATGCATTTCTTTGTGCCTTCCTAGGAGTGGGGCTTTCTGTGAGCTCTGCCTGGTTCCAGACACCATGTAAAGAATGTGGTAAAGAACTCAGTGCACAGGCTGGGAAGGTGGCTCAGTGGTAGAGCGCTTGCCTTGCATGCCTGAGGCCCTGGGTTCGACTCCTCAGCACCACATAAGCAAAAAGAAAAAAGCCAGAAGTGGCGCTGTGGCTCAAGTGGTAGAGCACTAGCCTTGAGCTGAAGAGCTGAGGGACAGCGCCCAGGCCCTGAGTTCAGGCCCCATGACCGGACCCAAAAAAAAAAAAAAAAGAACTCAGTGCAGCCAGGAATAAAGAAGACAGTGAAGGTCACCTTGAGTCTTACCTTTCTGGCTAAACACAAGCCTATTCCTTATGTGAATAGGCCCAGAGGGCTTCGCCTTAGGGCTCTGTCACACAGCGCTTGGGGGCATGCTTCCTCTCTGCTCCCACCGCACCCTGCAGGTGGCCTGTCGTCTTGGCCTGCTTTAGTTTGGTCTGGGCCATCTTCCTGTAGACATGGAAGTATGTAATGTGCTGCTCACTCCACTCATCCACACCTTGGAAGTTTCTCCTAGTGCCTCGGGGTCTCCAATTGACCCCTCTGAGAAGCCGCTACCGCACCATAGCAGCACCACAGTTCACTGTGCCATCTCATTCACCAACACCCAGCAACTTGCTTGTCAGGTAAATTTTATTAGGAGCTAGGTGTGTATGGTGCTGGACCTGGAAGGTCTTTCCTATGGACTGTGGGCATTTGCTTCTCCTGGACTCCAGGGGGCACTATCAACCTTTTTTAACAGTGTCATAGATGTTAGGTTTTTAAAAACAGGTAGCCAAGTAAGAACAGCACCACACACGTGGTATTCAGGTAAGAGGTAGGTTTATTGATCGTTCTGGCTGGCACCAGGCCATCTTGGCCCTCCACACAGTGGGGAAAGGCCTGGGAAAGAGCTGGGAAAGAGAGACAGCTGGGAAAGAGAGGTGGGAAAGAGCTGAGAAAGAGCTAGAAAAGAGAAGAGAGAGCTGGGAAAGAGGTGGGAGAGAGCTGAGAAAGAGCTGGAAAAGAGAAGAGAGGTGGGAAAGAGAGCTGGGGAAGAGGGCATCTGGGCCTGGGCTAGGCTTTTTCTAGGGTATGGGCGGAGAAAGGTGTGGCCACATCAAATTCAGATGTGACCTCAGCGGATGCAGATGTGACCTCTTCCAGGTGTGCCAGTTGCCTAGGTAACGCAGGTACTGGGTAGAGACTTTGCTGCAAGGAGAATGGAGTCTGCTCGCCATCCAGGAACGGACCTTAAAATAGGTGACATTTCTTGACCTTGGGGAAATACACATTTGAACCTCAGGCACACATTCGAGCAGTCCTCTGGCTACAAATTCTCTGGAACGGCAGTCATGTTGCACGTTTCTGCATACGGAGGCAGGGAGACGGATGATTTTATCACTGGTCCTCACCAGCCCGAGTGCTCCACACGAGGATCCCCCTGTAGCTCTGATGCGGAGTCTAGATGTCCATGCCTCCGCTCCGGTGTGGACCCCCAGCTCCCCTTGTGTGGGGAGGTGGGGGCCTTGGGTGACTTGGGGGCTCCCCTGTGAGGTGTGCAGACACACCACATCTGCCGGCAGTTGTAGCTGATGGCACTGGTGGGCTGCCAAAACATCTTATTAGATGTTGACCATTCTTTGTGTGTGTGTGTTTTTAATATAGAATCTCTTTTCTGTTTGGAATAAGACTGGAGTCCTTTCCCCCTTTTCTAATGCCCACACAGTTTATCTGTAGGATCATCTCTGCTGCCTCTGCCTCATGTAAAAACATTTGTTATCTCAAGAGGTAGGGCAGTGGGGGGGGGGTGGGTTTCACCAAGGGCCTCCCTCCCTGCAGCCACAGCAGCATACTGGTAGAAAGAACTGTCATGGAGAGCCGGGCGCCAGTGACTCACATCTGGAATCCTAGCTACTCAGGAGGCTGAGATTTGAGGATCCCGGTTCAAAGTCAGCCCGGGAAGGAAAGTCCATGAGACTCTTATCTCCAATAAACCACTCAGAAAATCAGAAGTGCACTGTGGCTCATGGTAGGGTGCTCGCCTTGAGCTGAAGAGCTGAAGGACCAGAGTTCAAGCCCCACAACCGACAAAAAAAAAAAGAGCACCAAGTATGAGTAACAAAATTGATCAAGAGAGCAAGGGGCCCTGAGTTCAAGTCACACTGAAAATTCAAAACACACACAGGAGTGCCTGAGCTCCAAGATGACTTCCAGGTTACTGAAGTTCGAGCGCAGGTGTGGACACCTTGCGTTGGCAGAGGAGATGGGGCCGGGCTGTCTCCAAATGTTTAAACAGGCCTTCAGGGATTACTATCAGTTTCAAATATGAGACACCAAAGGGTAAACGGCTGGCTGGCTCTTCAGAGGACTGCTGCTCTGGCGTCCTGAATTTGCCCCAGCGCATGCGTCACGTATCCGCGTGCGATTTGGAAATATTACAAGACGGAACAAATAATTGAGAAGAGGAGCCTTGGCCAGGGGGCGGGGCCTCCAGGGGGCGGGGCCTCCGGGGGCGGGGCCTCACGGGGCGGGGTCTCTCCGGGGGCGGGGTTCTCCAGGGGGCGGGGCTCCGCGCCCTTGGCCCCGCCCACCCCGCTGTACGGGAAGCCGGGAGCCGGCACTAGGCTGGCACCCACCTGCGTCTGGGCCAGAGTCCGGGCCTGGGGAGGAGGGCGGGAGCCGCCTCCTTCACCGCAGCTGCGGACTCCTCCCCCGGTGCGCGGCTTGGGGCAGGGCGGAGGCCCAGGCCGGCGGCGACCTGGCCTACTTGGATAAGAGAGAGTTTTGCTAACTTTTGTTCCTAGGTAACCTTGAGCCAACATATTCCAGATCTCCACCTCCTGAATAGCTTGGATTACAGGTGTGGGCCACTATCCCCAGCCTCTGTGAAGTCTTTTTCTCCTCACTGACAAGGAGAAGGAAGGATACACGTGAGTCTCTGCTGCATCTCACACCCTTTCACAAACACTAGCTGAAGTGTCCCCACGGCTGCCTTTGTCCTTTTGAACGCCGCAGGGGTGAGGAGGCACGTGGCAGGGCTGGGGCCGGGCGTGCTAGCACCGGAGTCTCTGCTGACTCACCATGGGGTTGTATTTGTGAAACAGAATCCTGTGTGTGAGGCCAGATGTCCAACATTCTCTGTCAGCAGCAATGTGAGCCAGACAGGTCGATACAGGCAGAGAATCTTCTGGAATGTAGCTTTTTCTTGAATTTTGCCCCTTAGTTGATTTTGTGCTCTGCTTTCAGCTGTACTCTTTTTTAAAGGCCATTCTTTCTTGCCCCCTCCCCTTTGCAGTTGATGCACCCAAGAGTGTGGCACTCACTGTCCACACCTAGAAATCCCTGATCTGGTGAGGGTCCTCTCAGCCTGGCTCTATGTAGGACAGAGGCAATTTAATATAAATCCTGCACAAGAAATTCAACAAGAATAGAAAGCTTCTGGAAAACAAAAGCCTCCCTGCTGCCTTCCCCTTTGTCTGGTAACTGTGGTTTCCAGGAGAACAGCCGGGAAGGCTGTTCATCGAGGCTGGGACAAAGGGCCCAGGATGCCTGGGAAATGAGAGGCACGTTAGTTTTGCTTTGACGCAAAGACTAAGTTTCGGAGAATTAGGATAAAGTTTAGGAGACTCCTTGTCCTGATTACACACTACACACTTCTGTGGAGAAGGCAGCCTCGGGACTGGGGGCGAGGCGACTGGCCTGTGTCCGGTTTGACCCCGGATGGCCGAGGGGTCCACAGGGCAGCAGCAGCTCTGTGGGAGCTGTGGGTGTGCTCCCGTGTCTGAGGACATGCAGGGGCCGAGTTGTGTCATCTTTCTGTGTCACTTTCAGAGACACAGGAGGGAAGGCTTGCTTCTAGTGATCCGTGGGAGGCTCAGATTCAAGGAGCCTGGAAAGTCTGGCCCAGCCCACCCAGGGCCAGGAAGCTCTCCAAGGTGCTGAAAGTCACTGCGATGCCCGCAGACCTCTGTACAGGACGGAGCCAATGAGAAAGCCAGTTCTCATTGGAGGAGGGAAGGTCTTAGGTCCTGCCCCTGCTAGGTGATACTGGGCAGCCACTGCATGTCTCTGTGCCTCAGTTCACCCGCAGGAACTGGCCTCCCCCTGTCTGCAGAGGAGGTTGGCCGGGAGTCTATGTGGCACAGAGAAGACCTATTGGCTGTCCCAGCTGCCCATGCTCAGATCTCCCTCTGTGGGTTTCTGTTTCAGAGAAGAAAAGGGGGCTGGCCCAGAGGCAAGAAGAGGAAACCCCCCACGGGACCTGTCTGCGCCCCGTGCTCCCACCACAGGGTCAGATGTGGGGAGGCCAGGAGATGGTCATGGGAGCTCATGCGTGGCTGGCCAGGCCCCACCTCCTCCACTCACAGCCTGGGTTGTGATTGGTTGTCACACTATTGGGAATAAAGGGTGGGCTGCTCCAGAAAAATCTGGGCTAGAGTCACAGACAGGACAGGAGGGAGGATGGGCATGGAGGGTGTGAACTGAAGGTTCAGGGGCTCTGTGGCTGGGGACAGCAAGGCTCAACTCCCTGCCCAGCACCCTGACCCTTTGCATCTTGTGCCACATAAGGGAGAGCCCATGTCTGCCAGCCACTGCCCTGAGTCACTCCAAACTCACCCTTTTCTAGCTTGTAGAGTTGCTCCTCATCTGCAGGGCGCACACAGTTTTACAAGGGAGGGTCTTTTCTATCTATATTCCTGTAACCCACAGGGCCAGGCCCTTCCGTCTGAAGACAGGCAGCAAGCACGGTTTTTCTGGCTGTCCCTCAGACAGACGTCTTCTCCTCAGACCTGAACCCAGCAAATTGTGTGGAGGGAGAAACTGACGCTCGGGCAGCTTGAGTGACTGGCTGCAGAAGGCAGGACCTGGCCTGGAACATGTGGTGGCCATGGCCTCTCTTGTCCTGTGTCGAATCCTCAGACCCCGGGCAAACAGCCAGACAAGCATTGTCCTTCCTTGTTAGCCTCCATTTTGCTGCTTAGGCTGAGAACTCTGCACAGAGCCCCAGCTGGATTTCTGTGAAAAACGTGCGGTGGAACCAGTTAGCCAGAGCGGGGAGGTGTGTTGCTCTCGGCACAGGTACATGATCTTTCTGAATGAACAGAGAATCCAGCTGCCCACCACCCTCCCCACCTGCCTTTCATGGAGATCACCAAGATGCTGGCCGCCCAGTGGGCACGGCTGACACAGGAGAAGAAGCAGGTGGGGCGTTGCTACCTGCCTGAGTGAGCAGAGGCCCTGCCGGACAGGGCCTGGCGGCCTGGGTGGGCTGAGCTCTCCTTGTCCGTCGCTCACACTGGAGCTGGAGGGGAACCTTCTGGAATGCAGATGTGGCTGGTGCTTCTTCTCCAAACTCCGGCCACTGACCAGTGGTTCCTTTTGTTCCTGCTATGTCTCCCAGGCAGCAAGGCCCTGAGGCATGGCAAGTACATCAATAGTCTAGAATAGAATATTCTAGAATATTCTAGAACAGATCCAGGCAGATAGATGTTGCCCTGTGGGACTTTTGGACACATGAGATAGAATTTAGTTCACATAAGGAAAACACTGGTTGGACACCTGCTGTGTGCCTGGCATTGTCCCCCTGGGGACGCAGCTGGGACCCAGCAGGCAAGGGCTCTGCTGTCTGAGTGGGGCTGGGGGCTGGCAGGGATAGGCAGAGCCAGCCCACTGCAGGCCGCAGTGGCTCTGAAAGGGGCACTAGGGGTGACAGCAAATCAGTTTTCCCACGGGGCCCTTTGTCTAGGGAACATGCTCGCCCAGGTCTGCCCAGCGGCTGGGGACGCCGGGAGCCACCTCACCCTGTGCCTGGACACCAGGGGACTGTATTCTTGGCTGTTCCATGTGGCCAAGATTTGTGAGGATCGGGGCCCAGCACCTCTGCTTCATCCATGCCCTGCTCAGAGAAAAGAGCTCATGTTACAGAAGCAGTCATCAACTAGGAGTCTACCGTCCCACAGGGGCGGGTGACAGGGCTACTGGCTTCCCGGCAGTCCTCAGTCCAGGCCAGCAGAGTGGACGGAGAGCCTTCTGCATGCCTTGCAGGCAGTGAGGTCCCCGTCTCTGGAGGTGTGTAAGCCAAAGCTGAGCACAGAGCCCCGGGGTTGGGACCAGAGTCTCAGCCTCTTCTTCTTCCAGAGGGACACTGATGAGGCAGACAGGGACAGGCAGCACAACCTCCGGGAGCTGCAGGCCTACAAGCGCTCCGAGGATTACCAGGCCTTCCTTCAGAGGTGGGCAGACCCCAGGGTCCTGTGCGGTAAGGCAGGGGAAAGGAGCTCCTCTCCCAGGCCAGGCCTGGGGCTTTGTCACCTCCACAGCATCCACACGGGCCAGGGGGCCTTCGATGGGTCATCCTTCGATGGGCTAAGTCCCTCGGATGGGAGTTGAAGGCATCCACTCCTACCAGTCAGCAGGGCTGGAGGGCCATTCCAGCACAGCCATGTGCCATGTGCTAGTGCTTACTTAAAACAGTCATTTAAAAAAATTCCGTTTGATAATGGTGAGGCTTATAATATATATATATTTTTTTCTTTTTTTTTGGTTAATATCACCTACACTCCACCATAGTGGAAGACTGCTTTCGTGTGGCTCTGTTTCTCCCCATCTTCCTGCCATGCTGGTCCTGGCAAGGTGCTGGTGAGGAGGTAGCAGCGGCTCCTTTGTCACCTGCTTTCATGCAGTTTTGAGAGTTTGGCTTAGATTAAGGGGCTAGAGCCAGGCATTGAGCCCTAATAGGTAGCCAGGGCTCAGCAGGGCATTGGCGGCCAGAAAAGGCCCTGAAACCTTCTGACTCCTGCCTCTAAGAGAGCACTCTTTTTTTCTTCAAGGATGGTGCTCTACCACTTGAGCCACAGCTCCACTTCTAGGTTTTTTCTGGCTAATTGTCTCTGATTTTTCTTGCCTAGGCTGGCTTTGAACCTCAGTCCTCTGCTCTCAGCCTCCTGAGTAGCTAGGATTACAAAATTGAGTTAGCAGGGCTCGGCTTAACTGATGATGTCCTTTGTTTCTCCACCAGGACTGGGGACCCCCGGAAGCAAGAGTGAGGTGAGGGCCTTGACCTGTCGGCAGTTGATGTAAGTGCCAGGAAGGAAGAAAAGCCAGTGCCACTTGGGAAGATGGGAGCAGACACATCCCTGCGCTAGCCCTGACCCCTGTGGTTGCTACCTCATGATGGGGGGTGGGAGTCTTTGAGGAGTCATGTTAAGGATCATGAATGAGGGGGGCATCATGTTCACAGGGGTCCTTACAAGAGAAGAGGCAGGGGGAGCTGGGACATGGAAAAGAAGCCAATGTGACTTGGGGGGGATAAAGGGGGAGACTGGAATGTGCCACTGGAGAGGGGAGAGACGATCTTCCCATCCGCCGATGGAGCGCACCCCAGATACACTTGCATCTTGGCCCAGATGGACTGATTAGGGCTTCTGGATCGTAGAACTATAAGACAGTAAATCTCTGCTGTTTTCGCCCCCCTGGGTGGCAGTTGGTGACAGAAGCCCAGGGCCTGTAACACGCTAACACGCTCAGGGATGTAGATTGCTGGAGCAAGGCTCACGTGCCTGGCTGGAGGGGAGGAGGGGCTCTTCTTGAGTTCCCGGGTCCCTGTGGTTATTGGCCCGTGCTCAGGGGACATTAGGCCAAGTGCTGAGGACAGACAGGAGGACAGGGTGCCCCCAGACCTCCCGGCAGCAGGGCACGTGCGCCCAATGGATCACAGCAGGACTCGGCTGCCACGGGCTGGGACCCGTTTTCAGAACACCAAGGATAAAGTCACAGACATACGGCCCCTGGGCTCCGAGGAGATTTCTGATGGAAGGATGTGTGCTTATTACTTAATCGTGGAGTTCATTTTGAGTTGCATCTCCAAGCAAACCCTGCAAGCGGGTAGGAGCCCAGATGGCTGCGTGCCTCACACGCTGCCGTTCACCTCCGGCACCACCGCGCCCTGAGCCCGGCATCTCCCCTTCACCCAGGGACAGGCACCCAGGGACAGGCCTGACCTTCTCAGCTGTGCAATGGATTCATGCTGGAAAGGAGCAGCCAACCTGCCACCCACCTGCAGCCCCATGTCCTGGAGCGAGTTCTGTTTGCTCGAGCCGCTAGCCCATTGCTGTCCCCAGGAGGGCGAGAGCGGTGACCTCTACTGCCGCACCCGCAGCCAGCGCTTCCGCTCAATGCACAACAAGAAGGAACACTTGCTGGGCAGGCAGCAGCTGCACAACCTCGCAGGTGACCTGTGACCTATGGTGGGGGGGGGGGGAAGGTGTCCTCCATGTACATCATGATACGTGGGTGGGTGGATGGATGGATGGATGGATGGATATGGATGTAAATATGAATACACAGGCAGATGAATGAATGGGTGAAGGGTAGATGAGTGAGTGGATGGGCAGGTGAATGCACAGTGAGTAAATGGATGGATGGATGGATGGATGGATGGATGGATGGATGATGGAGACATGGGTGGCTGGACGGAGACACAAGTATATGGAGATATAAATGGAGACATTTCTGGATATCGACATAGATTGGTGGATGGAGACAAGGACAGATGGATGGATTGAGACATACATGCATGGATGGATGGATGAATGGATGGATGGATGGATGGAGAGATGGGTGGGTGGATAGATGGATGGAGACATAGATGGGTGGATGGATGGATGGAAGGAAATGTGGGTGGATGGATGGAGATCTGAGTGGATGGATAATGGATGGATAGAGACACAGATGGATGGAGACATGGGTAGATGGATAGATGGAAGGATGGATGGAGATGGATAAGCGGATGGATGGATGGATGAAGTCATGGGTGGGTGGGTGGAAACCAGGGCGGATGGATGGAGGGATGAACAGGGAGGTAGGTGGCTGTCCCTTCTCTGGGCAGAGCCAACTGAGCAGAACTTCTGGCCTCAAACACAGGGACTGAGCTGCTCTGTGGCATCTGTGCTTCCTAGGAGAGTTCGACAAAGACTCCGCTGAGCACTCCAGACTTGCAGAGCCCTCCGAGGAAGAGGAAGGGCAGCCGCATCTGAATGAAGTAGAGACGGGTGGAGCTGCCAGGGGAGGTCTGGGGTGGAGCTGGCCAGGGGAGTCTGGTTCCCGAGAAGAGCTTCACATCCCTGGACAAGTGTTTCTGGCAAGAGTTCATCTTTAACTTGCTGAGCCGCAAGTGTTCCATCCCCAGCCCCGGCCACCTGCCACCTGAGGCCCTGGGATCCCAGTCAGCAAACTCCACCCTCAGTAATACACAGGGCCTGGGGGAGAGGCTTGTGTGTCTTCCTGTCCTTTCTGCACCTGCCTCAGTTTCTCTACTTGTGTTATCAGAGGGAGAAGCAAACATTACAGAAAAGAACACAAGGATGGCCTGCGTGGCAGGGCCAGCGTCAGGGAGCAGCAGTGTCACCACCTGGTAAAGATGAGGGAAAGGCAGCACAGAGAGGTGAAGTAACTAGTACAAGGCTGCACAGCCAGGCCAGGGAGGTTTGGCACTGGAAAGATCAACCGGGCTGTCTCTTGCCTTCCCTTCCAGTCAAGGAACTGGAGCTCAGAGAGCTGCAGAGGACTCTGGAGAGCCAGAGCGGAGCAGGAGGCCCTGCAGAAGCAGCGGCCGAGTTCCAGTGCGGACCCAGTGCGGGAGATGTTATCTCTGTATTGTTTATACACCACGCGTCTGTCTAAGTACATGTGCCTACGTCTTTTGACCTTTTTCTAGAAATTTCAGCCAGACACAGAGATAACCAGACCGGCCCTCACCGTGCTGTTCCTCAATCCCCACTTCCTTCCTGGCCTCCACACTTCATTTCAGAGCTGTCTGCCTGCCTGCCGTGTCTCAGGGCTGCCCTGCTCGCTTCTGGGGCCGCACGCCCCAGCTGGTACCGAGCTCTGCCAGCCCCCACCTGATAAACCACACTCACTGAAGGCCCGGCCCACCTGTCCCTGTACTCCATCCGAGGGCCCCCAAGAGGGACCCTGGTCACACGTCCAGCGGGGACTTTAAAGACACAGGCTTGTAAAAAGGAGGTGGGGTCTGCTGGCATCCTACGGTCTGATTCCTCACTGAACCCTGGCAGTTACTTATCACCGGGTGAGGTATGGGGAGTACTCAGGGCAGTACCTGGCAGTACCCAGGGTGGTCTCCTTGGATCATGAGATAGAAGGGCTGCATCCAGACTCCAAGTGCCCCAAAGGCCACCGCAATGCCCTTTCCCTCCCGGCACAGCTGCGCCCTTCCCTGTGGCTTGTTAACGAACACTGGGGATGTCAAAATTAAATGAAAGGAGCCCCCGCAGCGGTTCATGCAAACCAAGCAAGCATGAAGCCAAGTTCCAACACTGGTATCATCATGAAATACTGACAGGAAGGGAGGGAAGGAGGGAGTGGAGGGAGGGAGGAAGGAGAGAGATATGGAGCCATGCTAGGACTCTAGGGCGAGGGGAGTAGGGGCGAGGGGAGAGAGGCTCTCCCTCCAGGGCAGAGCGGGGGTCTGCAGGCTGGGCTTCCACTGCCCTGCAGAGAGCCACGTGACCACTGGTATTGACGCCTTTAGACTTACGCTCTTTTCTAATGCACCGATTTGCTTGCCTCTCTGTTGCTAGGTTACTAGGCCCTTGCCTGTGTATTTGTACGCGTGTCCATCTGTTTTCCTACCCGTGTTCTTGTCCATCGTTTGCTTGTCCACTCTTCATGCGGCCGTGGTGGCTGAGGCCCGTGGCAGGGCTAGCTCAGCCTCTCCGGCTGGAGGCGGGGCTGGCCGGCCTCGGGACCGAGGGCGTGGTCCTGGAGAAGGAGCCGGACAATCTCAACCTGGCGTTCATGCTGTTCCAGCTTTGGCCAGCAGGTGGTGGACACGGTGAGCTGGCGGCCGGGCGGGCTGCAGCTCCCCTTTCCCCCCACCCTTCTGCCCAGGCTTCACGCACACGTGCTCTCCGCATCGCTTGGCACTCAGTGCTGTGTGGGTATGGGCCTGGGTGGCCCTGGGCGGCCATGCTGGGCCTCCCGAACCCAGCACCCACCGTGCCGGCACCCCACAGTGGCCACTGGAAGCAGAGGCAAAAGGGGCCCTGGCCAGCGTCCCTTGCAGGGAGCCAGACCCTGGGGCCTGAGACTGGATCGTCTCAGGAGAGGGGAGGGTCCCGGGAGGGACTGTCCACCTCGGCGTCCTTCCCCGGCCCTGCCCGCTGCCTAGCAGCCGTGTTGTGAGAGAAAGCGACTCCCAGAAGTGGCCACTGTGACAAACGCCATGAGTGACACTCCTATAGGCTCTCTTGGTCCTTTCACGCCGGGCCCGGCTGGGGCTCGCTCTGCGCTCTTCATCCCAGGCCCGGCCCAGCACAGGCATCTGGCGGGGGCAGGGGCAGGGACAGGGGCCTCGTGCTGGGCAGCGAGCCCCTCTGCTCTTCCTCGCAGTTCACACCGTGCGCAGGGACGGCCGCCGCGCCCACGCGAGGTGGAGGAAGGTGTGGGGGCCCTGGGGCTGCAGAGGGACAGCTGCGCGGCTCTGCTGACCGCAGAGGAAACAAACCCTGGGGATGCGCGTGCGTGCGTGCATGTGAGCAGCACATTCTGCCGGGGTCCTGAGCGCTGCTCAGCTGGACGTCCATGCAGGGAGCCGATGGGGCGGCGCGGATGGGGGGGGCGGGGGAGGCTGCAGGAGCGGGCAGGGCGCTGGACCTGCGAAGGGCACCCGTGGAAAACCACTGGAGGAATGGCTTTTCTATTCTTCCCCTGTGTCTCAAGACACTGGATTAAGAGTGTTTGACCTTTTGCATTTATTCCTGTGACAAGAGAGCCCCATGCATCTCCCACCCCGTGAGGGAGTCCTGGACACTCAACAGAAACTTCCAGACACTCCCTGAGTTGTTGCCGTCTCCGCCTGCACTGGACCTTCTGCTCTATTTTCCTTAGTTTTGGCCTGGGCTAATTTGACCAAGGTTAGAAGAGAGAACTTGAGCTTAGCCGTGTCTGTGGGTTAAACTCATTCCTTACTGTTTTGTGCTCATTGGAATATCAATTCTTCAATAAGCAATGTTCTGAGTTCTTCTTCATCTGCCACCCTGAATCTGCCAGTCAAAACCAGCAAGAGACCGGAGCACACACCTTCTCCTAGAGTTTCTGGGCGCTGTGCGGCCCTGGGGCCACAGTCACCTCTGGGGCCCTGAGCCGAGCCTACACGTCCCCCTGTGGCCGGGCTCCGTGACTCTACTGAATTATCAAGACAAGCACTGATTCTCATGGCCTCTGGGTGATGATTGGGCAGGACAGCGGTCCAATCAGAAAGGGTGGGCAGGGGGGTGGGACGTGTGGGTGGTAGTCCTGAGTGGGGCTGTGGGAAGAGAGGCAGGAAGGCAAGACGGCCATGAAAGTTACCTGTGCGGGAAGGGCGGGGGTCTGTGGGAGAGGATTGCCAGGAGGGTTTGTTCTTTGGCCTGGTAGTCTGCTGTGTGGGCAGAGTAGACACAGAAGCCAGGGAGTCCCAGGGAAATGTAATGGGTGCCCCCATGTGGAGGCCAACAGGGCACACTGGCGGCCTTGGGGCCCTGCCATAGCTGCGTAGCCTATGAATGGTCACACAGCTAGGAATGGAGGGGCTCCATGGTCCTTGTGTAGCACTGGAGTGTAGATGCCAGCTGCCTCTCCACTGAGGGAAAAGTCCAGCAAGAGCAAGGCAGGCTGGGAGGGTCCAGGACTGAGCGTGTTCTCTCTCTCTCTCTCTCTCTCTCTCTCTCTGCCAGTCCCCCCCCCCAGCATTTTATTGCTCCTCCCCCAGAGTTGCCTCTGAACACAAGGCAAGGGGGAGGCAATTGGTGGAGTGGGCTGGCCTCCAAAAAGGGCTAACAGAAGCGAACCTCTCCCTCCAAGATCTCAAGAAACAAGATGGCAGCCCTCGGCCCCACCTGGCAGCAAGGGAGGCTGGGAGGTATAGTTTTAGCTGGAAATATTGCTGTCCTGAGCAAAACTAGGATTGGGTTGGGAAGAAGAGAAAGTAAAAGTATTGAAGAGGCAGGCCAGGGCCAGTGGCTCACGCCTAGAATCCTAGATACTCAGGAGGCTGAAATCTAAGGATCCCAGAGCAGAAAAGTCCCCATGATTCTTATCTCCAATTAACCACTCACAAATCATAAGTGCTGCTGTGGCTCAAGTGGTTGAGCCTTAGCCTCGAGCACAAAGAGGCTCAAGGACAGCACCCAGGCCTTGAGTTCAAGCCCTGCAACTGACAAAAAGAAAAAAAGAAAAGAATGGGCAAAATCAGTGTCAGCCACGCGACCACAGCTAGTGTATAAGGGGACCCGCCTCAGGCTGTACAGTCCCACTGGGCTGGTCCTGTGGAGAAGCCTTAGCGTCCAGCTCTTCTCAGCCAATGATAGCCGCTATGTTCATGATGAAGGTTCCTCCCAGAGCCTCAGTTCTCCAATCTGTGAAAGGGAGATATCAGCACATGCTGAAATTCCAGCCTGGATTAAAGCAGATACTCTGTGTGTGCGCACGCGTGCGTGTGTGCACATGTGTGTGTGCACGTGTGCACATGTGTGCCTAAGTCTTTGTGGGTGTGGGTGCCAGTCCTGAGGCTTGCAATATCCCTGAGCTCTTTTGCTCAAAGCGAATAATCTACCACTTTAGCCACTGTTCTACTTCTGGCTTTTTGGTGGTTAATTGGAGATATGAGTCTCATAGACTTTTCCTGCCTGGGCTGGCTTTGAACCAGGATCCTCAGATCTCAGCCTCCTGAGTAGCTAGGATTCCAGATGTGAGCCACTGGTGCCCGGCTCTCCATGACAGTTCTATCTGCCAGTATGCTGCTGTGGCTGCAGGGAGGGAGGCCCTTGGTGAAAGTCCCGCCCCCTTCCCCGCCATGGATCCCTGGGAAGCCACAGCCTCATGATGAGACAGAGGCCCCTCCCACCGCACCTGTGCAGAGTGCACCGGTGAAACCCAGCTCCTCCCCCCACCGCCCCACTCAAGCGGGCCCCAAATCCTAGCAAGATCCCACCCCTGGGGTGCTTGTTACAAAGCAAACTCTAAGTCTCCCCAGAAGGCTGAGCTTTTCGATAAGCACCTGCATTTAATGTCCTCCCAGGATGTGGGAGTGGAAGAAACACAGCCCTGTTTGAACTTAACCCCAGCTCTTTGCCCTGTAAATTGAGTCCCAACTATTGCAATGCAGCATATGACCACGGGAGGGCGCCAGAGCCAGGCGACCATGGTAGTTACTGCTGCAAGACAGGAGTTTGGGGAAAAGGAAAACCTGTGTGAAATAAGACAGCACCTCCTGTCCGCCAGCCTCACCGGGCTGGGAGCTTCCTGCCCACATCCGGAAAGGCGTGCTCGGTACACCCGCCTTCTCAGTGGACAGGTGGATCTGATGGCAGAGAGCTGTTGTCCAGACTGCTCCTTTCAGGCAGAGCCAGCCTGCTGGCCGTTCAGCCGGGGCCTGGAGTGCTGTGCACCTTTGGGCAAGCGGCTTTACCTCTCTGGCCGGAGGTCTTCATTCATAAAGTGCAAGCAGCCGAGCTGCAAGGTTCCAGAGGTCCTTTTTGTTCCAAAGACCTCTGCTCAGATCGCAGGCGTCACATGCTACGTGGCTTTCTGTCCTGGGCCCTGAGGCCCACGCTCATTTCCACAGGGAGATATGCTCTTCTGTAGTTCCGAACAGGCCCTCAGAGACCTGGAGCCGCTGGTGTTCGGTTGGGGCTGGGGTCTGCCAGGGCTGGGTGGAGAGACAGCAGTGTTTCATCTCTGTGTTTACTCAGGTACTGGCTGGGGGTAGACAAGGGTAACTGACCCAGCCATTCCACAGATGGGGAAACTGAGGCCCGGGGAAAGGAACGGCCAGACCCCCAGTCCTGTAGCTGAGTCTGTAGTGGCAAAGAGCAGAAGCCAAGTGTGAGAGCCCGGCAGCAGCCCCGTGCTGGAATCGCCTCTGAGCCCCCGGGGCGTCTCCCCGTCCCGCCAGGCGGGCTGCGGGGCTGCCGAGGTCGGTGGCCTGAAGGCCTGGGGATTCTGCTGGGTGAGAGGAGCGGGGGTCTCTCTGCCCCCAGCTTAGTTCTCAACAGGTCTTCTGCTGTCTGCGGAGGCCCCTGCACCCCTGGGGGGGGGGCTGTGTCACCCCTCGAGTCCCCTCCCGTCTGGAGACCCTGCAGCTAAAGTTCCACCCTCCAGCCCCAGTCATTGTCCCTCTAACTTGGTGACACGCAGCATCTTGGGACCAAGGCTGGGCGGCCAAGCCTCTGTCCACAGAGCGTGACAAGTGCCTGCCACAGCCCCGGGTACTGGGTGCGGCGATGAGCAATCAGACACACCCGCCCTCCTTGGGGTCCCTTTCTTATCCAATCAGAGAACTTGTGGTGTCCAGCCATGCAGACAAGGCGGGCAGCGCCTGTCCTCACAGCGAGACCTTGAAGCACTGGAGTGGACTTGTGGGTGCTTGGTCCAGAGGGAGCAGCGAGTGCAAAGGCCCTGAGACATCTGGCGGGGACCACACCCCCAGCCTCTCCCAGAGCTGAGGCAGCAGGGTCTGTACGAGGAGCAGCGAGGGTAAGGCTTGAACACCTGTGGGTTTTGTTTCTGTTTTTGTTTTGTCAGTTGTGGGTCTTGAACTCTGGGCCTGGGTGCTGCTGTCACTGAGCTCTTCAGCACTCTACTTAAGACACAGCGCTACTTCTGGTTTTCTGGTGGTTCATTGGAGATCAGAGTCTCACGGACTTTCCTGCCAGGGGCTGGCTTTGTACCTGGATCCTCAGATCTCAGCCTCCTGAGTAGCTAGGATGACAGGCGTGAGCCGCCGGCGCCCGGCTCACCTGTGCTCTTAAGGGCCCTCCAGGGTGACAGGTGTCCAGCTGGCTGAGACTCCTGGCAGAGCCCGAGCCCACCTTTCCTCCTCTCTGATGAAGCCCACGTTGCTGGGCACAGAGGCCACTTTGAGGGGTGACACGGAGCTGCAGGGATTGGAGAATGGCTGGCGTGAACATGGACAGAGTCTGCTTGGGGGCCTCATGGGCCCTGCCGGCGGGCCGGCGGCGGTGGCTGGGTTTCTGGTTGCCTTCCGACACCGCTGTTACTTTAAGGGGCCGGTTTTTCAGATGATTCCAATCTGCTCAGCAAAACCCCTACACATGTATGGGGGGGAAGGGGGCCTCCATCCCAGAGGAGAGTGACAGGGAGAGGGGCCGGGTCACGGCTTCACTGGGAGCAGATTCACACTCCCCGACTTGGTGACTGTAGGTGGCTCTCCCGGAAGCCTTTTCTGGTAGGTCTTACTCCCAAACTACACATGGGGAAATTGAGGCTGGAGAAGGAAAGAGAACCACCCCAGGCGAGCTGGCCCTCAAGGGGAGAGACCTGTGCAGGTTTGTCTGTGCATCGGTCAGGATCAGCCAAGGTAGCTGCTGTAACAAGTAGTCCCCGGGCACGGGCTGCTCGGCGGCAGACCGTGCAGGTTGTCTGGGCGGCTGCCTCAGCTTCTCCAGCCGTGGCTACACCCTCACCTTACCAGGGCTCCAGAGATGGCCCCTGGCTGGCATTTGGGGACGTGTGCACCCCTTTATGCCTGCAGCCCAGCACGGAGCACACGTGTCACGTCTCATACATTTGGTCACCAAGCGGGGGCCTGGGAAGTGCTGCCCCCTTGAGCAGATGCACAAAGTTGGAGGATGGCCAGCCACTCCTGCCGGTGTGCCCAGACCCCTCCCGCCTCCCCCCACCCCCGGACCCAGCTAGACAGAGGGCACCCAAGCCTGGAGTGTGTGTAGGCTGCAGCCGGGCTGTGGTGTGATGCATGGCACTGTCATGAGGCAGGAACGGCCCCGACGCCCCCAGCGTCTGCCATGAGTCACGACTCCCTCTCACTGGCGGGGGGGAGGGGGATGCGGGGAGGGGGGAGGGGCGTGGCCCAGCCTCCGCCACCCATGCCACCCCGGGACTCAGGTCTCCCGCATGCTGAAGCGTTTCTCAGGCTCTGCCCTGGGCCGGCCGGGCTGGCGCGGGTCGGTTCTCCTGTGATGACCCCGTCCCCCTGGCCCGCACCCCTTGATCTAGCCAGAACATGCTCGTTCTGTCTCCTAAGTCAGTGAACGCCGTGGACAGTTGCTACGAAGAGTTGGTACACGGTGCCCCCAAACTCACCGTGGAGGCTCAGAATGGGGCTTGCCGGGAAGGGCGTGTCTTTGGAGATGAGGGTCACTGGAGGGGCCGCGTCGGACGGAGACAGCAGACAGAGGAGCCACACGGTGACCAGCCTTCCCTTCTCTCTCTATGTCACCCAGGCTGTGGTGGAAGGCAGGCCCCCCCAAGTGGGTCAGCTTCCCCTGTATGGAAACCCCAAGGGGAGAGGGTGGAGGACCCCTGCAAGAATCGTGGGTGATTTCCATCTCTACTGACTGTCCAAACGGCTCCCACGAGCGCCCGCGCCCGTCCCCTGTGCCATCTCCCGCTCTGACTCCAACTCTGTCCCCTCCCCCACACACCTGTGGGGGGTGACAGCGGCTACAAACTACACAGGGGTCCTGCAAGTTCCAGGATGCTTGGAGATGGTAGTTTCCAGCTCTTCTCCTAAGTGCTGCGCCGCCTGAGGCTTTGTTCTATTGTTTGGTGTTTCTTTTTTCTTCTGCATTGAACACGATGTTCTCTCTCCCACCCACCCCTGGGACTTTGTAAAGATGACGGGGGAGAGGGGGGGCAGGAAGTGATTCGAGTCAACGCACAGGCCGTCCGCTGTGCCTCCTCCCTGGAGCCTGAGCCCGAGCACTCGCTGGACACCTCCTCCAGGCCAGCTCTGGGGTCTCCCACAACCCTGGGGCACAGGGTCTGCACCGCAGGCCCTCAGACGGGACGGAGGGCTCCGAGGGTCGAGGGCGGCACCCGGCTGTGGGCCGCCCTCGGCAGAGAGGCAGCGGCTACCGAGGCCTTGAGACGCCCTTCAGCAGGGAGCAAGTGGGCCGCTGTGGCCTCAAACTCATGGCTTGGGAGGAAGGGCAGGAAGGCAGGGAACGGCCGCCGGGAGGAACTAAGAGAGCGATGCCAAGCTCAGGGGCTGCGGTGGGACGCCGCGGTGACACGCAGGAAGGCAGAAGGGTGGGACGTCACAGCCACAGACCACGGTGCCAGGAGAGCGGCAAGCAGCCGGGTCAGGCCGGTGCGGGCAGAGACGCTACACAGCACCCCCCAGCATCAAGAGTGAACCCCAGAGTGCAGGAGAGATCCAGGCGGCCAGGGAGGGTCCACGTAGGTTCGTGGATTATAACAAGAGCCCGGCTGGGGGCAGATGTCCGCGTGGGGCGCAGGGCGGGGGCTGCGGCAGCTTCTTGTACTTTCTGCTGAGGCTTGCTGGGACCTGCCAGGAGGGTGAAATTGCTTTTCAAAGTGAAGACCGTGGCCAGGTGCCAGTGGCTCGCACCTCAAATCCCAGCTACTCGGAGGCTGAGATCTGAGGATGGTGGTTCACAGCCAGCCTGGGAAGACAAAGCGGAGACAAGAGACAGAGGATGACTCAATGGGAGAGCCCAATCCTTGAGCTCTAGGCCCTGAGTTCAAGCCCCAGTACTGACACCAAAAAGGGGAGGGGTGTAGGGGGGGGAGAGAAAGAGAGAGAGAGAGTGCTGAGCACTGGTGGCTCACGTCTATAATGCTAACTACGCAGGAGGCTGAGATCTCTGGATTGCGCTTCAAAGCCACCATCTCAAAGAGTCTGTGAGATTCATCTCCAGCACCAGAAAACTGGAAGTGGAGCTGTGGCTCAAGTGATAGAGCGCGCTCCTTGAGCTGAAGAGCTCAGGGACAGCATCCAGGCCCAGAGTTCAAGCCCCACAACTGACAAAGAAAAAAGAAAAAAGAAAGGAAGGGAGGGAGGAAGGGAGGGAGGGAGGGAGGGAGGGAGGGAGGGAGGGAGGGAGGGAGGACAAAGAAAAGAAGGAAACCAGGATGAAGTCAGTACCTCCTGGTTTGCCGCTGCTGTGTCCCACCCCTGCCAGGAATCTGCACCCAGCTTTGCCGCCGCCCCCCCTTCAACCTCTCTCCCCAGCCGCAGTGGCTGCTGTTTCCAGCCAGCTTCTGGAGCAGAGCCCCTAAGGTCCCCTGGGACAGAGTGGGGCCTCAGACCCTTCCCTCCATGGCCCTGGTCCCAGGAGTCCCGTGGGGTGCATGGCAGGTGTCTAGGATGCCCCTGGCCCTGCTGACGGCAGGGTGTCACGGGCGGGCGGGCGTGGTGCGGGTGACAGGTGTATAGCTCCTGGGTCTCAGCTTTGTCCCGTCTGTCCCTGAGCGGCTGTTTTCCCGGGGTGGCGTCCCCCTCCCCCCAGCCCTGCCTGGGCTGCCCGCGTGCAGGCAGCCTCCCCACGCGGGAGGGGGGTCCCCCCTTCCTCTTTTCCATGTGACTCTCCCAGCACACAGGTGCGGAGGGCTGCCAGTCTCTGCCTTCGGAGCTGAGTGAATCACGACTCGCTGGCTGCGGGCGGAGGCTCTGAGTTCCTGCAGACAATGGGGCCCGTGTGCACGTGGGGGGCGGTGGAGGTGTGGGCAGGCGTGGGCCGCGTGACACAGAGCCGTGTGACCAGCACATCCCCGGACCGCGTGTGCTGCCCTGGAGGGGCGGCGGACTGGGCGGGGCTCAGGTGGAAAAGAGAAGGAGCGGCCGCGGGGGAGGGGGCGCAGGGAGGGGGGCCTGGGGTCTGGGGCTCTGCCCCCCCACCGCAGTGGGCTGGGACCCCCACCCCAGCTCCCCCAGGAGGCAGAGGCCTGGCGGCCCACGCTGTGGCAGATCCATCCCCGGAATGGAATCAGCTGCCCCCCCTCTTCTGGTGGACCTGAGTGCCCTCACCCATGGTGCTTCTGAAGTCGGGGTGAGCAGCGGGCTCTGTGTCCAGCCTGCACCCAAGGGACCGATTCTGGGGCCAGCACCGTGACCCACGGTTCTGTGGATGACTGGTGAGGCAGTCACGGCTCCAGGCTGAGCTGATACCCTCCCCCTCCTCCACCCTCCCCCATCCCATGTGTGGCTCAGCCCCCCCCCCCATGCTGTTCCCACTTCATCAGCCAGGGGGGAGGCTGAAGACTCCAGACTCCAGTCACAGGGCATTTGGGTGCCCCAAGGGGCCCACAGTGGGACACTGTGGGACACTGTATCTGGCCCATGCCCGGTATTGCTGGCGGTCCTGGGACCGAGACCAAGGCTTCGACCCCTTGAGTCTTTGATTTTGACATGGGTATGATTAAATCCCAGCAGTTGGCACTGTCTCCCTCCCCCACCCCCACTCCCGCACACCCACTCCAAAGATGCCCTCGCCCAGGGCCGGGACCTATGTACCCTACCCAAGTGCATCCACAGGATCTTGGCTGGCTCCCAGCACGACCACAAACTGGTGAGTTTCCTGTGGCTGCCTGCGTACTGTGCCACAACGCAGTGGCTTACAATGACAGAGGAGGCTGGGGTCTGAAGGCAGTCGTGGAGCCTAGACCCAGGAGAATCTGGTCCCGGTCTCTTCCTGCTTCCAGGTGGGCTGCCATTCTTTGGCTTGTGGCCGCATCACTCCAAGGGCTGCATCTCTGACTCCTATCTCTTTGTTTTGTCTTCATATCACCAGCTCTGCGTGTGCTCAGATAGCCCCATGCCCCTCTGCGGTGAGGGGTTCATGTGGGATTCATGGAAATCCACACAGCCTAGGATTGGGATAAGATCCTTAATCAAGCCTGAAAAGCCTTGTTAATCATTTATTTTTTTTTTCTGAGTCAGAGGTCCATTCACTGGTTCCTGATCCCTTCCAGTTGTGTTTGGAGCACTGTTTGACCAGTACAGAAATGGTCTGAAACCCCAACTCTTCTCGCCTCCAGAGGTGACTCACTGGGCCGCTGCCCCTTCTCTGTAAGTATTCTGTGTCGCCCAGTACCTGGAGCTAGCAAGAAGTCTATCAACACAGAGCTGGTGATCACGCCTGTAATGTTAGCTACTCAAAGCCAGCCTGGGAAAGAAAGACTGTGAGACTCTTGTGTCCAATGAACCAGTAAGAAGTCAGAAGTGGAGCTGTGGCTCAAGTGGTAGAGTGCCAGCATTGAGCAAAAAGGCCAAGCAAGAGTATGAGGCCCTGAGTTCAAGTTCCAGTGCGCGCGCACACACACACACACACACACACACACACACACACAATTAGTCAATAAACGTTGTCAATAAATCAAAGTGGGGCCAGATGTGACTGTACAATGTAACACTAGGGAAAAGTCAGGAGCGAAGCGGTAGGAGGGCCTGGCTGTCACATGAGGGATTCTGGACTCTGTCCTGTAGGCTAGAAAGAGCTTGTATAAGGTCCCCACACAGGATAACACATTCATTCATTCATTCATTCACTCAGGATGCAAGGAGGAACACACAGCTGCCTGCGGGGGGAGAGGCAAGGAGGTGGGGGGGGAGAGGCAAGGAGGTGCGGGGGGGGGGAGAGGCAAGGAGGTGCGGGGGGGGGGAGAGGCAAGGAGGTGCGGGGGGGGAGAGGCAAGGAGGTGGGGGGGGAGAGGCAAGGAGGTGCGGGGGAGAGGCAAGGAGGTGGGGGGGAGAGGCAAGGAGGTGCGGGGGGAGAGGCAAGGAGGTGCGGGGGGGGAGAGGCAAGGAGGTGGGGGGGAGAGGCAAGGAGGTGCGGGGGGAGAGGCAAGGAGGTGCGGGGGGGGAGAGGCAAGGAGGTGCGGGGGGGAGAGGCAAGGAGGTGCGGGGGGGAGAGGCAAGGAGGTGGGGGGGAGAGGCAAGGAGGTGCGGGGGGTGGGGCAAGGAGGTGCGGGGGGGAGAGGCAAGGAGGTGCAGGAGGGGGGAGAGGCAAGGAGGTGGGGGGGAGAGGCAAGGAGGTGCGGGGGGGGGAGAGGCAAGGAGGTGCGGGGGGGAGAGGCAAGGAGGTGCGGGGGGGAGAGGCAAGGAGGTGGAGGGGGAGAGGCAAGGAGGTGCGGGGGGGGAGAGGCAAGGAGGTGCGGGGGGAGAGGCAAGGAGGTGCAGGGGGGGAGAGGCAAGGAGGTGCGGGGGGGAGAGGCAAGGAGGTGCGGGGGGGAGGCAAGGAGGTGCGGGAGGGAGGTGCGGGGGGGGGAGAGGCAAGGAGGTGGGGGGGAGAGGCAAGGAGGTGCGGGGGGGAGAGGCAAGGAGGTGGGGGGGGAGAGGCAAGGAGGTGCGGGGGGGGGAGAGAGGCAAGGAGGTGGGGGGGGAGAGGCAAGGAGGTGGGGGGGAGAGGCAAGGAGGTGCGGGGGGGGGAGAGGCAAGGAGGTGGGGGGGAGAGGCAAGGAGGTGCGGGGGGAGAGGCAAGGAGGTGCGGGGGGGGAGAGGCAAGGAGGTGCGGGGGGGAGAGGCAAGGAGGTGCGGGGGGGGGAGAGGCAAGGAGGTGCGGGGGGGAGAGGCAAGGAGGTGCGGGGGGGAGAGGCAAGGAGGTGGAGGGGGAGAGGCAAGGAGGTGCGGGGGGGGAGAGGCAAGGAGGTGCGGGGGGAGAGGCAAGGAGGTGCGGGGGGGGAGAGGCAAGGAGGTGCGGGGGGGAGAGGCAAGGAGGTGCGGGGGGGGGAGAGGCAAGGAGGTGCGGGGGGGAGAGGCAAGGAGGTGCGGGGGGGGAGAGGCAAGGAGGTGCGGGGGGTTGGGGCAAGGAGGTGCGGGGGGGGAGAGGCAAGGAGGTGCGGGGGGGAGAGGCAAGGAGGTGCGGGGGGGAGAGGCAAGGAGGTGCGGGGGGGGAGAGGCAAGGAGGTGCGGGGGGGGAGAGGCAAGGAGGTGCGGGGGGGGAGAGGCAAGGAGGTGCGGGGGGGAGAGGCAAGGAGGTGGGGGGGGAGAGGCAAGGAGGTGGGGGGGAGAGGCAAGGAGGTGCGGGGGGAGAGGCAAGGAGGTGCGGGGGGGAGAGGCAAGGAGGTGCGGGAGGGGGGAGAGGCAAGGAGGTGCGGGGGGTGGGGACAGGAGGGGGGTGATTTGGTCTTTGTGGACCAGGCCTTGGTCATTACACAACCTATGTTTTCTCCCTAGAGCCATCTCTGACCTCCAGAGATGTTTATCCAATAGTAACCGCCATTCTTATTGGTTTTATTTTTCATTCCAGATTTCAAATGTCTTTTTTTGTGTGTGTGTCAGTCTTGGGGTTTGAACTCAGGGCCCGGGTACTATCCCTGAGCTTTTGTGCTCAAGATTAGTGTCCTACCACATGAGCCACAGCTCCACGTCCAGCTGTCTGGTGGTTAATGGGAAATAAGAGTCTCACGCACTTCTCTGCCCCAGCTGGCTTTGAATCTCTCTCTTTGATCCTCAGATCTCAGCCTCCGGAGCAGCTGGGATTACAAGCATGAGACAAGGGCACAGCTTAAGGGTCCATTTTAGGTTCCTATTTGGCAACATTTCTGGTAAATAGCACGAGCTAGATTTCAGTTTCTTCCCTTCCTACCACCCCCCAACCCATATATACAATTACTATATATTTCCTGTCAGTCTCTGTTTCCTTGTATCAGACCGTGTGGTTAGTGCTGTGATGTCCTCTACCATCCTAGCCTCTGTCCCGGGATTCAAAGGTTCCCGCCTCTCCCCCCACGTCCCTCGGACCCTCTCACTTCCTCCCCTCCCCCAGCCACAGGCGATTCTGCAATGTCCAGGTTTCTCCAAGATAAACAGGTTTTTGTTTTCCATTTGGAGCCAAAGTAGATTTTCCCACATCATGTGAGAATATCTACATACAGTCCGAAATCACCAATGCTTTTAGCATTTCAACCGTGGACTTTCCAAGGCCGATCGCTCGCCACCGCTTTCTGAGCGGGCCACCTGCTTTCTCCAGTCTGTGCCGCGGTCAGAGAGAAATGACGGAGCTGTTTCTCTTCGGGTAGGAGGCATGGCTGGGTTTTCTCTCCATCACCCCTGTTGCTATTTTCTTGCTTTTCTCTAATCTCAGGAATCTGAGGCCCCACCCCATCTCTTGGTTCTTTTCTTGTCTTTTCTTTTTATTCTTTTGTTTAGAAAATTCTGCAAGATTTTCACTGCATCCTTGAGGTTTGCACTCAACAGTGTACCGTAGCCCAGGGGTACTGTCTCGCAGTGCTTTAATCTCTGCCTCTCCAGCTGGCTAAGGGCTCCTCTCCATGGCATGATGCCTTCCTGGGATTGTCTTTCAAATCTCTCCTTTTTGTTCTGATGATCTTCGTGCTTTTCCTCCACATTATTATACTTCATTGATTCTGTCATTTTCTGGCTATTAACTTGTCATGATCAGAATTGTTCTTTTTTCTCTTTTTCTTGCGGATCTTCAGCTCTGTGGAGAATGCTCTGAACAAGGCTCCTGTAGCACAGGTTTGCTGAATTCTCTCCCCTTCGGCCTGTAAAGGACGATTCCTCCATCTGCCCTTTCCTCGGCTTGTCCAGGGCCCGTGGAGCCTCGTGAAGGGGCTTAGCCTCAGTAAGACTTTGTGTGGGTACCAGGAGGACCAGGCAGTGACGAACCCCGCAATGGCAGTACCTTCCATTCCAGCATAGGGTGGAAAACGAGGCCTAGTAGGTTCTGGATTGTTCTAGTTGACAATAACAAAGACTGAGGCTGGACCAGGCCCTGTGGCTCACACCTGTAATCCCAGCAATGTAGGAAGCTGAGATCTGAGGATCAGGGTTCGGAGTCGCCTAGGCAGAAAAGCCTGTAAGACTCTTATTTCCAATAACCACCAAGAAACCAAGAAGCTGCTGGCAGAGCTGTGGTAGAGCACCAGCCTTGAGTGAAAAAGCTAAGGGACATTGCAAGGCCCTGAGTTCAAGCCTTAGTATTGACAGCAACAACAACAAAAAATGGAGAGACGTAGCCAACAAAATCTGGACCCGTGGCTGCAGGCATCCTCTCTGCTCTCAGCCTCAGAAGCGTGACTGGGGCCACTGGCTCAGGGTAGGCTTGGAGAGCTGCTCAAACGGACCTTAGCCCTCAGTTCTGGAGGGAGGCTGCAAGAAAGTCATGGACTTGGTTTTGGAGGAGCCTCCAGGCTTCCAGGGGACAGAGAGGAAGTGACAGTGTCTCAAGATTAAGAAACCAGCAACGCCAACCTCTGCAGTGCTGTGGTTTCTTCCTGTCTGCGGTCAGGCCTGGGAGTTGGCGGGACGGAGAGGCTGGCTGCCCGGACGCTGCTGGAGATAGAGAGGAGGGAGAGGCGCTGGTGGCCTGGCTGAGGTGGGGGGGGGGGGGGAGGCATCGTGGGCGGGCTGAGGGCCGTGATCGTGAACTTTCCACCACGCTGGAGGAAAGGATCTGGAATATTTTCACCAAGAAATGAGAAATGTGTTGACTCCAACTTAAACACAGCTCTCTGAGCGGGAGGTGGGTGAATGGCTGACAGAGTGGGTTGCCACCTGCGGAGTGGGCCAGGCCACCGCTGTGTGCTCTTCCTTCCTCAAATCCCGTGTGTGTTCCCTTCCACCCCTCTGTCCTGTAAGGACCAAGAGGCCACCTGACCAGACGCAGCCGCATGACCTGGCCTCGTCCACCTCCAGATCCACAAGCCGCACAGCCTTCTTCCCCCTCGAGATCACCCCTCTGGTGTATTCTGTCATAGCCACAGTAAATGCAGTAAGACCATCAGTAACCAGGGGAATGAAGCTTATAATTGCAGGGCCCATTGTTCATTTTCCTTACTGGGAGAGGGTTAGACATGTGAGTGGAGGCATGGCTCAAGTGGTAGAGTGCCTGCCAAGCAAGCATGAGCCCTTGAGTTCAACCCTCAGTGCTACAGAGAGACAGAGACAGACAGAGAGACAGACAGAGAGACAGAGAGACAGACAGAGAGACAGAGACAGAGAGACAGAGAGAGAGAGAGAGAATTCCTGAGCAGTGTGTGCTGAAAACAACTTGGAGAAGGTCGTTTTGGGAAAATCTATCCATGGATCTAGAGAGGCCGTCAGCATCCAGAGCCCCTGCGGCTGGCACTCGGCTGCAAGGAGTCACTGCACACAGCACGCTCCTAGTGAACTCTGGAAACCCTGGCTTAAAAGCACACAGTGTGAGCAGCAACAGTTTGAGAGATTTATTTTGTTCCTTTATCATCCAACCTGAGCCCAATGACACCTGCATTCTTGAGTTCTTAAAAGCAAAATGGAAAATCCCCAGGAGAAGTCCAGTAAGAAAAGAGGCAAAGCCACTCCGTCCTTCCCCTCCCTTCTTAACTCCCTCCCACCTTCCTTTTTCCTCCCTTCCTCCCCATTCTGTGGTGACGGCAAGGGTGGCCTAGGACCCATTCCCCAGGGACCTAAGCAAGCACTGCTTTTTACCTTATCTCCAATCAGACTTTTCAGACACAAGCTGTGAGAAAAAGCAGTCTTTACCATCAAACCAAACCACCTCCATCCTGTATATGGTATTTCCTGGACTTCATGTGTAATTGTTATCTGTGCAGTTTGTGAATCTTGTGTCAAAGGAGTTAAAACTGCAACTGCTGTCTGTGCTGTGGGTGACCAGCCAGCCATGTTAGGAAGAGAAGTCTTCGTCAACAGAGTTCAAAGGAATCAAGAGCCCTTTGCTGGGGAGCTTTCCACTGACCTCATCAACCTCTCCCGGCTCTGCCATTCCCAGCCCCATTCCCAGCGGGTGCTGTGGAGGAAACAAAACAAAGTTTTGGTTGGAATTAACGAATGGCTCCCTTCCTCACCTTGGCAATCAATTCTACTTATTGGGACAATTCCCACGGATTAAAAACCTAGCAGACCGCCCTCTGGGGAGAGTCGCCCTGTTGCACCCTTTCCTACACAAGTAAATTGCCTTGGCAAAATCTCCTGCATCTCTGGGTGTCTTTTTGTTTCCGACACTGAGGAATCATCGGGCGTGTCTAACACAGAGGACTGGAAGAAGGGAGTCTTGGCTGCCAGGGCTACTACATACTTTTAAATTAATCCCATGGAAAGCAAGCTAGGTGGCATCTGATTTTCATTTAAAACTGGCCTTGAACACACACACGTTTTTTAAAAATTAATTATTTAATTTTGTACTAAGTCCTGGGCCTGTCCCTGAGCTTTTGCAGCTCAAGACTAGTGTGCTCTCCTACTTGAGCCACAGCGCCACTTTTGGCGTTTTGGTGATTAGTTGGAGATAAGAGTCTCACGAAGTCTCCTTCCTGGGCTGGCTTCGAACCTCGGCCCTCACATCTCGGCCTCCTGAGTAGCTAGGATTATACTCGTGAGCTACCGGTGCTGGCCGACGATTCCGCATTCTCCTGTCCCGGCCGCCGCCCGGTGTCCAGCAGCGTCCGGCGCGGGGCTCGGGGGCTCGGTTCATACGCCATGAACTAATAGGCATAATGAAAGCGGATCCCAGGGCGGGGCTGCCGAGTAAAGGTGACGGAGAGTCGGGCCCAAGGACCCAGGCACCTGTTGTGCACCGGGCCCGCGGCCTGGCTCAGCCCAAGGACGCCCCGTGGGCGGAGCCCGGCAGGACACCGATCCGAGTCCGCTCGGAAACTTTCGCCGTGGGCGCCGGGACCCGCCCGCGCCCCAGTCCCGGCTGCACTGGGAGAGGGCCCGCCTGGGCAGGCGGGGCGCACCCCGATTGGCTGGGACACTCTGTGATTGGCAGGCGCGCCAGCCGCTCCTCGAGGCGAGCTGGCGCCGCGTCTGCAGGGCCGCGCTGGGAGTGGAGGACGTCCCGAGGTCCCGCCCCCGCCGCGCTCCGCCCCCGGGGCCCTGGGCCGCGCTCTCCGGCTCCGGGGCAGCGCGCTCCGCTCGCCGTGCCGGCCGCTGCTCTCCCGGCCGCTCCCCGGCGACTCTGCGGCGGGCCTGGAGACCATCGCGGCGCCCTGAGCCCTCCAGCCGGTGAGTGCTTTCGGGCCGGGGACCCGGAGAGCGGGAAGGGCTGTGTGTGGGAGGGGGCGGGGCGCCCGCCGCGGGCCTCAGTTTCCCCTTCCAAACTGAAAAGTGACCGGGCCCAAAGTGCGCTGTAAGTTCCGGGACGTGGGAGGGTCGGGAGGCCCGCTGCTTCGCGACGCCCGAGGTGACGCCTTCCCGGGACGGGTGGCGTCTAGTCCGGGAAAGTGGTCTCCGGCCCGGGCGAGCCGGGGCGGGGACACCGGCCCCGGGGTCCAGCGATCTGGGGCCGGGGCGGCAGGGGACATCCTTTCCCCAGGGCCGGTCCCTCCTCCCGGCCCGCCGCACCGAGCTGCCCCGTCATGCCCGAACCGCAGCCGGCCGGGCCGGACCGCCCCAGGGCCGCTGGAAGGCGTCCGCGGGGGGGGGGCGCGGGGGTTAGCGGGTCATGGGGAAGGGGTCAGTCCCACGTGGGGGTTAGCGGGTCATGGGGGGGAGGTCAATCCCAGGTGGGGTTAGTGGGTCATGAGAGGTCAGCTACTAAAGAGCCCAGTGGTCAGTTAGTTCCTCCTGTCCCCCCCCACCCCCCCTTAGAGGAGGTGGGCAGTGGGAGCCCCTCACCCCTCAAGCTGTGACCTGCCCCGGCCCTGGTGTGACCACGCTCTGGTATGAGCCATCGGGGGCCTTCATCTCCGGTCTGATTGCTGGAAGCATTCTGCAGATTTGACCCAGCCCTTGTGGGTCAACTCTGCATGTGATGAAGCCCTCCTTTCACCCCATTTTCTATAGTTGATGTCATGAAATTCCAAGGAACCAACATTTGAGCTTCTTGGGGCTCCCTCCACTCCCTTCTTCACCCCTCTCAGGGGCCACAGAGGGTAGGAGTTACAGGCCCCCTCCCCTCTGATGGGGGAGGATTGAGGCCAGGCGCAGGTCTGGACCCACCGCCACAGTTGTGAGATCTCTGCCCGGCCCCCAGCCAGCGCTGCCCTGCCCCCCTCCCCCCTCCCCTTGTATGATGATCCCTGGCAGTTGGCCCAGGACTTTCCTGATTGTAAGGGGTTTTCCCTTCTTGTACCCCAGAGCTGTGCCCTGGTACCCTGGGTGCTGACTGCCCCTGCTCATTACAGCCTGACATTAGGCCCCTCCCTACCTGTCTGCCTCTGTCTCCCAGGACTGTGACTCTGAGAGGGCATCTGGCCAGGGATCTGGGGACAGGTTCCTTTTGGTCGTCATCTTGGAAGAGTGCAGAGGGCTCCCCAGCTCTCGCCTTCCCTGTCCCTGCCAGGCCAAGCTGGCAAGCCTGGGGCTGCAGGCCCAGCATAGCTGTCCCGCCCTCTCCCCCCTCGTACCCAGCTTAGTTAGGCCTCAGGAATGCCTGCTTGGTGCCAGGTACCCTAACAGTGGCATTAAGAGTCACAGTGGGCACCCTACCCACCAACTCAGGGAATGAGCTGTAGCCCCAAGCCTGTCCCTGCTCTGTGACCTCCAGGCTCCTCACAGCGGATGAGGAGCCTGTGAGGATGCCCGGCCCCTTCCCTCACCCTGGCTGACTCCCATCCGTGCCTCCTCCCTAGTCCCAGAGCCTGACTCCAGAAGCCCTGAGGATTCCTTTTGTAGATACTGGGGCTTAAACTCAGGGGCTTACACTTGTTAGGCAGGTGCTCTACTGGTGAGCCATGTCTCCCGTCCTCTGATGGCTTTGGAACTCCTCTCCCTGGCCTGTGGGGCCCAGTCTGCCTCCTGACCTGGCATTCATTCAGACTCTGGGGACCTGCCCTGCTCTCAACAGGCCTCTTCTCTACCTCCTGTGTCCACCCACCAATCACATTCTAGCTGGACACATCCTGGCTCACTGCTGCCCTATGCTTCCTCTCCTGGGCTGGGTGCCCAGATCCCACCCCTGCCCCAACCCCAGCTTGTCCTGAGGCTCTGTAGGGCCTTCCCATGGTTGACTGAGGGCCTCCTTATGTGTCCAGCAGCCTCAAGTGCTGCTCTGCCTTTGTGGTTTATCTGCTGGGGTGCTGGTCTTCCTGTCCTGACGGAGCTGCTCGAAGTCTGGCCCTGGAACAGCCTCTTTGGGGCAGGCACGTCCTGGCATGGGGCTGTCCATCCGTGCCTGCTGATGTACCAGGTGTGGGCATCTATGCTATCCATGATCAAGGCCAGGCCATTCTCAATTCAGCCCATTGCTTTATATCTCTGAACTTGCCACATTGGTAAGCTGCAATGTTCCTTGGTTTAGCTCTTAATACTCAGAGCAAAAATAGGTATCTGGGAGCCACCAAGGGCTTTGTGTCCTTGTCTTGAGCCATAGCCCTGTGCCAGGGGCCAGGCCAGGCCAGAGTGGACACCCCACGCTGTGGACCTACGGAGCCCAGTTCTCTAGGACTCAGTCATAAATGAGTTTAAAAAATAACACCCTGGCCCTGCGCTGGTGGCCTATGCTACTCAGGAGGTTGAGATCTAAGGATCGCAGTTCAGAGCCAACCTGGGCAGGAAAGTGTGAGATTCACCTCCAATTAACACCAAAAATGCTAGCAGTGGACCTGTGCCTCAAGTGGTAGAGCAAAAATGCTCAAGGACAGTGCCCACGCCCTGAATTCAAGCCCCAGGACAACACACACACACATACACACACACGCGTTTTCCATCAAACATTGTTTATTCATTATAGGAAATTAGGGAAATACATTTTTTAAAAAAAGAATATAATAAAGCCACCCACTCCTTACCCAGAGATTGTAAGTCTTAACATTTTAGGAAGTCATTGTTTTCCACCCCTTACTGGAGATAAATTTTCATTTCATGCTAAACAACCCCGTAATGATACCGCACAGTGCTTTAAAGCCTGCTCAGCGGTGTGGTGGAGACCTTCTTCCGCAAGCCAGTGAGAGCCGGGTTGCGTGACCCCAGGTAGAGGGCTGAGGGTTTCATCACCTGGCCAGTCCTCTCTGGGGTCCCTCTGTGTGTGAGCCCTGGGTGTCCCATGCGGGGATCCTGGAGGTGGAGAGGAAATGATGTCCAGGAGGGGCTTTGAGGCCGGGGCTGCCCCTGGAGGGCTGGACTGGGCTGCGGGGTTGGAGCATCTGGGCAGAGGCCCCACGTGCAAGCTGCTCCCTGTCTCCGAAGAGAGGTCTGGGGGCTATCTGTAGGGGTGGTGGCTCCTCAGCCCAGCTCACTCCTTGGTGCTGGCATTTGTGTTCTGAGGGGATAAAAATATGCCGTGGTGCTCACAGGGAAAGAATGCCGGCCACTCTGTGTTTTGGGATCTTACACAATGACGAGTCCCAAGTCACCACTGTGGCCACCGTGGCCTTGGGGGCAAAGCCAGCATGACCAGGCTCTCGTTCTGTAGTCAGGGTGCCCAGGCCTCGGAGCCACTTGCTTAAGGTCACCAGCCACACCAGTCCCAGGCTGATGTGCTTTCCCACGGCCAGGCCATCCTAGGCTTCTGCTGGCATATGTGAAGCCCTTACTGCATGCCCTGAAGCACGGCCTGAGTCTTCTGGGGTCAGCATCACCAAGCAGAGAAGGGAGGAGGCAGCCCAGTCCAGTTCATGCTGTATGCATTCTTTCCTGATCTTTGTCATTCCGGTGGCCAACCAGGGCCCAGAACCGTTTGTTTGTTTTGGAATGACAAACTCTTTGATCCAAACTAGGCTCGCCTCTGGAGACCTGAAAATGAATCCTCCTGCAGCCTCCCAGTCTCAGTAGCCAGAGATTTTACTTTGACTGCAATGTGACGAGCACGTGTCTCAGCCCAACAGCCAGCCCAAACCTGTATTTTTCCAGGACTTTACATTTAGAGGGTGATTTCCACCTGAATGGAAGGAATGAGTTAGGGTTTAATCCTTCGTCAAATTGCAGATTGCTGTCTGATATGGAAAGTATCCCAACCTCTCCTTTGTACAGATGGGGAAACTGAGGCAGGGCAGTTAGCCAGGATGGTGCCATCCCTCCTACCCCCTCCAGCAGAGAGAGGGCTGGAGGCAGAGGCCCTGGGAGCTGTATTTACCAGTGAGCAGGTGCGGAAGACAGACCACAGAAGAGGCTGCTGGAAAAGGCCTGCCAAGGCGGGCAGGACCTCTGGCTCGGGCTGCCGTGCTCTGCATGGCGGCTGGAGGCTGGCTCGTGGGAGGACAACCCTGCAGGGCCAGGCCTGGTGCATCTGCTGCCTGAGCCAAGGAAGGACGGCCCTTTTGGGAAGTGATGGATCTGGAAGGGGTGCAGGGAAGTTCGAGGGTCTCTTTCTGAGTGTGCTGGGGTTTTTATCCCGGGTGTGGATTTGAACTTCAGCCCTGGCATTTCACACTGAGCAGGTCTCCGGTCTGCAGTGGGGTGAGGGCTGACATGTGGGACCGCAGGATGATGTGTCCTGCCTGCTTGGCGGATGAGGGAAAAGCATGCAACAGATGAGGGCAGGGCCCTTGTTCGTGGTGACAGGTACCGGCCTTAGGCTTTCTTGACCACCGGGAGGGTGCTTGACTCTGTAGCAGCTGAGTACCCAGAGGAGGCAAGCCGGGTCCGGCCTTCCTGCTACCTCAGATAGCTCTGGGGACTGGATCACGGGCTTTGTGTGCCAAGCCACCAGGCTTTTCTGTGCCTTAGCCAGGCGGGGCTCCTGGGTGCGTGGGCCTTCTTGATCTGGGGCTCCTTGGGTCTGGGTGCTACCTCGGTGTGGATGCCCTGGAGTCTTCGTGTCTGCTTGGGTCTTGGAGCTCCTCGGTCCACCCCCTGGCTTGGAGACCTGCCTGGGTCCTGGTGCCCACTGGTCCGATGCCCCTTGAGTCCGCACATGCTGTTAGATGGCAACGTTTACAGAGGTTGCTTTGCTGTTTCCAGAAGCCTCCTCTCAGAGATGGCGTGGAGCCCAGCATTGACTTCCAAGCAGATAGACAAGGCTCAGATGCTTTGGGTTTTAAAGTAACCTCAAGGCAATGTTTTAAAACAAGGCTCAGAAGTTACGTCAAGAGCTCATCCCTTGCGGGAAGACTGTCCAGCTGGAAATCTGTGCTGCTCTTTGGACACAGAATCTGATCTTCAGCCCTTTGTGGCTGGTGCGAGAGCTGAAATGGGATAGTCTGGCTCTGTTCCCAGTTTCCCCATGAACAGTGGTCTCTGGAAGCATCTACCCAGGACCCCCCAAAACCTCCCCCCACACCCCTCCTCCCCCAGGCTCTGGGCCTGAAGCTGCTAGCAGCCGACAGGCTCTGGCCTCTGGCTCTGTCACTCGTCAGTGGGGTGTTCCCATTTCAGATGAGGATAGTAGGCACACAGGAGGGGGGAGATGCCCGGCCTGTGGGCAGCCCAGGGCCAGGAGATTAGTGGTAGGAGCTCCCCCGACTCTGCCTCCGTTTCCTCATCTGTGATGGAGAGGATGCACGTGCCCCGAGTTAGGGGAATCTGAGGAAAACCCTCAGGCCTCAGAGCACGCTGGGGGTCTGACCGTTTCGGGGAGTTGTGGCCCCCGCCCGAAGCCCGTTCAGGCTTTCTATTCCGTGGTCTGTGGCGCGAAGTTGCCTGATGGTGCTGGCAGGGTGATTTCCAGGTTGCCGAGCCCTTTCCCTGTGGGATGCCATGCGCCATAGACCTGTGCTCTCTTCTGTTCTAGAAGCCTCTTCACCCTGTGGCGCTTTGCCCAGTTTGCTTGTGTGTGTGTTAGTGCGTGTGAGGCTCTGTGACCTCTCTCCCGTGACGGGCCCCACAGCTGGGCAGGTCTGGTTTGAAATCCTGGCTTCCCCAGTTCCTCCTCCCCTCCCCACCCTGAGCCTGCTCACGTAACTTCTACTCTCTGCTGGGAGATTCATTTCCTAAAGCTCCCAAAAGAAACCACCGGAAACTGGTGGCTTAAAATAACACAAAGTTTATTCTCACCGTTCAGACGACTGAAGGCCAAGGTCAAGTTGTGTACCACGTGGGCACCTCGGGGCGGGGCGGGGGCTCCGTTTCCATCGATTCAGCACCATCATCAGTTTGTGGTATCCACGGTTTTGCATCACTCCAGCCTCTGGCCTTCCTGTGGCCTTCCTGTGGCCTCTCTGTGCCTCTGTGTGTGTATGTGTGCGTGCGTGCGTGCGTGCGTGCGTGCGTGTGTGTGTGTGTGTGTGTGTGTGTGTGTGTGTGTGTGTGTGTGTACTGGCACATAACCTTGGTCCTCCAGGTCTCAGCCTCTTATGTAGCTGGGATTACAGATTACCAGTGCTCACCTATTGCTGTCATTAACAAGAACACCAGCGTGGAATGTCGCACCCTCTGTGGCAGCCTGAACACACGATGAGATGCACTTGTGCTCAGGTCTGGTGGCCTGTGCTTGACGTGGGCCCTCATTCGTTCCCAAGGTCAGGCCCTGCCCAGAAAGCCCTGTCCCCATTTCTCAGGGGAGGACACTAAGGCCCAGAGTCTCGTGCCTTGGCCTGCGATGCCAGGACCCGAGCTGGAGCTGCTGGGCTGTGTGGAGCTGGACAGCGTTGCTGGCTCGGGTCACTAAGATACCAGAACCTGCAAGCTGGAGGTGGCAGACTCCGGAAGCCTAGCCTTCTGCTTTCTTGCAGGTAGGATGGCCTCCAGCACCCCTCCTCTGAGCCCCTCTGAACCCCCGCTGGCCCCACAGCCCCAGGCTCGAGCCCGGCTCAACGCCACTGCCTCCTGGGAGCAGGAGGGGAGCGAAGCGCCCCCGGCCAGCCCTGGCTCCGGACCAGGCGCTGGAGAAGCCTCTGCACCCACCGTGCCCGGCGGCCCCCGGGCCAGACGTGGAGAAGCCGTGGAGGGAGCCGGTAAGCCCCGAGGCCTGGGCCAGGCCCTCTATCCCCTGCCCCCTTCCCATGTGTATAGATGGGACCATGGGGCCCTCCTCAGTGCAGGCCCTTCCCTACACCCCAAGTTCATCCTGTGTTCTCCAAACCACGCTCCCTGCTTCCCCTCCCCTCTGCCCACAGGGCACCCCTGCCCCAGGCCTGCCCCGCCCACCCCACCTGCTGAAATGCCTCCTGCTCCTGCGGCTCTCCTGCTTCTGGATCTTTCTGACCTTAGGACCCTGCCTGGGCGAGCACCTGTGGTTTGAAAGCCCACTGTCTTCAGAGTGGCGTCCTGACCCTCAGCCCCTGACGGGCACTCTCCAGGGCGGGTGCCCCCTGCCTGACAGGGTCTGCCCTGTGTGTGCATAGCACGGGGCGTGTGGCTCCCACGCATGTCGCTCTCTGGCTGCAGTGACGGTGGCGGGGAGGGGTCCCCCAGCACCCTCCTGTGGTTCCCTCTCCTCCTCCTCCTCCAGGAAGCCTCGTCTCCAGTCCTGCCCTGATCGATGGGCTTGTGCCTCCAGCCACGGTGGGCTGTGACGCACGGGGGTCTCAACAAGCTGGGGGTCCCGCCAAGCTGGGGGTCCCGCCAAGCTGGGGTCCCGCCCGGGCTCCCTTGGCTCTGTCTCCCCCCCGCCCCCCTCGGAGGCCAGCCATAGAAAACAGAGGCTGGCAGGGAAGCCTTTTTTTTTTTTCTTGGAGATAATACATACTGATTTTATCTAACAAATCTTTTATATTAGCAGTATATATTAGTTGTACAAAGTAGTAGGTTTTATTATGACACCGCCGCACGTGTACTTAGATCATGTTTACCGCCCCCATCCCTGCTTCCCCTCCCCCCCGCTGGTCCCCATCCTCTTTCCACAGAACGGGCGTGGGGGAGAAGAGGGGACCCCCTTGGGCCCTGGTCACAGATGACATGGCATCCCGTGTCCTCCGCACTCACCGAGGCCCCACAGAGTGGCGTCGTGTGAGGGACAGAAACACCGGAACCCCGGGGGTGGGGGGACATGAGAGGTGAAGTTGGGATTGGCGGTGGGACGTTGGAGGCAGGATGTTACGTCGTAAGTATCAACGTGGTGTTTATAGTGGTGTTCTGAGGGCGTTTGGCAGACGGTCAGCAGTTCAGTACAAATCAGGCTCGGTGGACAGCTGCAGCCGCGTGGCGGGCCGGGCCCTGCCTGGCGGGCGGTGACTGGGAGCTTCCTGCGCCGCTGGCTGGGCGGGAATCTCCTCTCCACCCTCCGCTCTCCACACAGCCCGGCTCCAGCCCGGGCGCCGCCTCCGTGCAGCGG
This sequence comes from Dipodomys merriami, assembly GCF_024711535.1. Taxonomy (NCBI): domain Eukaryota; kingdom Metazoa; phylum Chordata; class Mammalia; order Rodentia; family Heteromyidae; genus Dipodomys; species Dipodomys merriami. The sequence goes on along the minus strand of NW_027202749.1, from coordinate 3,277,800 downwards.
TCACCAGGCCAAGTGCCAGGCTGGGGAGACAGACCCTGCTCACGCTGCTTCCTCCTGGGTCCCAGCCTTCACCCCTCGGTGTGGTCAGCGGGGCTGCCCTCCGGGGGCTGCAGTGGCCCAGTGGGAGGGAGGGCCCTGTGCGAAGGCGTGTGGCGTGTACAAGTCTTTCAGATGCAGGAGAGTCTTAGGAGAGAAGGAGATGGGCAGGGCCTCGGCCTCAGGCCGCACGGGGTGAGCGGGTAAGATCTACTCAGTCGTGATGCTCCACTTACTGCTGGAGTTTTAAAGCATCAGCGTCAGGATTCACTCCATCACAAATGACAGAAGCCCAGTACACATCCACATACGCCACGTGTGTTGCCGGGGAATATAGGAAACACATGATACCTGTAAAGAATCTAGGCTGGATCCAGGAATCCACATGCTGTCATGGAGAGACACCCCTCCCCTCCCTCTCTCTGCCCACAGGGTAAGTAAGCATCACCTGCCCAGCTTAGCACAGGAAGGAAGAGTATTTCTAGCTGGGTGCTGGTGGCTCACACCTGTAATCCCAGCTTCTCAGGAGGCTGGAATCTGAGTATAGTGGTTCGAAGCCAGCCAGGCAGGAAAGTCCATGAGATTATCTCCAATTAACTAAATTAATCTCCAATTAACAAAAAAGCCAGAAGTGGAGCTGTTGCTCACCTGGTTAAGCATCAGCCTTGAGCAAAAAAGCTAAGGGATAACACCCAGGCCCAGAGCTCAAGCCCCAGTCTTAGAGTGTGTGCATGTGAACACGCACGCGTGCACACACGCATACACACACACACACACACAATTTCCCTAGCACAGTCATCCCTGCTGAGTGCTATGGTTGGGGATGTGAGGTGTGGCGTGTGGATCTGACAGGTGGGCAGTGCCGCCCGACCACGGGGAGCGTGGGGAGGTGGCAAGCAGTGTACAAAACACCCACAGTGACGCACACACGTGTTCTGCAGGTGGCTTCTCGGCCCTGGGCGGAAAGCTCCCTGGGGCTTGCCTCTGGCTGCGTGCACGTTTCTTCTTAGGCAGGAAGCCAGGGCCGGTCTGCAGTGTGAGCCGGCGCCTGGCTGGTTGCAGGCAGGAGCTTCGCTGCACCCCAGGCTCCCGCCTCCCCAGAGCAGCACCCGTTCCACCTGCACAGAGCCTCTCCTGGCCCCCCTTTGCCCCTCCATACTCTGCCTTTGGCCCTGGCATCCTAGCCCTGAGACAGCAGCCAGGCGGTGGCTTGCAGCGCAGCGGAGCTGCCCGGAGCCTGGCATGGAGCTGGCATGGAGCGGGGCTGGGAGAGCCGCGGGCGAGTGGCTGGAGGCATGCTGGGCACCGTGTCTCTCGCTGCTTTCTGCCTGTCTCCAGGAGCGTGGGGGCGACAGCACGGGTTTCTGCCGTCCCCTGCCATGTGGAGGGTGGGCGGGCGGGCTCTGGCCCGCCTTGGGGAGCACAGCGTGGGACAGGTGTGGGGGGGGGTTGGCTCTGGAGACAGAGACTGGTAGAATGATTTTTTTTCTGAAACTGTCTTATGGTTTTGCATTCTTGTTGTTTGGGTCAAGGCTTTCAAAGTGGAGCCCCAAGGGGGGCAGTGGTGGCTCAGGTCTGTGCCACCCACGGCTGGGGCAGGGGGGTGTGCTGACCTTGCTCAAGGCCATGAGTCTGAGGATGGTCGCTTTTCTGGGTGGGGGTCCTCCTGTTCTTGCCAGGCTGTTAAAGGGGTCAGCACGAGGCCTCCCAGAGCCCATCTGGACAGGTGACAGGGCTGGGCTCTGTCCCCTCCCCCCCCAGTGACAGTGACAGGTCCGGGCTCTGTCCCCCCCCAGTGACAGGTGACAGGGCTGGGCTCTGTCCCCCCCAGTGACAGGTGACAGGGCTGGGCTCTGTCCCCCCCCCAGTGACAGTGACAGGCCCGGGCTCTGTCCCCCCCAGTGACAGGTGACAGGGCTGGGCTCTGTCCCCCCCAGTGACAGGTGACAGGGTCAGGCTCTGTCCCCCCCAGTGACAGTGACAGGCCCGGGCTCTGTCCCCCCCCAGTGACAGTGACAGTGACAGGCCCGGGCTCTGTCCCTCCCAGTGACAGGTGACAGGGCTGGGCTCTGTCCCCCCCAGTGACAGGTGACAGGCCCGGGCTCTGTCCCCCCCCAGTGATAGGTGACAGGCCTGGGCTCTATCATATTCTGCTTGTTCTCCCTGCATTGCAGGGCCCGCGAAGGGAGATGTGGAAATCCCATTTGAACACATCCTGGAGAAGGCCAAGGCTGGGGACCCCAAGGCGCAGACAGAGGTGAGGGGCGCGTGGTGGGGGCTCAGTCCCTGCACCATGGGCCTGGCCGTGTCCCGCAGCCCACAGACGGACGCAGGGAGCCCGCGTGGTGGTGCCCCTGTGCCTGCTCCATCGTGGTTCTGTTTCCGCATTCCTTGAGGTCCCTGCCCCACCCACAGACGCATCCACCCCCATCCCCGTCAGGCCCGGATCCTGCCCCAGTGTGGCATCCTCGCCAGCGGTCTAGTTTGTGCCCTCCCCCACGCGTTCTTCCCTGAGGGGCGCCGGCCTTGCCCATCACGCCCGGCAGGCGCCCGCCCTGCTCCTCACCTCTGCTGACCCCCCAGGCCACATTTCATCATTGCGCTGCCTCAGCCTTACAACAGTGAGTGGGGATCCCACAGTCCGGTCTCCGTCGTGACCTGTGGGGACCCCACGGGTAGGCGGCCATGAGTTCTGGGCAGCTCCCCCCGCCCCCCAGGCCTCCCGGTGCCCTGCCCGTCATTCCCGGGAGCTCTGTAGACATGTAGACACGCCCCAGGCAGTGACTTCTTCCCATCTTGCCCTGCAGTGTGTGGCTCAAGCGGGTGCCCCCCACACACACCCGGGAGACTCCCACCCTGCACATCCCCACACGGGAGATGCCCAGTGCAAAGCCCGAGCTGAGAGTCTTCCCTGGAGACTGGGCTGCGCTGTGTGGGGAGGGCAGGGGAGGGTGGCTGCAAGCGGCCTGAGAGTAGATGCTTTGGGCTCTACGTCATCTCCCCTCCTCTCCCATGGGACGCAGAAATGCTGCCAAGGGACCAGGGGCCCAACGATCAGGGTTCCTCAGGATTCCTTCCAAGAAAAAGTTGTTTCAAACAACAACAACCAAACAAGGTCCCTGGGCCCTGGAAGGGAGGGGCGGGGAGGGGATGGGCGGGGTGGGGAGGGGGTGTGGAGGGTGGAGCCAGAGACAGGGCCCGGCTGCCTTGCAGGTGGCAAAACACTACCTGCAGCTGGCCAGCCACACCGATGAGGAACTCAACAGCTGCACCGCCGTGGACTGGCTCCTCCTGGCAGCCAAGCAGGGCCGGCGGGAGGCCGTGAAGCTGCTCCGCCGGTGCCTGGCGGACAGGAAGGGTGAGTTCAGGGGGGCCTCGGCTGCAGCGTGCGTGCCCACGGAGTGGCGCTGGGCTCCGGCAGGCGGGACCCAGGCTGGCCCGACGCCTCTGTTTCTCAGGCATCACTGCGGAGAATGAGCCCGAGGTGAAGCAGCTGTCCTCCGAGACGGACCTGGAGCGGGCCGTGCGCAAGGCCGCGCTGGTCATGTACTGGAAACTCAACCCCAAGAAGAAGAAGCAGGTGGCGGTGTCTGAGCTGCTGGAGAACGTCGGCCAGGTCAACGAGCAAGGTACGGCAGCCAGGTCACCGGCCAGCCCAGCCCCGGGCCAGGCCCTTCCCCGGGAGGAGGCCTTCCCTGTGCAGGCAGGGCTGCGTGGGAACCGGGGCTCGGGGCTTGGGAGGTGGGGGACAGGCAGACAACAAATCCTGGCTGGGTGTTTGTTGGTTCGTTAAACTCATGCTGCGCTCTTGCTGTCTGGTACCAGGTCCAGGGACATGGGGTGACTGGGGCCTCGGTCTCACCCCAGGAGAGCAGGCTATCTTTTTTTGGTGCCCATCCTGGGACTTGAACTCAGGGCCTAGGCGCAGTTCCTGAGCCTCTTTTGTTGAAGGCTAGTAGCACTCTGCCACTTGAGCCACAGCTCTGCTTCTGAATTTTTTTTTTTTTTTTGGTCGGTCATGGGGCTTGAACTCTGGGCCTGGGCGCTGTCCCTCAGCTCTTCAGCTCAAGGCGAGCGCTCTACCACTTGAGCTACAGCGCCACTTCCGGTTTTCTGGTGGTTTGTTGGAGATAAGAGTCTCACAGTCTTTCCTACCCGGGCTGGCTTTGAACCGCGATCCTCAGATCTCAGCCTCCTGAGTAGCTAGGATTACAGGCGTGAGCCACCAGCGCCCTGTGCTTCTGAATTTTTGATCATTTGAAGATAAGCGTCTCACAGACTTTCCTGCCTGGGCTGGCTTTGAACTTCGCTCCTCAGGTCTCAGCCTCCTGAGTCGCTAGGCTGTCTTGTTGATGGGAAACTTGAGTCAGTAGACAATGCCAGCCATGGAGGTGCAGGTCCAGGGCCTGTGTCCCCAAGAAGGAAGGGCGGTGTGCATGGTTGGCTCATAGAGTGGCTGCCCAGGGGGGTGGCGCTTGCATTGCCCATGGGCTCCAGGGCTGAGGGGACCGGCCAGCCCTGACCCAGTCCTCTGTCCCCTGCAGATGGAGGGGCGCAGCCCGGGCCTGTCCCCAAGTCCCTGCAGAGACAGAGGCGGATGCTGGAGCGCCTGGTCAGCAGCGAGTGTGAGTACAGCCCACCCCGCGGTGCCCACCTGGCATCGTGCTTCCTGCCCGCCCCCGGCATGCTGTCTGCCCTTCCTGTCCATCCACACACGAGACTACAGGACCCTGGCGACTCCCGCCAAGTTCCTGGGGTGTGAATGGATGTTTGATCCAGACCCTTCGGATGCCAGTGTCCCGGGCACGGGGATGTGGAGTGAGGGGAGCAGGGGGGCAGAGGGCGCAGGAGACCTGGGGTGTTGAAGGCAGACAGCAGGTGTGCCAAGGCCTGGCGGATGGCCACCTCCGCCCTACCTGGCTAGGCCTTACCCGTCCGCACCCGGGCAAGGGCCTGCCTCAACCCACTCCTGCTCAGCTGGTCCCCAAGCCTCCGTCCTCACCTCTTCCACCCATGCTGTGGTCGTGATGGCTGGCGTTGCCTGGCACCGTGTTCTTGTGCTTTATTTAGCCAAGAACTACATCGCGCTGGACGACTTTGTGGAGATCACCAAGAAGTATGCCAAGGGCATCATCCCCACCAACCTCTTCCATGACGACGATGACGATGACGACGAGCTGGCCGGCAAGAGCCCCGAGGACCTGCCGCTGCGCCAGAAGGTGAGCGCCGGCCCCCGGCCGCCCGTCCCCACAGTGGCCTGCCCACGAGGACCAGCGGGACGCCGTCACAGACACGTCCTGGGCAGTGCCACTGCTCCCTCCGGTCCCCCCGGCCCCTGAGCTGTCAGAAGGACGTGGTTCTTACAGTCAGGCCCAGAAGCCAGGGCAGTGCCCAGCAGGTGGGCACAGAGGGCCCTGTAGGCGGGAGGGCCTTGATCGGGACGGGATGCACCTTTGGATTCACGTAGACTATCTGTGGCATAAGACAGGTGCAGCTCTGCAGGGACTCTCCCTCCAACAACTGCTGTGGGGTCTTGTGGGCTGCGGTGGCCCAACCGTGGGCCTGTTTGCAGGCTCTGATGGGGGTGGGGGTGAGGGTGGGCAGGCCTGGCCTGGGGATGCTGACACACCGAGGCATGGGTGGCAGGAATGAACAGGGGGCATAAACACCCCCCCCCACACACACACACCTAGAGCCTCAGGCTTAACGGTGTGACTGGGACTCCTGTAGAATCATCCCAGTTCAGCCTTCTAGATTGGGATAGGTGTGTCCACACTGCTGTCTAGGGGAATGCCAGGGTCTCCAGAAACCCGATCAGATGGGTGTGAGCATGCGACCAGTCAGACCAAGGCCAGCACAGGACCCAGAGCGGAGGACCCGGCCGTCAGTCAGGGCCACCAGCGGAGGACCCGGCCGTCAGGCTCGGGCCTGTGATGTGCGAGCATCCTCAGTTCTTGGAATTCATCACTGCCTGAGACCGGTTGCGGGCGTACAAGTGGGCAAATGAGTCAGACTTGGGGGCAGTGGTGAGGGACGGTCTAGCTGCAGACTGGCAGGAAGTGGGCTGAAAGGCTAGGGGCCATCGGAGAGACGGGGGGGCAGGCAGGACAGGAGAGTTGGGGCCTACAGGTCAGTGCTTGACTGCCACTCTCCTGGGACTTAGAGCCAGACCGTGTCCAGCGTGAGCCCCAGGGGGCGCAAGGGCCCTGGGGTGATGAGTGGAAAGCCTCGCTCCGGCCATGGAGGACCAGGAAGGCGTCCGTGATGGGAAGCTGTCCACGCTGGAGGTCCTGGGATGGAGTGGCGTGGCGTGGGCCGCATGAGCTTGAAGCTCGTGTTGAAGGTCTGCCCAGAGCTGGTCCTAAGCCGAGCGTGTGCAGGGCAGCAGGCCCTGTGTCCCTGCTCGCCCAGGAGAAGGCAGCTGCGGAGCCTGGCATGGTTCTGGGCCCAGAGGAAGTGTTAGCAGTGGGGGCCAGCGTGACACAGGAGGGGGAGAGACCCACGTCCCTCCCAACCACTCCCGTGTCACACCACGCTGCTGGGGTCGGGTGGCAAGACACGTCGGCCCCATGGTAGAGAAGTGGACGCTGTGAAGAGTGGAGGGCCCTTTGGGTGGAGAGAGAGACAGAGACAGAGACAGAGACGGGGGAGGAAGAGAAAAAATACACTGTTCCCTCCCTTTCAGGGTTTGGAGCTGTCAGAACTCTTGATTGTTTTGTCTCTCATTACAAGCCTGTGTGTGTGTGTGTGTGTGTGTGTGTGTGTGAGAGAGAGAGAGAGAGAGAGAGAGAGAGAAGGAGGGAGGGGGGGAGAGAGAGAGATGGAACTTGTTCTCAGGGCCTAGGTGCTGTTCCTAGGTCTTTTCTTTAAGGCTGGCACTCTGCCACCTGAGCCACACCTCTACTTTAGGCTTTTTTGCTGGTCTCGTGGACTTTCCTGCCTGGATTAGCTTTGAACCTTGATCCTCCTGAGTAGTTAGGACTACAGGCATGATACCAGCACCTGACTTTATTACAAGTCTTTTGCATAAAAGAGGCAGTAAACCATGACAAGTGTCACTCAAGCCTCCCTGGCATTTAATGTCCTTTGAGAGGACAGGCTGGGGGACGCGGAGGGGTGGTCCCTGGCCCAGGAGACAGGCACCTTCGTGTGCTCGTTCTGCTCCCACAAAGAATGTTAAAGAAGGTTCCAGATGCCAAGGCTGGAATGCAAGAGGCCCTGAGAGATGGTTCTCTTTTAAAAATGTGTTCAAAGCGGGCACTGGTGGCTCACACCTGAGTCCTAACTACTTAGGAGGCTGAGATCTGAGGGTCTGCAGTTCAAAGCCAGCCCGGACAGACAAGTGCAGGACACCCCATCTGCCATTAACCAACACAAAGCTGGAAGTGGTGCCGTGGCGCAGGTGGTAGGGTTCTAGCCTTGAGTACAAAAGCTCAGGGACAGCACCCAGGCCCTGAGTTGGAGCCACAGGATCAGCACAAAACAAAATTTTAAAAACCCCAAAACTCATTCAATAGTGTTTTAAAATCCTTTCAGGGTCTCTGCACGTGGTAGTACATGTCTGAAATCCCAGCTACTCAGGAGGTAGAGAAGGAGGATTGAGGTCTGAGGCCAGCCCAGGCAAAGTTAGTACAAGACCCTAACCTGCAAAACAGTAGACAACACACAGACTGAGGGCCTGGCTCAAATGTCAGCGCCCAGAGTGCAGTTCCCAGTACTAGAAAGTAATGCATGACTAAAGCGCCCACCAGTTCCCCGCGGCACACCCGTGGCCTGTCCCTCCGGTGTGAGCAGCCCCTGCTTTGGGCTGTTTAAAGGCAGACCTTGGTGCGCGGGACGCTGCCCCCTCACCCTGGGCACAGCAGGCTTTGCGGTGCACGAACCCAACCCCTTCCCTGTGTTACAGAAGCAATGAAGCAGAAAACCTCTGCTCCCACCCCAGCAGGAGTTGGCTGTAATGTGTTTGGACATTCTCTGTAGGAAAGAAGTCAGGTCTAGTCGCCCAGTCTGGTGAGCCTTGGGGGGGAGCTGTGATGGTCGGGGCTGTTCAGGGGCCGGACACTGCTGGCTCAGCTCTGGAAGCTTCTCTGTGCTTCACAGGCCCTCTGCCCCAGGCATTGTGCAGGATCTGTGGCTGTGGGACTTCAGGCAGGACCGCAGTTCCTTCTGTGCCAGTTCCCGGGTGCCCACAGGCCTCTCCAGCCGTCTGGGCTGCTCGTGGCCAGGGTGGCACATACCGGGGGTGGTGGCACCGTCCAAGCTGTTGATTTTTACTGGTGGCCTGGCCTCCTCCCAAAGGGGCTCCTTCAGAGAAAACCTGGACTGCTTCCTTTTTAGTGCCCATCCGCTCTCTGCACGCGTCAGATGCCACAGTGCGTGACAGGTTTCAGAGGCCACCAGGAGCCAGCTGGGGGCACTGCCCGCCGCTCATTGGTTTGCCTGCGCGCATTTGCTCATTGACAGGCAGGCTAGAGTGGATGGTCTCTATCACAAGCAGCAGCCGCAGGTTGCACACGGCACACGGGTGCATGCAGGCCCGGTTGCCCCATCCCTGTGCCGGGGCAGCTCCAACCCTGCCTTGGTGAATGGACACAGCACGGCCGCGTGGACGTGGGGCCCGGGCGCCTGGCCGGGGAAGGCGTGTCAGGAGGTCTGTTGGGACAAGCCAGCGTGGGGCGATGGCTCTTGGGCTTCCGTCACGGAGGGAGGGGTGCCGGGGAGCCTCAGGCTGCAGGACGGGGCTCTTGCCCCAGTTGGCTCCAGCGACTGTCTCCCGCAGGTGGTGAAGTACCCACTGCACGCCATCATGGAGATCAAGGAGTATCTGATCGACCTGGCCTCCAAGGCGGGCATGCACTGGCTGTCCACCATCGTGCCCACCCACCACATCAACGCCCTGGTCTTCTTCTTCATCATCAGCAACCTGACCGTCGACTTCTTCGCCTTCTTCATCCCCCTGGTCGTCTTCTACCTGTCCTTCGTGTCCATGGTGATCTGCACGCTCAAGGTGTTCCAGGACAGCAAGGCCTGGGAGAACTTCCGCTCTCTCACCGAGCTGCTGCTGCGCTTCGAGCCCAACCTGGACGTGGAGCAGGCCGAGGTGAACTTCGGCTGGAATCACCTGGAGCCCTACGCCCACTTCCTGCTGTCCGTCGTCTTCGTCATCTTCTCCTTCCCCCTGGCCAGCAAGGACTGCATCCCCTGCTCAGAGCTGGCCATGGTCTCCGTCTTCTTCACCGTCACCAGCTACATGAGCCTGAGCAGCTGCGCCGAGCCCTACACCAGGCGGGCCCTGGTCACCGAGGTGGCTGCCGGGCTGCTGTCCCTCCTGCCCACCATGCCCGTGGACGGGCACTTCGTGAAAGCGCTCGGCCAGACCTTCTTCACCGTGCCCATCGGCCACTTCGTGGTTCTCAACGTCAGCGTGCCCTGCCTCCTCTACCTCTACCTCCTGTACCTCTTCTTCCGCATGGCGCAGCTCAGGGGCTTCAAGGGCACCTACTGCTACCTGGTGCCCTACCTGGTCTGCTTCATGTGGTGCGAGCTGTCCGTGGTCATCCTGCTCGAGTCCACCGGCCTGGGCCTGGTCCGCGCCTCGGTCGGCTACCTCCTCTTCCTCTTCGCGCTCCCCGTCCTGGTGGCCGGCCTCACCCTCATGGGCGTGGTGCAGTTTGCCTGGTGGTTCGTGTCCCTGGACCTCACCAAGCTCCTGGCGACCGCGGCCCTGTGCGCCGTGCCGCTGCTGCTGCGCTGGTGGAGCAAGGCCAGCCTGTCCGCGGTGGAGATGGCCAAGTCCCTGTCGCGCAGCTCCATGGTCAAGCTCATCCTGGTGTGGCTCTCGGCCATCGTGCTGTTCTGCTGGTTCTACGTGTACCGCTCGGAGGGCATGAAGGTCTACAACTCCACGCTGAGCTGGCCGCAGTACAGCTTCCTGTGCGGCCCACGGGCCTGGAAGGAGACCAACATGGCCCGTACCCAGATCCTGTGCAGCCACCTGGAGGGCCACCGGGTCACGTGGACCGGGCGCTTCAAGTACGTGCGGGTGACGGACATCGACAACAGCGCCGAGTCGGCCATCAACATGCTGCCCTTCTTCGTGGGCGACTGGATGCGCTGTCTGTACGGCGAGGCCTACCCGTCCTGCAGCCCCGGCGCCACGGCCACGGCCGAGCAGGAGCTCTGCCGCCTCCGGCAGCTGGCCAAGCACCCCTGCCACATCAAGAAGTTCGACCGCTACAAGTTCGAGATCACAGTGGGCATGCCGTTCGGCAGCGGCGCCAACAGCACCCGCGGCCACGAGGAGGACGACATCACCAAGGACATCGTGCTGCGCGCCAGCAGCGAGTTCAAGGACGTGCTGCTGGGCCTGCGCCACGGCAGCCTCATCGAGTTCAGCACCATCCTGGAGGGCCGGCTGGGCAGCAAGTGGCCCGTCTTCGAGCTGAAGGCCATCAGCTGCCTGAACTGCATGGCCCAGCTGGCGCCCGCCAGGCGGCACGTGAAGATCGAGCAGGACTGGCGCAGCACCGTGCACGGCGCCCTCAAGTTTGCCTTCAACTTCTTCTTCTTCCCCTTCCTGTCGGCCGCGTGAGCCCACCCCCGGTGGAGGAGGCTCTCGGGGGGCGCCGAGGGGCCTCTGCGTGGCCGACCCCGGGGCACAGGGCCGCTCCGCCACTTGTGACGCCACCCGTAGGAAATTGCATGATGTTTTCTCCCACCCCACCCCCACCGTGAAGATGACGCTGAGCTCCAGGCTAGACCCTGAGAAGCACTTCCGAGCGGGGACTCTCCTCTCCCACCTCCCCGGCTCCAGCGCACTCCTGGCCCCTCCCTTCCTTTTGGGTTGGATTTTTGTTTTTTCAAGAGCTCAACACGTCCGTGTGACTCGATGGTATCCTCTCTTATTTATACGGTTGCTGCTGAGCCTTGCCGGCAAGCCGCCTTCCTGCGCCGTGCACTGCTGCCAGTGCAAGCCCTGTGCCCCGGCCTGTGACACCCCCTCCCCGGGCTGTGGGTGCCACGGCCTGTCTCGTGGCTCCCCGTCCAGTGGGCTCGGTGGTGAGTGAGGCCCTGTCTGGCTCCACAGGGCTTCCTGCCCACGACTATGGCTGTGCCGCGCCAGAGCCGAAGGCCAGGGTCAAGGCCAGAAGCAGCCAAAATAAAACGCTTCGGTGAAACCTGTCTTCTGTGTTGTTTTTGGAGAAGTCTTTGTGTGTGTTTGGGGGGGGGTATGTATGCATGCAGTGTGTGTGTGTGTGTGTGTGTGTGTGTGTGTATTACAAAAGCTCAGGACTGAGGTTTGCATAGCTGATGCCTTCCCACAGACCCTGGTGTGTGTGTGTGTGTGTGTGTGTGTGTGTTACAAAGCTCAGGACTGAGGTTTGTGTGCCTGACGCCCCCGCCCCTCAGTCCCCAGTGTGTCACCGAGGCCTCTGCTGTGACTCTGGGGCACACGGAACCTCAGCCCAGATGTTGCCCCTGGGCTCTCAGAGGGGAAAGTGAACAGTCAGCAATGCTTTTTTTTTTTTTTTTTTTTTTGGTTTGTGGAGCCTGAATTCTGGGTTGGGCGCTGTCCCTCAGCTCTTCAGCTCAAGGCTAGCGCTCTACCATTTGAGCCACAGCACCACTTCTGGCTTTTTCTGTGAATGGGATGCTGAGGAATCGAACCCAGGACCTCAGGCATGCAAGGCGAGCACTCTACCACTGAGCCACCTTCCCAGCCCAGTCAGCAATTCTTTAGAAACTCAAGATACTTATAAAATGGCATCCAAGGAAAGTGATGGTCTGGGGGTTTACCACCCCTTGCCATGGGGCTGGTCCCCCCGCTGGGGGAGGGGGAGGGGGTCAGTCCTGTGCTGTGCTCTGGTTGTGTTGACAGTTCGGGCTGTGGCTGGCTGTGTTTTCATTGTCACCCTGGCTTGGAAGCCGGCAGGGGAAGGGACCTGGGAGGCCAGGACGGAGTCCAGTCCCCAAGGCTTCGGGACGGCGGAGAGCCTCGGGCGGCCTCTAGAGCCCAGTGTCACCGAGGAGGCTGGTGGACTGACGGGGTCGCGCCCTGGCTGAAGGGAAGTTGGGCCTGGTGAGTCGGGGAGCCTGGACAGACAGCTCCCGCCCCCCCCCCCGCAGGCCGCAGTGCGTCAGCTCGGACAGCTTGATGGCACTGGGACAGAATTCCTGGGGCTCCAGAGCCTGCTGGCACCCCTGCCCTGCCCGCAGGACCGGGCCCCAGGCTTCCCTGGGGATTCGGAAAGGCTCCTGGGAAAGGATGGGAGGTGGCTCAGCTTGAGTGGGGACAAAGCCACTGGCCACCCCAGTGCCGGCCGCTGTCCCTGCCCGTGCCCCTGCTGCCACAGCCCGCACTCAGCCTGAGGAGGAGGCAGCAGTGGTACCGATGGTGGGGGCTCACTCCCACATCAGCCCTGGCTGGCGTCCCGCCCTCAGCTGCCCCCAACCAGGCCCGGGGCCTCCTGTTACCACTCCTGCTGTCCACCCACTGCGTCCCTCGGGGGCCTCCTGGGGCGGGGTCTCCTGTTTCTCCCTTGTTGCTCAGATGACCATGGACCACACTCTTCTATGGTGACTCCCCCCCACACACACACCGGGATCTGACTCCGCATGGCGCCGGGGACAGCAGTCAGGACCCCAGAGCCCAGCCTCACCCACATCCTCGCGGGCTCCTGAGACCCGTAGATGGCCTCTGGATCCCCTGGGGGTCCTGCTCTGCCGTCATCACTCCCAACAGCGGTCCTGCCTGGATTCCGAGGCAGCCATGCCGAGCTCTTCCGCTTATGGTCAACCTGTGGGCCCAAGGCAGCGGGCAGCGCTCCGCAGCCGCTGCTGTGTTCTCAGGGTCCAGGGCAGTGGCAGCGACAGTCACAGGCAGGTCACCGGCCTGCGGGGAACCCTGATGGCCCAGGCCAGGCTGGAGATGCAGATGCCCGGGTCACTGGGCTGGCAACTCCCTTGCTCCCACCCTGCACAGCTCCCCAGTTCCCTCACCCCTGCAGGCCACACACCCCTGCCCACCCCCAGGCCTGGCCCCACCCAGCCACAGTGGTCACCAGGGCTCGGCTGACGGTTCTCACCCTGCTGGAGGGGGAGGGAATCCCAACCCACGAGTGGGCTCTGTGTCCCTGCGTCTGCAGAGGAGCACAGAGAGGCCCAAGGTAAGACCACGGCTCTGAGACCCACGGCCCACAGCCTGTGAGCACAGAGTAGGTGCTCAGGAAACCTGCTGAATGGTTTTCCGGGCTTGCAAAGGTAACGGCTGGTCTCCTGAGATGCTGTCTGTCTGTCACGTGCCTTCGTAGGCATGCTGCATGAAGAATTCACCCTTCAGACATCCGTATTGGTTCCTATTTTGGACTTTTGGGGGCGTAGATGTCATGAAAGACGCCTACAATGTTCATTCTCACTGTCCCCCACCCCCCATTCCATCACTGCCTTGTGCAGATTCCGTCCCTCTTGGAGCCTGTCACCTGAGGGTGTGGGCTGTGCTAATTCTAACAGCATCCTGGTGGCAGTAAACATGCATGCTTTATGCTTTGAAAGAAGCCCCTCCCCCCCACCCCCCCACCCCCCCACAGACATAATCTGAGCACTTATGTCAGGCTGTAAAAGCTTCTTGGTTGCTTGGAAACCACCTAGAGGCTGGGACGCCTTGGTGGCAGCTGCTCCTCCAGGGGGTGAACCTCACAGCGAGGCTGTGGAGTTCGCCAGGCTCTCCCTGCCTGCCTTCTCCAAGGGTCAGAAAGTCAGAAGTCTGGCTCTCATTTTTTTCCCTTCAATTCATGTTGCATGGTGGCCAGAGGCCAAACCGAGGGAATTCCAAGACTTTTGGCCTCCCAATCTGTGCACTGAATTAGCTTTTCTTTCTAAAGAACCCAGCCTCCGGCACTCTGTCATAGCAATAGAAACAGATGACGGGGTCCAGGGCCCCCGGTCATGTGACCTTGGGAAGTTCAGGGCTCCCTGTCATGTTGGGAGAGGGGTGACTGGGTTGCGAGTTCCGACCTCATCCACGGGGTTCATCCGCTGAGGGATTCATAACAAACAGCTCCTGGGAGCAGGTGGAGACCTGGGAGGCTGGGGCTGGGTTGTCTGGATGGCTGTTATCCTGCATCTGGACCTGGAACACATCCATGTTCAATTCTTCAGGTCTTTTCTGTGTCATTTCCTTCCTGCTGGTCCCAAGAGTCGGTTTCTGCCAGGACTGCTGATCGTAGACACGTTCATAAAGGTTGGAGCTGTCCTCTGTATCGAAGAAGGCCAACATCGTTACCGTCCTCAGACGAGACAGCGGGAGCTGCCGCTCCAGATCACCATGGACTCCCCCGTGTACCACCCCTTCACACGCACACCCAGCCTGCCGGGCCTGCTCTGAGTCACCGCCATGCAGAGGATGAACCCCGAGCGCCAAGCGAGCCACACACGAGTCCATACTGCGGTGTGTACACGTGTCTCCGCCTGGCCGCCTGGCCCTCCAAATGTACTACGATTCAGCTCATATGAACTTACCTTGCAGGGAAACAGCTCCTAGATTCACAGCATTTTGGGTCTGACCTCCGCGTGCCGGGGCGGGCCTGGGGCGAGCGGTTTCAAGAGTGCCCACGGCCTGCCGTGGCCTCCTGGCTCTGTGCTCGAGGGCTGGGCCTCTCCCCGCAGAGCCACGCCTCTCCGGGCTTCGAGGGCGGTTGTGATCCACACAAGGCCCCCCGCACGGGGGCGTACTGAGGGCCCACGCTGGGCCTGCTGGCCGAAGCCATCCTGATCACCGCGCGGGCCCCTTCACCATCAGGGGTTGACTTCTAACCCCACCCACCGCTTACTAGACGTGCGTGGCTCACAGGCTAGCCCCTGGCCCACAGGTGGGTGGCAGGATTCTCCTCCCCAGGGGCTATTTCCTGACCACAGGGCTCCAACCTGCTAGATCTGAGTGTAAAAGGTCTGGAAGGTGATGGGGGGGGTGACTGAGTCTCCAGGTGGGGTACAGGGGAGCCCCCAGGGCACATGGCCTTCTCCCGACAGGCTCCTGTGAGCTGTCAGGCAGGCCTGGGGTTCTCTGAGTCCAGGTGCCTGAGGTCCCTTCTGCCCCGCTGTCCACCTGCGGGGACCCCGAAGCTTGTGTGCGCTGCGTGGGCCAGCCGAGGGCAGCGCCAGCCTGGCTGGACACCATGCTGCTGGACCGCTGGACACTTCAGCTGCTTCAGTTTAAGGCACTGTCTGCTGCCCCGCCCCCATCCCTGTGCCTGACCTGGGGTCGGCGACTGTAGCGCTCGGGTCCCTCCTCGCTGGGGTGGGACAGGACAGGAAGCAGGAGCTGGAGCAGGAGGCAGCCCAGCCCCACCCGAAACCTCATCCCCAGACAGATGCCCCCTGGTGCACCCACCCACCACCCCGCCCCCAGGACACCCCTCTGCTCAGACACGGGCCACACCAGGAGCCTCTTATAGATGTAACATTTGTTATTTTTATTGGAAAAAGCTGGTATTCACATATTTATATTCTTTTTTCAACAGTTGGATAGTTTGTGAGACACCGAAGAAAGAATGCACCTATGAGTGACAGAGTTGGAGACGATCAGGCCCAATGACACCGCCCCGTCCCCGCTGAGCCCCACCACGCCCAGGACTCCGTCCTCCAGAACCACCACGCCAGAAGGAAAACCCCAACCCCAACAACGCCACACCAACGACGCCAACACCCCGACACTCAGAGTCAAGACACATTTTGTGACCTGGCTTCGGGTCCGCCCGCCCCGCCCCGCCCCGCGCTGCCCGCCCCCTCCCAGCTTCCCTCCCCCCACATACACACTTGTTACCACCGAGTGCTTTGGGCAAGTATCCAGAGAAGATCCTTTTGTCCTTTTGTGTCTTTTCTTTTTGCTTTTTGGTTTGGTACCCCAAGTTGAAAACAGAAGAAGACCCTCCCTGCTTTTTGCAGATCTTGTAAGATTTACACTTTGAATACAGTAAATGTTCACTTAAACTATGACTCAAAAAAGGCAAACTTCCTCTCGTAAGTCTGAATCATACAAGGGAGAGACATGGTGCCAGATCCCCGAGCAGTTGTGTAAGGCCCTCACTGGGTTTTGGCTTTGACAAGAATTCTATACAATTTACTACATTCTCGAACCTCTTTACAAAGGGGGCTGGGGAGGGGGCAGTCAACCGATCCTTGGATCATTAAACTGAGTTAGGGTAGATATGTACATATAATACTGTCCAGGTCACCTGGCTTGTAGAGTGATCTATAAACAAACATTCTTCATTCATGTCGATTAAAAAAGAAAAAGAAGGAAAGCCGATGGCCCCCTGCTGTGTAAATGTGTGGCCGGGAGTCAGGGCGCATGCGCGTTGTGCTTTTCCACACATACAAGGAGCCGGTGGTCCCCGGGGGAATCTCAGTCGGGTCTGTTTCCCGCGTGTTCGTCCAAGGTGTAAAACACAAAAACAAACACAAAATGAACGAATGACGTTGGCTTCAAGTGTGCCCGTCTGCCCTCTACTTCCTGAATCAAAACGTCAGCCCACGCAAGGACCTCAGGAGGTGCGGGTCTGGGGTCCCCGCCTGCAGACCGGGGGGACAGCGCCACCTGACGTGGGGCTGTGGCAAGGCCGGGAGAGCCGGGAGAAGCATGCGAGGGTGGGCAGAGCCACGCCCCGCAGGGCACGGGGGGGGGGGGGGGACCATCCACACGCACTTCGCAGGATGGAGAGCCGTCTCCTTTCCAGAACCTTCCCTCGGGGTGGATGCTGTGTCACCAGGCCGGAGGAGGGCCTGTGTGCAGCCACGGCCCACCACGGGGGAGGGCTGGCCTCCCTGCTTCGAGCCTCAGTTTCCTCCTTTGTGCCCTGCGTCCCCACCGCGCTCAGTGTCTGTAGAGGAAATGACCGGACCCCCAGCGTGGGGCCGCGGGCCGCGCGGTGCTGGCTCCCAAAGGCGCCCAGGGTGTGGAAGGTGGAGAAGCCCCGCAGGGAGGGCAGCGGGGAACCGAGGGTGGCGGGAAGTGAGGGCCGGGGCACCCCCACATCCACACCCCTTCCCTGGAGGAAGCCGCACCAGCAGGGGCCCTGGGGTCCAGAAAGACTTCAAGCGTCCGCAGAGCTGGGCAGCACTCACGGCCGCGCACGCTGGAGCCAGACACGGCTCACCTTCCACCCTCTGCTCCCCGAGCATGAGGGCCGGGCCGGGGCTGGGGGATCCCCACCCAAGACCGTATGAAGTCCTAACAAACCCAAGACCACAGCCAGACACGGGGACACAGGCGCACGAAGGAACCCTGACCACCGAGCCCCGCTAATCACATCTGCTTTATGATCTGTAGCTGTGGCTCCACATCTGTCTTAGGATCTGTGGCGTGGCTCCCCATATTCCACCCACGCCGAATCCGGCTCAGGGGCGCTGGCGGGGGGGGGGGGGCCACACGGCCAGGTCCCCACACGGCCGCCCCTGCGGCTGGGCTGTGAGGGTCGCGTCGGGACACCGGGGCCAGGCTGCGGGGAGGGCCGGCTGCGGCCGCCCCCTAGTGCGCGTCGGCATTGACCTTGTCCTGGAAGATGTAGAGGTTGTTGGTGGCGGCGATGGCGATGATGTTCTCGGCCGGGTGCCAGGCGGTGTGCAAGATTTTCTTGGTGAAGTCCAGGCTGTCCACGCTGATGTCGTCCCGCCGCCGCTTGCCGCCCAGGCACACGCGCCGTGGCTTCAGCACCGCCCGCGGCTTGCTGCTCTCCCGAGACGCCTCCAGCGTCACGTCCCGCTTCGTGTTGCGGTCGAACATGCGGAAGAAGTTGTTGTAAGCCCCCGTCATGATGACGCTGCGGGGAGGGCGGAACGGGGGTCAGCCGAGGAGGGGGAGGCGGGAGGGAACACCCAGAGCCGGCACGCCACCCTTCCTGTCCACCCTGCATGTCACCTTTCTCCAGGGATTCCCTGTTCCCAGTATCTCTGTCCCCCCTCGGACTCTGGGGCCAGGAGCTGGGCCCCCTGCATGCACAGTAAACGCACATCCTCGGCTGTTCTCCTCCAGTCTCACACACAGCCCTGGACTTGGGGCCACGGAGGACATTCGCTGAAGATGCCTGGCCTCTGAACCGCAGGCCGCCTGCCCGCCTGGTCCCAAGTGGCCACTGCCACCTGAGAGGAGACACCCACACCTTAGGGAGAGGGACGTGACTGAGACAGGAGGATCAGAGGGGAACCATCCACAGGAGTTGGGCTCAGCACGAGACAGCAGGGCGGTGGGTCCTGTCCAGGGGTCTTCGGGGTGCTGGGAGCGGGGGAGGGGTGCTGGGGTCACCATCCCAGCTTGCATTTCCTGTGCCTCAGCCGGCATGATGGGGGGGCCGCCTCTTCTCCACCCTGCACCCCTGGCTGGTCTGGGATGAAGGAGTGCTGGTATCATGTGAGGACCCCAGGAGCAGCCAGGGGAGGGGCTGCATCTGACATGTGCTGACGTACTACTCAGACAGAAGGCACAGGGGAACGGGGGAGGGCTGGAACCTTCTCTCCCTCACTGCTGGCATGCAGGTTCAGAAGGTGAGACTCAACATGCTACTTGCACTTCTCAAAGGGTTGGCTGGATGGCCAGATGGATGGCCAGAGACAGATGGATGAAGAGATGGGGATGGATAGATAAATAGATGGATTGATGGATGGATAAATGAATGGATGGATTTCAAATGAATGGATGGACAGATGGATGGATTTCAAATGAATGGATGGACAGATGGATGGATGAATGGATGGGTGGACAGATGAATAGATGGATAGATGAGTTGATGGACAGATGGATGGATAAACGGATGGATGGACGGATGGTGGACAGATGGATGCGTGGACAGATGAATAGATGGATGGAAAAAATAGGTAAACATGGATGAATGGATGGGCAAATGAAAGAATGGGCAAGTAGATGGATAGACAGATGGCGATGGGTGGACAGACAGACGGCATTATCCGAGTGAGGAAGGCTCACGTGGGCACTGCCATTTTCCCCTCAGACGTCCTAGCAAGGCAAGAAAGGACATCGCCGGCCATTCTGCAGCACAGGACGTGGGAAGGACCAGAGCAACGGGGCCACAGGGTGTGGAGCGCCAGCTGAGCTGTGCGCAGCCACGGGAACGGGGGAAGGGGGCCACAGGGTGTGGGGCGCCAGCTGAGCCGTGCACAGCCACGGGACGGGGGAAGGGGGCCACAGGGTGTGGGGCGCCAGCTGAGCCCTGCACAGCCACGGGACGGGGGAAGGGGGCCACAGGGTGTGGAGCGCCAGCTGAGCCGTGCACAGCCACGGGAGGGACGGGGGAAGGGGGCCACAGGGTGTGGAGCGCCAGCTGAGCCGTGCGCAGCCACGGGAGGGACGGGGGAAGGGGGCCACAGGGTGTGGGGCACCAGCTGAGCCGTCGCAGCCACGGGAGGGACGGGGGAAGGGGGCCACAGGGTGTGGGGCGTCAGCTGAGCCGTGCGCAGCCACGGGGACGGGGGAAGGGGGCCACAGGGTGTGGGGCGTCAGCTGAGCCGTCGCAGCCACGGGACGGGGGAAGGGGGCCACAGGGTGTGGGGCACCAGCTGAGCCGTCGCAGCCACGGGGACGGGGGAAGGGGGCCACAGGGTGTGGGGCGTCAGCTGAGCCGTGCGCAGCCACGGGACGGGGGAAGGGGGCCACAGGGTGTGGAGTGCCAGCTGAGCCGTGCGCAGCCACGGGACGGGCGAAAGGGGAGCTCCGTGCTTTCTGGCTCCATTCTTTTCCACTTCTCCGGTCTGCCTCCAGACTCTCAATCGACAGGAGTGGCCTCTTGGTTGCCAAGACTATGACACAAAATGTGCCAAGGCCAGCGCCTGCCTGGAGGGCACGCAGCGGGTGCGAGGCCCGTACTGGGTGGGGTGAGGTGGGGAGGGTCCTTCTCATATCTCCCCCTCCCCATGCTTGCTTCCCCTGCGGACAGGCCTTGGGCCTGGGCTCCTGGGCTGCAGATGCCAGCGTCTGTCAGTCTTGGGATCCCTGACCACAGGCATGGCAGCCGGCAGATGGAAGGGCCCAGAAGGCTTCTTGACATGGACACTCACAGAGTGGGGTGGGCGGGGCATTCCAGGGAGCCCCTGGGGGGTGGGAGAGAGCAGGGTGGCGAAGGAAACAGGAGGGCAGGGTGGTAGGGACCCTAGGATGTGGGCAGGGGGCATGCACAGTGCCCACCTCTGGGCAGTGGGAGGGGAAGGTGGGATGCTGAGCCCCAAGGCTGGGACGAGGGTCCTGTGTCTAGCCACGTGCACCCCCTGGTGGCCACACAGAAGCATGACAGGCATTGGGCACGGCTGTGCACAGGGCACCCAACACAGGCCAGGAGGGGCTGGAGCGGCCCTCGCGGCCTACAGGACCCCAGGCCCATTCCCAGGGAGCCCCCAAACACATCAGGAATGCAGCTCAGGCAACCCGAGGAGCCCTGTGTCCTGGGGGTCCCCGGAGCAGGTGAGCACGAGAGGTGTCCACATGCCAGCCAAGCCTGCCCACTACGCGTCCTTCAGTGGACCCTGTGGTCACGGTGCTGTCGGTGCTGTCGCTCTGACCGAGCACAAGCCACTTCCGGAGCTCCCTGCCCCCTGGCTTGGCCTCCAGGGCAGCCCTCGCCTCGTCCTGTCCCTCTTACAGTCCCAGGTCTGCGCCCAAAGCCGCAGGAGGTGGCCATTCTCACGGAGGCGCTGGGCACCCTGGGAGGCGCGGGCAGCCGGCAGCGGACGGGCAGGAACCTGATGTGATCTGGAGCTGAAGGAGCCCCTCACGGAGCGAGGACCCCGGGGCGCAGGCCAGGGCCCCCGACCTCCCCCTCCCTGCGGCCCCAGGCCCCAGCTCACCTGTCGCTGCCGTTCCAGGCGCACTCGAACTTGTCGAAGATGCAGTCGCTCTCATACAGGGAGCAGAGCTTGCTCCGAAGGTAGTCATGGACCTGAGGGGAGGGGTCAGCTGAGTGACAGGTCCCCGGCTGCCCGCCCACGGCCGGGGAGGGAAGCAGGCAGGAGTGGCCACCGGTCTCAGGCCCGCGGCCAGCAGGCCACCTGGTTATGCTTTGGGATGGGCTCCCGCACTCCCGGAGGGCCCCCGCAGCACCCCCGGGTCTGAGCGGACCCACCTGGTAGGTCTCGATGGGCCTCGCCTCCATGTTCAGGTCCCAGACCTTGACAGTGAGGTAATCCCGGGTGAGCATGTACCGGCCGCTGTGGCTGAACTTCACGTCGGACACTGACGAGATGATTTCCGAGAAGAATGAGCGGTTGCTGGGGTCCTCGGGCTCCTCAAAAACTGCGGTGGGGCAAAGGGCGGCCAGGTCACGGGGGGGGGGGGGGGGGGGGGGCTGCGCTGGCCCCACCCCCTTCACACCTGCCCCACCCCCCCACCAGGCCCCGCCCCTCCCGGCAGAGCGGCCAGTGCGGGCGGGAGGACTCGCGTGGAGCCATGTCCACCCCCATCGGTGCCACCTTCTCAGCCCCGATGAGGACATGAGAGAAACGGGGAAGCTCCCTGCCTCAGAGCCGACCGATGGAGCCAGAAGGGCGGATCTGAACCTGGAGCCGTGCGCGCTGCCCTGCCCTCTGCTGCCCCCTCCTGGCGAGGCAACGTGTCTGACTTTCTCTAGACATCCATCCCTTTCCCTCCCCAGCATGCGCTGCCCAGTGGGTTGGGGTGCCAGGGATGGGTGGGGATCTGGACCTGCCGGGCTTGGTCACCAGCCATTCCTGTCTCCTTGGAAACCAGCGACTGGCAGGCCTCCCAGCCAGCCTGCTCTCCCAGCCCGGCTGATGGCAGATCCTGGAGCCTCACGAAAGCCCTCCCCACTGGCCACAGGCCACGAGGAGTGGAGCCCTGCTTCCTGCTAGAGCTCTGCAGCTCCCTGACCAGGGCCCGGTCTGTGCACTGCGGCCTGTCCCAAAAGCTCGTGCAGCGAGCGGGAAACGTCGGCTTATGCTCATGCAGCCAGCCAGCAGCTCACACTCAGAGCCTCTATGTAACAGGCTCCGCTCAGGCCCTGGGGGGACACGGAGCCCTGATCGCTGGGGCCCTCAGCTCCTTGCAGACAGGGATCGGACCACACCATACACTGGACAGCCAGGCTGGAGAAGGGCTGGCAGGAAAGATGGGGCAACACGGTCAAAGGTCCCGAGGCAGACAGGAGCTGAAGGCCCGCAAAGCAGAGGCAGGCGAGCACCCATGCGGAGGCAGCGGTCAGGGCAAGAGGGAGGATGCTAGTCGGGAGGACCAATTCATTCTTTCACTCACACGCATCCAACTCACTCATCTGTGTCCTCATTCGCTCACCTACCCCCCACCCACGTGTACGCACACACGCACGCATGCTTAGGCTTGGGGTGTCATTCGTTCAGTCGCTGATTCACACCCCCACATGCTCACACGTGTGTGTGTGTGCGTGCACACTCACGCTTGGAGTGCTTGTCGCACAGGGCGGCTGCCCGCATGTCACAGAGCCGCAGGGAGCCCTTGCTGCTGCTGTACACGAAGAGGTTGCAGTGGTGCGGGTGGAACTCGGACGCTGTGATCACCTCGGTCAGGTCCTCCATGTTGGCCGGCTTGATGTCCACGATGTCTGGGCGGCGGTCAAGGAGCACACGGCCGCGCAAGGCCCCGTCCCTCCCCCGGCTCAGCTGCCCTTTCAGCACCAACACTTGAACCTGGAGGACAGAGCCACTAACCAGGTGCTTGCCAGCCATCCCTCCCCGTGTCTGCCCACCGGCCTCACATGGCTGACCCACCACCTCCTCCCTCCCTCCCCGCCCAAGGAAGGGGCCATCAGCTCCAGCCCCGGTAACCACAGACCTCACTTCTCCATTGCAAACAGGAAGAAAGGAACACAGAATGTGCCTGCTGCCTACCTCCACTTACTGCCTACCAGTGCCTACTACATATCTGTAACAACCACATACCTGCACCTGCTACATACCTGCACCTATTACACACCTGCACCTGCTGCATACCTGTGCCTACTACATACCTGCACCGGCTGCCTACCTGCATCTATTACACACCTGCACCTGCTGCATACCTGTGCCTACTACATACCTGCACCGGCTGCCTACCTGCATCTATTACACAGCTGTACCTGCTGCCTACCTGCATCTATTACACAGCTGCACCTGCTGCATACCTGTGCCTACTACATACCTACACCGGCTGCCTACCTGCATCTATTACACAGCTGTACCTGCTGCCTACCTGCATCTATTACACAGCTGCACCTGCTGCATACCTGCATCTATTACACAGCTGCACCTGCTGCATACCTGCATCTATTACACACCTGCTGCATACCTGTGCCTACTACATACCTGCACCGGCTGCCTACCTGTGCCTACTACACACCTGCACCTGCTGCATACCTTTATCTATTACACACCTGTATCTGCTGCATACCTGTATCTATTACATACCTGCTGCATACCTGCATCTATTACACACCTGCACCTGCTGCCTACCTGTGCCTACTACACACCTACCTGTATCTATTACGCACCTGCACCTGCTGCATACCTGTATCTATTATGCACCTGCACATGCTGCATACCTGCATCTATTACACACCTGCACCTGCCACATACTGGCAGGGGCACACGTGCTGGGGCATCTGCTGCCACCCTTGCCCTCCTGTCCTCAGGAAGAAGCAGGACCGGGTGGCCTAAGCCCCTCACAGGCAGGCATGGTCGGTGCACTGTCTCCGGTCCCATCAGCTGGTGGGTGCGCTGTTAACTTCCTTCACTCCTCAGCAGCTCAGTCCCCCCACTCCCTGCAAACTGAGCTGGTCAGACGCAGCTGGGCATCCGGAGAGAGTGGCAGGGCACAGAGGGACTGGGCAGTGGGGAAACCACGCGTCTGTCCTTGATCCCTGGACGCCACTGTGGCCCTGTCACGCTGAGTTGCAGGGGAGGGCGGGTGGAGGGCTGAGCGGGAGCCGTCAGAGCTGTCCGCCGCTTCTACACCACGGCCTTGCTGGAGACTCTGGGGGGACACGAGGTGAGACCGGGGTGACAATGACGCTGGGCTGTGACCCAGGACCAGGCGCTGTTCCAGAGGCTTCGAGGGGCCATTGGACACCCATCCACCTGAGTGGGGTGGTCCTCAAGCCACGGCTGAGGCTCATGTGGGCCGCGACCACGAGGTGCCACACCATCGGGGCAAGGCTGGAACCCCACGTTAGGCACGCAGGCTCCTGAGGAGGCGAGCAGCGAGGCGAGCATTGTCAGGTGCAGGCTAGTGCCTGGGTGTGTGCTACCATCCAGGGGCAACCCACCCTCAGCGCGCCCCAAGGCTTACTGAGGCTGCTTGTGTTCAGGCCCACTCTTTTTTTTTTTTTTTTGTTCTTCGTGTGGTTTGAACTCTGGGCCTGGGCACTGTCCCTCAGCTCTTCAGCTCAAGGTGAGCGCTCTACCACTTGAGCTACAGCGCCACTTCCAGTTTTCTGGTGGTTTATTGGAGATAGGAATCTCACGGTCTCTCCTGCCCGGGCTGGCTTTGAAGTGTGATCCTCAGATCTCAGCCTCCTGAGTAGCTAGGATTACAGGCGTGAGCCACCAGCACCCGGCAGGCCCACTCTTCTTATCCAACCACAACTCCCCCCCCCCAAGACAGCAGACAACCTGCACAGCTGTGCCTGCAGCCCAGGGGCGCTGCGCCAGCACCCGGGCCGTGCTCAACACCGCCGTCCCACTGGAGAGGAAGGGATGGCTGTGCAGGCCGCGGGCCCCGGGTCCGCTCTACACAGTGGGTCACGGCCTGGTGAGGATCACTGGTGCACGCCGCGTCAGGCCGTGTGCCCATGGGACACTCGGCTCTCAGAGGCTGGCGGAGGGGCACACCCCACCGAATAGACCAGATCAGCAAGGCTGAGGACCTGGGGCCGCCAGGGGCCTGGGCAGCGCAGGCCAGGGGGTCTCGGGCTGGAGGATGCCCAGCTCAGGGCCCCGCCGGCCCTCTTCACTCCAGCCGAGTTCTCAGCAAGCAGACATGCTGCCCGGCCTCCACCTCCTAACCCTGGCTGTGTCCCCCCGGCTGTGGCCAGCTCCACAGATGAGACAGAAAACGTGTTCCAGACTAAGGGGTGAGGTGAGGCCGGCCTGCAGCACAAACAATTGCTTAGGGAAGAAAAAAAAAATCAATGGAACCATCTTGAAATGTGTGAGCGCTAAAAATAGATCAGCGGCCTCAGCTGTGGCCCTGTGCTATCCTTGAGCAGCAGAAAACTCTAGCAAACCACCGCATGGACCCGTCTCCAGATGCTGGCATTGAAAAAGCATGAGAGGCTGTTTAAAACAGAGATGGGGGAATGTGTGAGCGGAAGGAATCAAAGAACGGGGAGGGGGTGTCTGGGGAGCAGCAGCAGAGGGTGCTGGGGGAGGGGAGGGGTCTGGGGACCAGCAGAGGGAGCCTCTTTCCTCCTGAAGTGTGCAGGAGCGGGGTAGGTCCTCCAGGGGAAGCCCTGTTTACCAGCCTAGGACGCTGTACCTAGTTGCTCAGGAGGCTGAGACCCAAGGATCACGGTTCAATGCCAGCCAATTAACCACCAAAATGGAAGAACTAGAGCTGTGGCTCACACAGCAGAGCACCAGCCTTGAGCAAAAGAGCTAAGAGGGAGCAGCCAGGCCCTCAATTCAAGTCAGAGTCCCAGCGCACACGCAAATGTTTTCCTAAGCAGACATGTGATTCCAGATGTGGGACCTAGCCACAGAGTACGCAGCCTCTCCCTAAGAAGCTAAACAGAGGCAAAGACCCCAAGCCGAGCGGCTCACAGTCGAACCCGCCCGCCATTTGAAGGCTCCGGCCTGGAGGGGCGGCAGTGGGGCCGGGGGGAAGGATACTGAAGCTCCTGTCCGTGATGGCCAGGTGCCACAGGTTGATGCGCAGGTCATCCGCGGACATGTAGGTCTCGCAGTCGCTGTTGACCGAGATGGAGTTGATGTGGTAGGTGTGGCCGTTGGCAAAGATCCTCCGGGGGCTCACTTCCACCATCAGATCCATGGGCTTCAGCACCGGCACCTGCAGGAGGAGGGGAGGAGAAGAAGCAGGTCGGACAGCAGGGCCGGGGTGGAAGGTGCCCTTCTGGGCCCCAGCTTTTTGTGTGTGCAGTCCAGGGCATGATCCCTGAAGCTGTTGTTGTTCAAGGCTGGCGCTCTACCACTTGAGCCACAGCTCCACTCCTGTTGCTTTTTTAGTAGTTTGTTGGAGATAAGAGTCTCGTGGACTTTCCTGCCCAGGCTGGTTCTGAACCATGATCGTCAGATCTCAGCCTCCTGCTAGGATTATAGGTATAAGCCACCAGCGCCTGGGTGGGCCTCAGGTTTTGGGGGGTAGAAAAAAACGTCAGGATCCCGTGACCTCACCCTGCTCCAAGGAAAACGGGGGTTCTGGTGAGGAAACTGAGGCCTGGAGCAGGGGACACAGCCGCCCCACAGAAGCAGCCCCACCAGACACCAACCCTCAAGGCTCTCCAAGCCTTAAAACCCCTGTGGTTTCAAAGAAAAAAAGGAATGCAAAGCCCAGGCGCAGGTCCCGGGCGTCGGTGCCCACCTGCAACGAGGTCACTGTGGAAAGATCCTTCAGCTTCCCTTCTTCATCCTTCAGGTTGTAGCCCTCCGGCCGCTTGTCTCGCTCGGTAATCTTCCATAACTTTATCGTTTTATCTTGAAGAAAAGAACAGAGAAGAACACATGTCATCCACCACCGGGACGGAGGGCATGCATGGCTCCAGCCAGCCACACAATGGCACCCACTGGAAAGCCCGAGACCCCCACGCCGCGCTGGATGAGGAACATCTCCCACCGTGTGGGTTCTACACACAGCGTGTGCGTGTGCCAGCACCTGTGTGTGTGTGTGTGTGTGTGTGTGCAAGCACATGGTGTGCAGAGCTGGTCTTTACTCCAGCCCTTTCTCATGTTGGATCCCAAAGGTGACAGTCGCGGGCTGAGGGTCTGACGCCCCGGGACAACCCATCTGCCCTCACCCTGCCAAGAACATCACAAGAGAAAGCTGAGTGGGTGTGGTGGTGAACTGTCAGCGTCGCCTGTTGGGTTAGATGTATCTCAGACACAGCTGTGAAGGGTTATTTGTTGTTTTTTCTCTTGAGCTGAGATTGGAGTAAGCAGGTGACCTTCCATCATGTGAGTGGGCCACATCTAACCAGCTGAAGGCCGGGAGAGGGCAAAGGCCAGCTGCCAGGAAATGGCTTCAGGTGTGAACTGCAGCTCTTCCCTGCCTTCCAGCCAGGGGTCTACGCTACAGACTGCAGCCTCACTGGCTCCCCTGATCACATGAGCCAGTTCCTCACCTGCCTACCTGCCTACCTGCCTCCCTGCCTCCCACCCTCCCTCCCTCTCTCTGTCTCTGTCTCTCTCTCTCACACACACACACACACACACCCCTCAGGCAGCTGCACCATCAGTGGACAAGAACGAGTGGGCTATGTCCTGCTGTACGAGTGTACATCTGTATGGGTACACACATACACGTATGAACATGTACATGCATGCTCATACACACATGCACGTGCGCACGCGTGCACACGCATGCATACCATGAGGCCTCACCATTGGTGGACAGGAGCGAGTGAGCCGCATTCTGCTGCGGGAGCCATTTGATCTTGTTGATCTTCTCCTCTATCTCCAGGCTCTTGAGATAGTCGAACTCTGGCTCGTGACTCTGGAAAGTGCTGTACACGTCGTACTCGCCCTGGCTATGAGGTGCATTTTTACTCTGCAAGGAAACCAAGAGGCGGCTGAGCTGCAGGACTGCCCCACGGAGGCTGGCGCAGGCAAGGGGAAGGGGACAGTGGTCAAACCGTCAGAGGGTCTGACACAGCCTTTCAGCCAGCCACCGGGGGCAGGCACCAGGGCCGAGGAGAATGCTATGCCTCCGTGACCCAGGACTCGCTGGCCCACCGTGTCGTCAGCGCAGCTAAACAACTGAGTGAGCTCAGGTTTGCTGAGCGACTACTCCATGCTGAACACTGACAAAGGCTTCAGGGCTCTCCTATTCGCAGCCCGCAGCCCGCATGGAGACAGGCCACACGGCGACCTGTGACTATCGAGGACAGAAGGCAGAGCTGAGGGTCTGACCAGCCTGTGTCAGCCCTAACCTGCTCCTGGCACCCACGGATCCAGCTGGGGCCTGACTTTGCAGGGGAGACAGACACATGCAGTCCTGGGACAGGACACCCGGCGACAACAGACCCGAGACAGGACAGCACCCCTGACTGGGCTGCCGGGCGCCATCCGGGCTTAGGCAGCGGAGTTCTTTATGGTATGGCCCCCCCCCACCCCCGGTACAGTCCCTCCCTCCAATATGAAGGTGCTGGGTCCAGGGTGAGCCTCAGGGACAGCTTTCCCAGCTGTTTGTTTCCATGGCAACGTGAAGCTGCACTGCAGAGACCAATGAATTCTCCAACCACGCAGGCTCAGCTTCAAGTTTTCCTGTTCATTATCGGAGAGTGTCTATGTTTAGGCTCCGCCCTCTGCCTCGCTCTGGCAAAGATTCCAGTTCTCTCATGTTTTTGCCTCCATTCTACTTCCTCTCCCGTGAGCACAGTCGTGGGGAGGGGCCGAAGGAAGAAGGTAAAACCAAAGGAAAAGCCCGGTGCCCGTGGCTCACGCCTGTGATCCTAGGGACGTAGGAGACTGAGATCTGAGGATCATGGTTGAAGCCAGCCTGGGCAGGGAAGTCCATGAGACCCCTACCATCTATTAACTAGCAAAAAGCCAGAAGTGAAGCTGTGGTCCAAGTGGTAGAGTGCCAGCCTTGAATAAATGTTTAAAAAAAAAAAAGGAAAGAGCTAAAAGACAGCTCTGGGGCCCTGAGATCAAGCTCTAGGCCAAGGACTGGGACAGACGGACAGACAGATCTGCCAGAGTTAATTTGCCTCTGAATTTGGCAGCAGGAGGGCTGTGCTGTGTCCTCAGCCGTGCCAGCCACCTCCCAGGGTGTGTCCTTACATGCACCACTGCCCCAGGGGGTGGCCGTGAGGGGAATCACAGCCCCAGGACCATGCTCAGCCCCGCCCCTCCGCTCAGCTCCGCCCCTCCCCGCCTCTGCCTTCTCCCTGGTTTCAGCCCAGCACATGTTCACGGAGAGAAGTCCTTCACGGTGTTGTGTGACACATCACAGCCAGGGACCAGGGGGCTGCTTGCCGTGCTGGGCTGCTGGGCACGGGCAGGTGACCGGTCTGTTTCCATAGCTACAAGTGTGGGGATCCCCACCTCTCCCGGAGCTGAGCGAGGAGAGTAGCCAGGATAGTGCACAGAACACCTGGCCAGGAGCCTGCGCACAGTAGGTGCACAGAACAATCCCAGGCCACTCTCGCTTTCCTCAGGATGCTGCTGAGTAGCACACTCGGACGTGGAGTGGCAGGCCTGGGGAGGGACTGGGAAGTGTGTGTGTGTGGGGGGGGGGACTGGGCCTGACCACCACACGGCAGCTGCAGCCTGCCTTCAGGAGCCAGGCAGGAGAGGCCTTGATCGCCCCCTTTCTACAGCCACCCAGGCACAGGAAGGTTTAAGGGAGGCTCTGGCTGCGCTGAGGTTTTTCTGGGGTTTCAGGGTGCAAGCATGGCTTTGTGAGCAGACCTGGGCTCCCCTCTGTACCAGCCAGCCACAGCACCCCCCCCCGCCCCCCGCTTACCTCCAGCTCCAGGGCAGAGCTCTGGAAGGCAGTGCCAAGGCCCAGCTTGGAATCCGTCCTCCCTGCCCCACCCACCCCTGCCAAGCCAGCCCCCCTCACCCCTACATACCTCTGGTTCCCGCTGGAAGATGACCACCCGGCCGCCCTTGTCACCTGTGGCCAGGAGCTCTCCAGTGTGGTTGAACTCAACGGTGGAGATGATGTCGGCTAGGGGAGAGAGAGGGGAGGGGTCAGCAGACGGTGCCCAGCACCCCTGCGGGGCCGTGGGCAGGAGGGGACCCAGGGGTGAGGAGTATGTCTTCACGATTAGATGCTACTCCTCACCCTCCTTTTCCCTCCTTTCCTCCCCCAAGCACTGCAGGTTCCCTGGGGGAGACAGATGAGTCTGTGGGGCTGTACCGTAACTCAGCCTCACTCAGGGACGGGGCCTCGGGGAGGGGAAGGGAGCACCACCCCCTCCACCCTGGAGGACGTTTCAGGAAGGAGACATAAGGGACCAAGGGCCCAGACACAGTGAGCTACAGCTGTCTGGACAGAGCCCAGCTCTGTGGAGCTGGGATGGAGGCTGGGCCGGAGGCCCGCCCGGGGAGGCCACCTGGGAGCATGCATGGTGGGCGGAGGGCAGGGAACAGTGCAGCACCCGCAGACGCTGGTACCTGGACGAGAGGGGACAGGAGGCGACACCTGAGGCCACCCGGGCGGGGCCTCATCCTGCTTCCTTGAGCGGTCTAGTGGGCCCCGGTGTCTGGCCGCCCAGGGCAGGCCAGCCCCTCCCAACACGGCTGTTGACGAATGAGACCCCCCCCACCCATTAGAGCCAGATGCCCAGTCCTGTCGGGTGACGCCCCGAGCTCACCCACAGGCAGGCCTCTGGGACCCCTCCCGGCCTGCACCCCAGAAGGCTGAGCCCTCAGCTCCGCATGCTGCTCCCCCTGCCCCCTTCCAGCCCCTGTGACCCCGGCATCCAGGACCTTTCTGAAAGGGCTGCCAGGTACCTGGGGTCCCAGACACCCAGGGCTGGTTCTCCTGCATGGGCATGGACTTGGAGAGGACTGACACCCCCATCCCCAGGTCCAGTCCTGGCACGGGAACACGGGAACCCCCTTCCATGCCAACATTCTGGGACTCGAGTCACAGAGACAACCGGCCCGAACATTCCAGGGGCTGCAACAGGCAGGAGGAGGATGGGGCCGCAGGAACAGGATGGCTCTTCCAGAGCCCCAGCTCGCCAGCCAAGGCCGGCCCCAAACCCCATCCACAAGCTTGCCCCGAACCGCAAGGCAGAACTTTATTTCTAACTTGCATTTATTCTTAATGCCTGGAGAATGAAGTGCTTCTATACAAGTCATTTCTAACATATCTGGAAATGTAGAAAGTGCTAGAACACTATCTGCATATGTCCAAGTAGCCATCGCTGGCAGATCAGAGCAGCACCCCCCCCATCCAAGAATGGGATGACCTCTGACCTCTGCATCATCCTCAAATCTCCGCCATCTGAGTTGCTGGAATTATGGGCATGAGCCACTGGCACTTGAGTTTGGATTTATTTTCAAACCAACCACAGCAGTGACACTCCTACCAAGGGACCAGAAAAGAGCATAGCACCCCACCCCACCCATCCTCTATCCTCCCTGACTGACAGCCAGCCAGCCAGCCAGACAGACAGACAGTAGGGTGGAGGTTTATCTAGAGACTCCAAGCTGGAATTCCACCAACCCTACCTCCTCCATTATTTTGACCTCTAGGAAAGGCAGGCGGCCTCTGCAGGGCTGAGGAGGCCCCAGTTGCCTTGACCCCCACTTGGCCTCCCTGCCCCCCCACCATGGGAGCCTCCACTACAGGGCAGGGTCCCTGCGGCCCACCCGCCTTCACAGCCCCTCCCCCGCTGCCTGGGCACTCGGGTCACCCACTGTCTCCTGAAGGAGGGACGCCAGCTGCTCCTGGGACACCGGTGTGTGACCACGGCCCACGGTGCCCGCTTCATGGTGAACGACTGTCTCTGACCGCCTGGCCTCCCGCTCCTGACCTGTGGAGACTCGCTGGCAGACAAGCCCTGCGTGGAGGGCCGCAGGGCTGGGCACAGGGTGGGCCCTGACCTCGGCCTTGGCTGGGTGGACGTGCCCAGGCAGGCCTCGTGCCTCTGGTGGAGCCGGGACCGCTGGCCAAGCCCAGCCCGGAGCGGGCACAGCACAGGCCAGGGCAGGCTCGGCGGGCGCAGCCCCAGCTCTTCTGCCCTGCGGCGCCCCCTCCTCACCCCCCCCTTCTAGCCTCTGCAGGCCCGGCTTCTGCCCGCAGCCAGCCTGGATCTCCGGTCTGTGGTTCCCTTGGACCTCCGCCCAGCACACAGACGGACCTACTGCCTGCCGTGGGCACCCGCCACCCCTCTGGCCCAGCACCCACACCCCGCGCCCCTCAGAGTGGCCCAACCCCCCCCCCGGCTTTCCAAGCCCTTTCACTGTCAGTCTCCGCAGCGGGGAAGGAAGCTCAGACACTCAATGCCTGGCTCCCATGGCTGCACTTCACAACCCCACCGGTGCCTGAACGCGCTGGGCATGCTACAGGCATCGGCGCACTGTGCCGCCGTTTCTTTTTTCTCTTGTACCACAGAGCCACACGGCGGCCGTGCAGGCTGAGCCACGCGGGGGAAGGCTCGGCCGGCCACCCCAGAGGGGGAGGAGGAAGGGTGACGTGCCGGGTGATGGCTGGCTGCGTCCCTCCCTGGCTCCGGATGCGGGAAGGAGAGCAGCGGGGCAGGGCCACCAGGGTCCCACCAGCGGGCAGTCCACACCGCGAGCTCCTGGCCTGGGTGTCAGGCCGGCTGCGTCCGAGTTAAGCCAGAGCCTCACCTCTGCCGGGCTAGCGGGCCACACACAGCTCTGGGGCTCGCCACTTCACCTCAAAAGCCCCTCAAGGGAGAGGGAACAGGATATAAAATTGAACATAAGATGCGTTTAATTATATAGACCAGTGATCACAGCCTCACTAAATAAACAGGCCGGGGGAAAGCAGCAGCAGACTCAAAATACCAACACAGCTCGCTTCAGGGTTGTGGAACTGAAATAGCTGTTCTCCATTTTACTCTTTCTTCTGAATGTTTTCTAAAAACCATCTTTAATAGCTTTATTGGGGGTATAACTGATCCACAAAGAACACCTATCTGATGGACCCAAGTTTGATGGGAATATGATATATATAATAACGAGTATACAATTTGGTGAGGACATTACACTGTGTATAACTTGTACATTATTTTTACTGATGGAGAAAATAATGCTATTATCACAATGTCCACATAACCAGACAAAGCAGTGCCGGCGGTTTCCACAGTAACAGGCAATTGAGGGCGCGCGTGTCACTCCCGTGCCAGGCTTCCTTGGTGCCCGTGTGACTGGTGTGATATTCACTTGGCAACGAGCAGCCAGCGCTCCCTCCCGGGCAGCCACCCAGGAGTTCCTTGTGCACCATCTAACCGACGCACTGACACACTGTCTTCTCAGACGTCAGGGCACGTACAGAAATCTCCTCTCACTGCTCTTCAGCGTGACTTTTTTTGTGTGTGTGTATATTGGGGCACATGGCCAGAGCTGACACGTTGTAGGCCTGGAATCTAAAACTCCCACTTTCAAAAACACGATACAGAATGCAAAGGAATACTATTCAGCCCTTAAAAAGCATGAGCTCCTGTTATTTGCAACCACACAGATGGGCCTGGCAGACATTGTGCTATGTGAAATGAGCCAGGCACTGAACGATCTGACCTACATGTGCAAGGGAAAAGGCTGGTCTGAACCGCTGTTACCAGGGGCCCAGGTGATGGGGGGGCGGGAGGGGGGAGGTAAGGTTAGGAACAGGTTAGAAAATTGTTGGATAAAAATAAAATAAATTTATTTAGTTTCCTGTCATGGTATACTCAGGATATGATCCCAAACCATATGCAGACATGCAGAAGGAAGGAAGGCCAGACCAACCAACCCTGCTCAGTGCAAAAGACACTCAAGGATCTAGACCCCGATCAGAAGATGTTCGAGGGACCTTGCCCCCGATCAGATAGATAAAGAAAGCACAATCGTGGTCTGAACAGCTGCAATTTTAACTGGGTAAAAGGATACTAAGAGTCAGGCGTGGCAGCCCGTGCCCATAACCCCAGCACCTGGGAGACTGAGAAAGGAAGATCATCAGCTCAAGGCACTCCTGGGATACATAGCAAGATCCTGCCTCAAAAAATAAAATAACAACGAAGGATATACAGAAAGTCTGCTCGTTCACACAGAAAGGAAAGGAAACTTTGCCGGGTACCTGTGGCTCACGTCTATAATCCTAGCTACTCAGGACGCTGGGATATGAGGATCGTGGTTCAAAGCCAGCCTGGGCAGGAAAGTCTGTGAGACTCTTATCTCCAATAAACCACCAGAAAACTGGAAGTGATGCTGTGGCTCAAGTGGTAGAGCGCTAGCCTTGAGCTGAAGCTGAGACACGGTGCCCAGGCCCAGAGTTTAAGCCCCATGACCAACAACAACAACAAAAAAAAGGAAACTTCACATAAACAGCACCCCACACCCCGTCCTCTCTCTCACGTCCGCCTGGCCTCTGTGCAAGTCCACTTGTGCGTTCGAGGTTCACGCAAGCATTTCCCTCTCCCGGCAGTATTGGCTCCCTTTCATGGCTGAGTAGTATTCCAGTGGCATCATACGGTTGCTTCTTTGACAGGACTGGAGTTTGGACTTGGGGCCTTGTGCTCACTAGGCAGGCATTCTACCTTTTGGGCCACACCCAAGCTTTCCCACAGTGATCCCTTGTTCTTCAAGGAAAAAACAAGACACAGGAAGAGAGGCTGCAGAACCTGGGTGAGGGGCTGGAGATCCCAGGAGAGAGATGGGGGGGGGGGGCGGGGGCCTCAGAACGCCCTTGGTCCGAGGCTGCTGAGCACAGGCTTCTGCGGAAGACACTGCCCCTTCCGGGCCATTCCCGGAATGGGCCAGCTGCGGCCAGCTGCACAGGCCAGGCTCACACCGCAGCAGAGACAGAACTGCCTGGGAGAAGACATGCACCGCCCTCAAGTCTGTACAATGACAACACTGATGACGCTGATGAACGTCATCTTCCAGTAGCCAGGTGACTGAAGTGCGAGGGAAGAGGCTGTGGGCAACCGTGAAGTTTGCTGTGTGTGTGTGGGGGGGGGGGGGTGGAGAGGAGGGGGCTGTGGGATTGGAACCCGGCCTTGCCAAGGTTCAGGCCACGTCAGCCCTCCTAGCCTCAGAGCTGCCCGTGCACTGTCCCCGGCTAGAAGGCAAAGCCGGCCTGACGCTGATCTGCACTGACGGCTTGAGTCTGGACCAGCCGGTTGGCCCAGGCTGGCTTCTGGCCTCGCAGCACCTGGGGTCCCCCGACTCCCATGCTCCCAGCCCAGGCCGCCGCTGGCAGGTGCGCAACACAACATGAAGAAGCCCCTTCAGGTCTAATCACCTCTACGTGTCCACCGGACCCCTGGGGTCAGGCCAGTCTGCTCGCATCTGCCCTGTCCCCGCCGACACCTGAATTGGGACAGAGCCTCCGGCCCCTTCCCTGCCTCCCCTCCCCTCTGTAGCCCTCGCGACAGCTTCTGTGGCGGCCTATGGAGCCTGGGCCCGCCTGGCTGGGCCCACGCTCCGCTCCGGACACAAGCCCGCTCCCGGGCCACGCAGACATTTTTCACTGCTTTGCAAGAGGCTGTTGACTTCTTCTGCAAGGACCTATGGCGCCCCATGGAGTGCCAGACCTTTCCCTGGGCAGCCAGAACTCAGAGGCGCGCCAAGCGGGCCCTGGGTGCACCCAGCCCTGCAGGGGACGTGGCCGCTCACACGCGCACAGAGTGTGGCCACCATGGCGTCCCGGGCTCCGGGCCCAGCGGAGGGCGAGCGGAGGCAGCGGCACACTGTGTGGGGAAAGCAGGGCCTCACGGTGAGAGGGCCGGTTCAATTCCATTCCTACCCAGCTCTGGGACCAGCTTGGCCTCGTCTCAGCCCCCGGGCGGGGCCTTCCCACGCTGTCCCTACAGCCACACAGCCTTGACCACCCGGCCACCTGCCTTCCCCCTCCCCCCGGCGCCACGCTCTCCTGGTCTCCTCCTCCACCACCAGCCCAGGACCCCAGACAGCCATGGAGGAAGCGTCTCTGAAGAGCCCCTCCGTCCTTCCACATCCCAGTGGCTGCCCTATGGATGGCCAGGCCAGCGGCCAGCAGGCTAGCTCCACATCCAAGGCTTCCTTTTCGTGCCATTTACAAGTATACTGCGCACCTCTGACCTCCGATCACGGGAAAGGCAGGCACTGTTCTCAGCCCTGATGGGGAAACTGAGGCTCCGGGAAGCACACTCATGGTCCCTGGGGACAGCATGGGAGGAGTGTTGGCGCAAATCCACCTGGCCAGGGCAGATTCCAAGGTACCTGTGGCTACACCACCCTGGGTACAGCCCAGAGGAATGCAGTCAACACACATGCCTACACACGTGCCCCGTAGAGACTAAACTACAGAATCAGGGAGAGGCAAAACGTGGTTTATACATACCAGGGAGTATTATTTAGCCATAAAGAAGAATGAAATCATGTCGTGTATTAGAAAACTGATGATAAATAAAACAAGTCACGTTCAGAAAGACAAAGCTCACACTTCTCATATGAAGAATCTAGATTTTTTTTTTAAGAAGTAGATGATGCTAGAGGACCCACAGGTCTGCACACGCAGACCATTCCATGATGCTGCTGACCCACACAAGGCCCAACCTGACCGTCCAAGGCCCCAAACGCCCGGGCCCGCACGCGGGAGGAGTTAATGATACAATGCCTAGGGAAGTTCCTCCCATCTTCCACAGCGAACCCATCCCCCTGTCCACAGACCCCTTAATGAGAGCCGGGGGTCTGGGGAGCTCAAGGGAGCCGCTCACTCCAGAGCCTGGCTTTCCTCCCCACCTCCAGAGGGCTGTGCGTGAATGGACCTGAATCCTCCCTGAATCCTTTCTCCCTTGAGGCCAAGGACCTTCTGGTGACCAGGTCACAGGATCCTGTAACAGATGCACGCAGCACTCCTGGCCAAGCATCCTCCCACATTCCCCAGGCTCCAGAGGAGAAACTCAAGTCAGGAAAGACGCGCTGGAACCAAGGTCTCAGGATTGGCCTTGAGCCTCCCACGGGCCGGCCTGCTCCTCCCCAGCCTCAGCTCTGGGGTTGCTCTGGTCAAGGGATGCTTGGGAAGGGGTGTTAATCTTAGTAGAAGTTTTAGTGCAAGGAGCTGGCTCTCCCAGCCAGCTCTCGCTCGCGTCTTGGGCTTGGTTAACAGGAAGGTCGGGGCTCTCACGGCCAGGCACCGCCCAGCAGCTCAGACCTGCCCAGGAAGGCACATCCCAGCTCCGGCAGCCCCGCCAGACAGCCCCCCACGCCTGAGGATTCGTCTCTCACGTTCTGCATGTCCCTGAGTGGCGGGTGGTCACACACACCGGCTGTGATGGTGACACGTGGCTCCAGGATCGGCCACCGCGGGCAGCTCCTGCTGCTGGAACTCCAGAGGGCGGAGCCGAAAGCCCAGAACAGCACCGGGGCCTCACCCGGCTCCGCACCCCGGCCTCGGTGCCCGGAAGCCGGGCTGGAGGCCTCCACTCTCTTCCGCACGATTCTGAGTCGCACAGCCAGCCCTCTGCCACTGCGACGCCCCCGAGCGGCTCTGGGGCCACAACAGCCATCCTGGGGCTCCCCCAGTAGAACATGTCCTACTCAGACACCACCCGTCAGGAGTGGCCGTGCCGAGCGGTGTCTGTGACTTGTGGTTCTAATATTGTAAGTGCTTACTGTACACCAACTGTACCCAACAGGCCCCCTGCATACCTCAGGCAGGACAGCGAGTCAGGGGCCCAGGCTGGAATCCTGGATCCATCACTTGCTAGCTGTATGACTTTGGGCCAGTGCTTGGACCTCTCTGAGCCTTACCATCCTCACCAGGTTCATGATAAGGTGAGGAGGGATTTGCTCATGGGGTCACTGTGGGGGAATAAGGTAACACGAAAGAGCTCGGATCCGTTCCTGAGATATCAACCCTGAGTAAGACCCATCGCCGAAGCCTGGGGGTGGGGGGAGGACCTCTCCATGGATCTCATCTCCATGGATGAGAACTCCTAGGTTCCCAGGCTGAATGCCTGCCAGGCCCAGGGTTGTGGTGCGCTGCACAGGTGGGCTCGGCCTGGGCCACTCTGCCGGGACTCACACGTACTCTGCTGTGTCACCAAATGAAACGGAGGCTCCTGCTCACACCCGCAGGCAAGTGTGTGACGCTGGCAGGTGCTGTGCCAGCTCATCCACCACGTGGCCTGGGTGTTCTACCAGGAGCCTGCCCCCTCGGCCATGGGACGACCAGCCTCGAAATCAGGGTGGCTTCTTGGAGGAGGAGGCACTGCCTTTGAATCTGGTGGACAGGGGCATACACATGCCCAGCCAGAGCACCCACGCCACAGAAGGAGGCAAAGCCCCTCCACAGGCACCAAGAGAAAGCCACCGGGCATGAGAACGCTGGGCGGCCATCCTGGCCCTGCTCTTGGGCGTTAACCAGTGGGGGCGGGAGGCAGAGGGGAGCGGGCGGCTAGAGTACACTCTGCCAAGGCCAGGAGGAGCCACAGGGTAACTAGAAGCACCATGCAACTGGGACTTCAATAAGTGCACCCAGCAGGAAGCACCCGCCCCCTCCCACCATGTGGGCAGCTGATTGGGACACCAGCCTGTCACTCCCAGGGCAATTACAAGGGGCGGGACCTGGCCAGGTCCCACTGCCCCAGAGACCATTTGGCCTCAAGACAGCAGAGAGAGGGTTTCGCAGTGATAGTAACAAGAAGCGCTGCCCAGCCTCTGCCTTCCTGCTCCAACAGGAAGGGAAGAGGGCGGAAGAGATGACAGCATGCTTCAAGGTCCTCTCTGCACCCGAGTGGGCTGATGGGAAACCCGGCGTGAGGCAGCTACGGTCAGGGCCCCGGGTGACAGAGAGGACCCACCCTGACCTCCCCGAGGCTCTCCTCACATGGGAGCATGTGTGCGGTGCTCACTCGGGGACCAGAGGGCCGCACGACCCTCCGGCTTGCAGGACCCTGCCTGGACAGCCAAGCCTCTCCCCGGCCTCCGCCTGACCGGCACGATGCACAGGTGGAGCAGCGTCCAAAACACCCAAGCGTCACTCGTCACCCTCTGGGACCCTGTAAGTGACCTCATGGAGTGTACCTACACCTGCACGTGTCAGAGTGCCCTCAGACGCGACTGGCATTGAAATGGCAGGGTTCGGGTGCCTGGTGTGTGGCCCAGGGATCTGTAATTAACGGGCAGTGTGGGGGCAATCTGGGGAGGCAGGGCCACGGGGGGCGGGCGGCGGGGGTCTGCGGGGGGCACACAGGGGGACGCAGCAAAGCCAGCCACACTCAGGGCAAATGTACCTGCCTAGGAACGTGGTCAGAATCAACTCTGGGCACGTGATGCCTGCCTGGCATTCTACCTACGTGGGAAACAAATCAGGAGGATCATGTTCCAGAAAACAATCCAGGGAACTGTGTCTCCATGTGAGAGGCTGGGCGGTCGTGGTGCACGCTGTCATCCCCTCCACAATACAAAGCCCAAGTAGGCGGGTCGAGGACCGAGCACGCGTCCAGACAGGAAGCATAACCCTACAATCACATCTAAAAACACGTCTGAAGGCCTGGTTCAGTAGTAAGGCACCTATCTCAGCGCCCCCCGCCCCCCGTCCCCCCCAGATCAGAACAAAAACAAGCCCTGCCCCAAAATAAGTAAATAAAGTGGGAGGAGGGGAATTCCCCCTTACTGGGCAGCAGGAGCTACCACATGGAAACCCTCGGCCTTGCTCCGAGGACCCCTACAGGACCTCTGCCCAGACCCCCTCCTCACCACACACCGGATGGAAATACTTCTCATCATCCACTGCTCGCGTGACCGTGCCCTCCTGACC
This sequence comes from Dipodomys merriami, assembly GCF_024711535.1. NCBI lineage: Eukaryota > Metazoa > Chordata > Mammalia > Rodentia > Heteromyidae > Dipodomys > Dipodomys merriami. The sequence goes on along the minus strand of NW_027202749.1, from coordinate 3,238,133 downwards.
CGCACGGCACTCGTGGTGACCAGAGCCTTTCTCTATTATGCAGGGTGTCGGGCGGATGGGGGGTGTCTCATCTGGAGTGAGCAGCCTGCGGCCCACGTGAGCTGAGCAGCAGGCACGGGTCTAGCCAGGACCAGAGTCTTCCAGCGCCGCCATCTTTTAGGGGAGGGAGGGGTAGTAGATTTGAACTCAGGGTCTCAGGCTTGCAACTCAGCTCTACCACTTGAGCCACACCCCCTAGCCCTTATTCCCATAGTTGTTTTTCAGATGGGGCACGGGCCAGCTTTGTTTGGACTATGAGTTACCAACCTGATCGCCCCTAGCTAGCTAGGTGACGGCATGAACGCTCTACTCAGCCTGGTTGTTGAGATGGGGCATCTCACCTTTTTGCCTGAGCTGGTCCCAAAGCCAGATCATCTCCACCTCCCAAGGAGCTGAGGCCACACACAAGTACCACGCCCGGCCCTACTAGTGCCATCTAAGCAAACCCTGTGCCTTTCCAGCAGTGCACAAGGGTTTGTGTTCGTGAGCTCCTAGAATTCTCACAGGCCCGTGATATTTAAAGATAAGAAGACCCAATGGGAATTCACCAAGGGGCTGAGCCCCATCCCCTCCTGCCTCTCACCACCTCCCACCCACCTTCTTGGAGCTGGCTTCCTACAAGCATGGACAGTGGTTTCATAAACAAGTACCTGGCTGAATAAATGACTGGGGTGAGGGGAGGAGCAAACGTCTCAGGATGGATAAGCAGCAGAATGGTCCCCCATCAAATTAGGGGGAGGGTGGAGGGGGACCAGAAGGCAGCCCCATACCATGCAGTAACACAAGCACTTTCACTACAGTTTATGGCCACCAGGGCCCATGAGAAAGTCCCCAGGCTCCCTCGTGACTACACGGGAAGGGGGCGAGCCTATTCTCCATGGCCGGGGCCGGCTCAGGGGAGCAGCCGTCTCCAGTCACATGCTGACAACACCCTGAAAACCCCATTTACAAACCCACACGAATGCCATCCCGGTGAGCGTGGAAAGGCAGCCTGACCGAGCGCCTGGGGACGGCAGCATGGCCGGGGCCTCACTGCTCCCCGGGACGGCTGTCGCCCTAGGGTGACTTCGTCGCCAGTGTCATCCTCATTGATGTTAGAGGCCTGGGACGCAGAGATAAAGTATAATGGCAATTCCAATCGCCATGACGGGACTGAGTGTAAGTGTGAGGCTCAGCTAGCCCAACTGAGAACATGTTGTAAGCAATAATATACTTTCTGTGTGTGGGGGTTCACACGCACGCGTACAGCTCTAACTTTGGTAAATACAGTATTAGAAATTTCAAAAAATAAGATGTATAGGCTCTCAAATTAGCTAACAACAGTAAATTGAAAAGTGCCAATGAAATGATAGATGAGACCAGGGCCCCCCAAAAGGGAGCAAAGACATCAGGAGGGGCCAAACACTAATGTGGTAACAGCCATGACCACCGCTGTCCCTCCTTCAGATGCCAAACGAGCCCCCAAGGGAAGCTGGACTTCACGCCTTACCACACTCTCTGGGAGGGCTCGGCTGATTGGATCAAAAGGTAAGCAAGCAGCTAATCACCAGGTCTCCCAGAGAGCTGAGCCAATCACATTTCACTCCTGGGAGTCTGGCGGTAGGAAAAGGAGGACGAAGGACAGCAAAGTCTCCTTGTCGCTGAGTTCAAAGGAGAAAGGCACAGAGAGCACCAGAACTAAGACTGTGACAGCCTGGAGGCTGCCACCCACATCTCAGCTGGGGACACTGAGTTGGGACAAGGCCAGGACTCACCGAGGCCCGGATGGAGCTGGGCGGAGCAGGAAGAAAATCCAGGCCGCTGACCTCAGTGGTCACGCCAAGACTTTGTATTCTCCACCGGCCTGCACACCTTCTTGTCTCCTGTCTGAAGTGTCTGAAGAAATCTCCATTTCTGCCTCTACTGTGTGAGGCTTTGGGGAATGCTGGCCCTGGGAAGCCGGGCCCGGCTGGGGTCCCATCTACGAACCTGTGCCCCATGCTGCCCTTGTTTTCACAGGAGTCTCAACCCGGTGCCACCAGGCAGGCTGGCGAGCTCCAAGCCCGAGACCCACGGTGAGTGGAGTCCGGGGCTGGGCCTCCCGGAGGCCTTCCGAGCTAATGAGGCCGTGCGTGAGCTGTAATTACACCAGCTCATAAGCCCGCTCGGGGGACCAGGGCGGGCAAGTGTGCGTGTTCACGCAGGGCCTAATGAAGCGTCCTGGGTTCTACAAATCTCACCGTGTGATTTAATTAACCCTCTGCTCCGGTTCTGCCCTTGGCACACACGTTCCCCCCACACACACACACACAGTGGGTGGAGCAGACTCCCAGAGCCCTGGGTGGGGGGCAGAGGGAAGGAGCGAGTAACTACATTCTGCAAGGCCCGGGGTGGCACGAGAGACAGCGGTGCCACCGACGGCTCATGGGGCCTGAGCTGGGGTTCAGGTTCCGGTGCAGATTTGGGCAGGAGGGAAAGGAAGGGGGATCAGAAAGCTTGTGGGCTGGGGTTGGTGTGCAGAGCAGTGTGTGTGGGGGGTGCTCTGTGGGGAAAGGCGTAGAGGCAGGGCGGGCGTGTGGCAGGAGCTGCCTCTGACGACCAGGCTGGCTGGTCCTGAGGTGTGGGCAGGGCACAGCGGAGCGTGAGTCAGCCGGACAGAGAGAAGCTTGCTAGGCCCCTCCCCCTCCCACACACCCGCCCCTCCCTCACAGGGCCCTCAGGGGCAGGGCCCGGACTGTCCCCACCGTCATGAGGACAGGAGGGGAAGCCACAGGCCTGTACACAGCCAGGAAGTGGTGAGGCCGGCCTCCAATCCAGGCCATCCTCTCTCACACGCATCATCCAACTCCTCAGGGACTGGAGCTCGCGCTCCCGGTGAATACTAGACACAGGTGTGAATGCCAGAGCTGAAGCACAGGCCGGAGCCAGACACAGACAGGAGGATACACAGGCTGCCCCCTTCCGGCCCTTTCATCCCTCCTCCCACATTCTCTGTTCATTCACCCTCTTTCCTCCCTGGTCAACCATGTGTGTTTGCGAATCTCTTCTCCACTTGGCTTCCCAACAACATCGGCACCAGTGACCATGCCATGTGCCTCGATTTCTCCACCTGGAAAATGGGCTCAGCAGACAGGAGACTCGGGGGGAATTAAATGCACTAGAAGTTGGAAGATCACGTGGTACAGAGCTTGGCAAACGGAGTTACATCAATGTCTGGTAAATGCGGCAGCCCTTGTTTCTGGACGCTTCCTGCCGACGGAGGATTGTGCCTGCTGCGCTGCTCCTACCCACCCCACAGCCCCACGGGAACCAATCCAGGCCTGGGGGCCAGCATGCCCGCAGCCCGGGGCGGGGCAGACTTTGGCTCTCACACTGGCACACTGGGGTACCACAGATGGCTCAGCCTTGGGCAGGATGGGGAGGGGGGCACCTCTCCCAGAGGTCAGCTGCGCCTGGCTGACCCCCAGGAGCATTTTTGGCTTTCTCTGTCCCGAGGAGAGAGCCTGAAGGGGGAGCCAGCTCTGGGAAGGAAGTGGGTAGGAGCGACTGTGCTCTGTCCCTTGGGCCCTGCCAGCCTCTAGCCTGCAGCGGGCAGCACCAGACTAGCAAAGTGGGTAACCAGAGGCTCTGACCCTCTCTCCTCTGACTTGTGGGTGGGTTCACACCCAGGGCAGGTCCCCATGGAAGGGAGGGGGGAGCGGCCGGGGCAGGAGGGGCATGTGGGAGCCAGTACATGGACCCCACGCCTGCCGTTGCCTGAACTGCTCACAGACCCGGCCCTGCGTTATAACAACTAGGAGACAGCTGACATCCTGATTCCACAGCCTGGCCGGGGTCCCGGGACCCCGGCTCCACTGTGACCTTGCTCTGGCCCGCCCCTGTGCTGGGCTGGGTGGAGCTGGGCTCCCAGAATCCCCAGCGTGATGCCCCCCTGGGTGCGTGTTCAGGGCTGGCCCTCGAGGCCAGCACTGGCTCCCTATGAGGCCACCCAGATGCAGGTAAACACGTTCTGCTGGCCCGGGACCCGCGGCCCTGGCCACGGCCGCCAGCTGGAGTTCAAAGCCAGGGAAAGCCAACAGCCGTCTCAGGACTGGGGGACATGACTCGGGATGAGATGGGAGGCTACAAACGGAAGGGGGGTGGGGACACAGAGGAGCCCTCCTCCCTCAGATTGCTCTAGGAATAAGGGGCGGCCCTGGGGAGGAGTGGTCAAGGCCCCAGACCTCATACGGCACCCTCTCCCACTCGTCCCATGGCTCAGATGGTGCTGGGCTCCCTTAGCATTGGCAATGCAGTCCAAGCACGCATGATGGGGCTCGCATACAACAGGGCTGGGAACCTGGCCTCCAGCAGGCAGTGACTCAGTGGGTCGGGAGTGGACAGGACGGGGCTGAGCCTCTGTTCTGCCACATGCATTGAATGGTAGCTAGGAGGGTACTCAGTAGTCATGGGGTACTCAGTACAGAGCTACCAGCAGAACTCAGCACACAGCTCCCAAGAGTACTTAGTATACAACTCCTGGGGGTACTCAGCACACAGCTCCTGGGGGTACTCAGTACACAACTCCTGGGGGCACCCAGCACACGGCTACCAGGTGTACTCAGCACGCACCTGTAATCTACTCCCTCGTCTGTGGTGAGGACAGAGGCACAGAGAGCCCATGCCACAGGCTCCAGGCTCGGCACACAGACACGCTGCCATCCTGAGGCTTCACACATGATCCTTTGCAGGTTACCCTGCTCCTGTCAGCCCTCCCTCAGGCTGGGCACAGCCCAGCACAGGCCTTGGCTACAACCCTCTGTACATCACTGAGCGAGGGCTTGGAGCAACTGTGGACAAACCCAGCCGTACGCATACTCTGCAGGCCTGGGGCCTGTACACAACTCCTCTGACTGTTCACCTCTCTGCAGGATGCTTTACCTCGGAGTGATTTCCAATGTGGGCATCGGGGAGGGGAGATGGAAGGCACCAGAAAAGGAGACTCTGTGGTCTCTGCTTCCCCTATGTCCCATCGACACTACCGTTCTGGGGTCTTCTGACCACCAGCTGGACAGAAAGCAGGGTGTCAGAACAGGGCAGGATAGACATGTCGAGCACCTAGCCACATTTACAGAGCTGACCGCAGACCTGGCCTACCACGGCCGTCCCGGCCCACCAGCTCTGGGCCTGGTGACAGGCAGCACAATCCTGGAGCGCTCTCAGTCCTGGTAAGGGAGGGGAGGCTAAGGCAGGCAGGACCAATGTCTCAGATTTGATCTCCAAGGGCCAGAGTTCCTCCTGTTTTCTGATTCCTAAGTCACATCTGGTCCAGGCGGCAGAAGTTGTGCAAGCCTAAGCTAAGTGTGGTAGCTCACACCTGTCATCTCAGCTACTCATGAGACTGTCATTGAGAGCATGGTTGTTCTTTTTTGTCCAGGTCAGCCTGGGCAAAAAACAGTCTACGAGAACCCCTTCTCAACAGATTAAAAAGGTAGGCATGGGAGGGGGTGCCTGTCATCTCAGCTGAATAGAAAGGTTACAATCCAGGCCAGCTTGTGCAAGAAATTAACCAAAGCAAGGCAGGGCTGGAGGTATGGCTCAAACCCTGACACATGAAGCCCTGGTTCACACTCCAGGATAAAAGAAGAAAAGGAAGAAGAAGAGGAAGAGAAGGAGGAAGAAGAAGAAGAAGAAAGGGAGAAGAAGGAGGAGGAGGAAGAAGAGGAAGAAGAGGAAGAAGAGGAAGGGGAGGAGGAGGAAGAGGAGGAGGAGGAGGAGGAAAAAGCAGGAGGAGGAGGAGGAGGATGGCCTAGAGGGCTGACTCACCTGGACTAGACTCACAAGAAACTATTGAACAAGTCAGACAATTCAATCACAGTAACCAGCATCCATCAAGCGCTGGGCTCCTTGATAGTCTGAGTTTCAAGGAAGAGCAGGACAGCGCATGTAGTCAATACGTGGCTGTGTATCACACAAACAGAAGCAGAGCCCTTGGCAAGTATCAGGAATCAGCTTGAGTTCACAGCCAGGAGGTAGCAGGCTGTGATCCAAACCCAGGTCTGCCGGACTCCCAGCCTGCTGCTGCCGCCGATCTAACCCTGAGCCACAAACCATTCTCATGCCAAGAGTCAGCCCGCTCTTAAAGAGCCAGATAGTCGATACTTCAGGCTCTGTGAGTCGATATTTCAGCCTCTTGCAATCCACAACATAAAGAGCAGCCACAGATAGAGTGTAAATGAGCAGGCTCAGTTGTGTTCCAGTAAAACTTTATTTATAAACCAGGCACCAATGGCTCACACCTGCTACTCAGGCAGCTGAGGTCTGAGGAGCGCAGTCCAAAACCAGCCTGGGCAGGCAGTCCATGAGACTCTTCTCTCCAATGAATCACCAAAAAGCTGAAGAGCACTGGCTTTAAGCAAAATAAAAGCTAAGCTACCGTTCAAGGCCTTGAGTTCAAGCCCCAGGACCATAGAAAAAGCCATGAGAATTCACACAGGAGGGATAAAGACCATAACTCACATCTCCTTGATGAAGGTCGAGTTCCACTACCACGGAAGTTGGGAAGACAATGGGTGGGTGGAGGGGAATAGAAGAGTGGTAGGCTGTAGATGTCTCTGACATTTCAGTTCCCCAAATGGCTAGCCCTGGGTGCGTTCCCATTTCTCCAGTGGCTCTTCACACAGCATGAGAAATCCATGCTGGCTGGTACACCACAGACACCGCCCCTCCCCGGTGCCCAAAAGAAATGCCATTTGGTTGCCACGGGTCACCTTCTGCCTGCCGCGGCGCCCGGTGCTTTGCTTACTAACATGATAGGCCAGTTTTCTCCAGGCATCCAAAGCCAGGGACAGCGCCACACCCCATGTCCTCAGAAAGCCCGGGGAAGTGCCAGACTGCCCACGGCTGTCCAACACGGCCGGAACTGCTCAGACGTGAACACTAGCAGCTTGGCCACGCCAGATTTTTATCTGCTGGCAACTCGGGAGCCAGGATGCGTGGCGTGGAATGTCCTCCTCCCTCCAGCTGTCTGACTGAACCCTCCTCAAAGTTGGGGATGGGAGCTGGCGGAGAAGGGAGACTCGGCCTGAGGAGGTCGGGAACAGTGTTCTTGTCTGTCAAATGTCACTCGGCCAGGCCCCAGTCATCTCCACTGTCTGCTGGCTCAGGCCTGCTGTGGCTTGGCCTCACCCCCCACGTGGACACACACCTGAGTCTCCTCCTGAGTGGGCTGGCCGTCATGGAGCCACACCCCATACAAAGAGGAAGCCAGAGGGTGGCCTCAGCCCTCAGATCACCCCAAGCTGGTTTTGGCGTGGTCTGGCTGCCGTGTTACCCTGGGGTCCTGAGGGTGGTGAAGGAGAACCCGTGGGCTCTGTGGAGCTCCACAGCCTTCTCTTCCTGTCCCGAGGCCCAGGCTGTCTGGGCTGCTGGTCACAGACCTTCCTGCCACGGCATGGCAGCCCCACATGCCCAGGGCTTCTGCACGGCCAGGTAGGTCATGTGACTCATACAGAACAAGGTCACTATCGTGCCCACGCCAGCTTGGTCCAGTTTTTCTCAGGTTGTTCATGCCAAGTGCCAGCCAAAGGGAGAAGCTAAAACAACCACCACCTTTCCTTCAAGTTTAGATTCAAATTTATGCAATCACAATTGCTTCCTCCTCGTTTTCTGGGGTGGGGTGTGTGTGTGTGTGTGTCTGTGTGTGTCTGTGTGTGTGTCTGTGTGTGTCTCTGTGTGTGTCTCTGTGTGTGTGTCTGTGTGTGTGTCTGTGTGTGTGTGTGTGTCTGTGTCTGTGTGTGTGTGTCTGTGTGTGTGTGTGCATACCAGTTCTAGGGCCTGAGCTAAGGGCTATCCTGTTAGCTTTTTTGCGCAAGGCTGGGGCTCTACCACTTGAACCACACGTCCCCACCTCTGCTTTCTGTCTGTCTGTCTCACAGACACTCCTGCCTCAATCCTCAGATCTCAGCCTCTCGGGTAGCCAGGATCCCAGGCTGAGCCACAGCAGCCCGGCTGCAGTTGTTTCTCATTGAGAACTTCATGGGTTTCTGGAAACCGTATTGATGGCTACGGGACTCCCGGGGCTTCGTCCACGTCTGATGAAAGCCCCTCAGGTGTCCAGCTCTGCAGCCACCTTGCTCTCTCCCTGGGCCTCCACGGCACTTGCTTGTGGTCAGCAGACGCGGCCTGTGCCCTAGTCACTTCTGCTTTGGGGCCTGGTGTGCGGCAGACGGCAAACTGTGAACGCAACCGTAAGGGAACACTAGAGGAGCGGTGCACAGGGGGCTCCTGCCTGACCACCGGGTGCAGGAGAAACACAACGCTGTGGACACCCAGAGGGACGCGCTCGGGGATGTCAGAGCACAAGGGGCATCCCTCTGCCAGAGCAGTGCTGGAGCTGAGAGAACCCCAAAACTCCACTTACTACTACCTCCCCAGTTTCTAGAAAAGGCCAAGGTGAGAGTGGCAGGGTATTTCCACTCGAGGAACAGGCAGAGGAGACACACAGAGACACGTGTGTTCTCGAGGCACGGCCAAAACAAGTCCAGGGAAATTTGCCTCTATGAGCGCGGCAAGGCGTTGAACTGCCAGGATCAGCAGAAATGACTAATTACTCCAGTCTGAAGCCTAAAAAGATAAAGGATTAGATTTATTACGAATGCAGGGCTGTGCGTGCCGGCGGCAGCGCCTATGGTACAGCTGAGGACCAGCTCTGATGAATGGCGCTGCGTTCGTGCGGGGTGAGTCCCTGCTCCTAATGCTAGAGCACAAGACACAGAGTAAAAGAAAATTAGAAATCTAACTTTAGCACGGCTCAAAACAGCTCATTTCCATCCCAGAAGAGGCTGAAAGGAAGAAGATCACTTCATATCTGCTTCTGCATTAAGGAGATGTAAGCCAGGCTGTTGGGAGGAAGGGTCTGGTCACCCTAGGGTGGCCAGGTCCTGGGGTGGCCCTCTCTCTTCCTCTAGGCAGCCACTTGCCCTCCGGCCTTGCCAATCCCTCCACCCACCAAACCCCATGGAGGAGAGCATTTCCTAAACCAAAACCCACAGCCACATCCCATCCCAGACTGCTGTGAAGCCAAACCCTCAGGGCCAAGTCCGCAGGCCTAGGGCTGCACTTCCCGAACTCACCACCAGCCAAATGCACACTTCAGCACCTGGCGGGGCCGCACCTCGACACCTGTGACACCCATGGCTCCTGTACCCACCAGGCTGCCCGTGTCCACACCCAGTGCCATTCCCTTCCCTCCCCTGCATGGGAAACTTGCGAATCCCTGAGGTCCAGCTCAAGGAGGGACCATCGAAGCGGCCCCACACCCACCCAGCCCCACGGCCCCCATCCCCACACCAAGGCGCTGTGGGCCCTCTGTTCCAGAACTTGCCGCGAAAGACACGGAATATGGCACAGTCTCCTTGTCCACCGGTGTCTTCCCACACAGCCACCGCCAGGGTGTGACCACCAGACTGATACGGGCTGACTACACCCCCAAAGTCCACAGAGGGCACTCTTCATCCCCAAACATCAGGGCTGGGAGGCGGGGCCTAATGAGAGATGACCAGAGACCCAGGCTCCACCCTCAGGACCAGATTAAGGTTGTCATCTCAGCAGTTAGTTACCACGAGAGTGGGGTGTTGTAGAAGTGAGTCTTGCCCTCTTCTGTGCTCTCCCCACCTTGTGCCCCACCTTTGGGCACTGGATGAGACCACACAGGAGCCTCTTGCCGGGTGCTGGGCCCTCAATCCTGGACGTCCCAGTCTCCAGCACTGGAGAAAGCAAATCTCTTTTATGAATTACTCAGCTTCAGGTACTGCCACAGCAGCCCACCACAGACCATCCCAGAGACGGTGGGACCCTTAGGCCCCCAGGGTCTACCGTAACACGTCAGCTGGGCAGCAGCTGGGTGGATGGGTGGACAGATGGATATCCCGGGAGTTCATCACCTGGGACGTCCTGGGAAGAGGGTGTCTATCTTTAGGGGTTCATGCTGAGCAATCAGCTCTACATCCTGGAGACTCGAGCCCAGATCCCAGTCCATGAGAAGGCAGAAATGGGGAAATCGAAAATTCTGCTGGCTTCCGTCCCCAGGGGCCCGTCGGTGGGGCAGAATTCAGGAAGGCTTGAACCCCGCACCACGGCAGCTCAGGGGAGCTGAACAGCACAGACAAACTGGAGAGCGCCTGCTGCCCCTAGGGCACGGAGACCCCCAGCTGAGGCTGTCTGGGTGCTGTCCGTGGTGCTGACGCCGCGGTGCTGACCCCGGTGTCTTCCCACCTGCCTGTGCCAGCGCTTGCCCACACGCTGACCACTGGCCTCCCTCTGCGGGGCGTGCGCTCAGGTTTGCATCATCACACGGGCCTACACCTCAACTCTGCATCCCAGGCCTCCGTCCCCCCAATTAATCCTCCCAGTGAGGAGCAAACAGTTTGGGGGTGAAGGTGATCGGAAGACAGAGGGGCACGCCACCAATAGTAGACGTCCAGCCTAGCAAACGTGAGGCCCTGAGTTCAAACCCCAGTATTGCCAATAAAAGGACTGGTTCAGTGTGGTTCAGGTGGTCCAGCACCAACATCGAAGGGGTGGGGCTGGATAAAAGGAGTGGCTGGGGCCAGCCACACCCACAGGAGACCTTGGCTCCTCCTCACTCAGGCTCTGGCCCGCACTAACCCTCCCTGGCTCCATCCGGGACACGAGTCATGACTCCTCCTCCTGCTAACTGACCAAAGCAAATGCCCAGCACAGGGCGGCTCTCAGCCAAGCAGCCGGAGCTCAGAGTGTCTGCCTGGCTCACAGGGGCCAGCTGAGCTGCCAGGCCCAGCCGCCACATCCTGATGAGATTTGGAAACCGCCAGCAGCGTGGGGACTCGGGGACAAGGACTCCGCCTGTGCCCGAGAAGGCCACCGGGCTGGGTCTACCGCGCCACCTCCCACACCGGGTTCAGCCATCTGCCCCCAGCAGAAGGTCTGGCCTCCCCTCCGCCCTGAGTGCTGGAGGCGGCGGGCGAGGGGGCACAGCTCCTGCCCGCCCGTGTGACACCGTGGAGCCCGCACGGGGAAGCAGACATGCCCTCGGCCACCTGCTCCACCTGCTCCAGCCTCCAAGCCCACCGCTCCGACTTGGAGGCCCCACACCAGTCCACCCATCTTTGTGCTCAGCTTAGGGGGGTGTGGGTTTCTCCTGTGTGTCTTGAATGGCCATGGGGGGAGTGAGGGAGGGCTGGAGAGGGGCACTGGGACCTCCGTGGTCATAATGATTACCATAGGCACTGGGAGAAGCCGAGCACTTAACTCAGCACTGCTTTAGCCCAGCAGAGCCCCTAGCAACCCTGGTTGTGAGAAGAGTTCACAAAGGGAGACACAGAGAGGTCAGACCACTCACCACAGGCCACCCAGCTAACGAGCTGAGCCACAGGGCTGTAACACACAGATCCTGCCTCCGTGCTTTCCTGTTCACCATGGCCAGTGGGAAGCAGCTCTAGCGGTGATGGCCCTGTGCGTTGTGCTGGGAGTTTGGAGGTCTCAGGAGCCTCCTAAGAGAGGCACCTCTGATTTCTGCCACAGCCAGGGGGTCCGAGGCGCCTGCACGGCCGTGACGTGCCCAGCACCACAAAGTTGGCCAGGACTGAAAGCCAGCATCTTCCACCCGACAGTGGCCCAGGACACGCTCTCGCCCTGTCTCCTGCACCCCTCCCCACGGCCTCCTTCCAGACTTCCTGGGGGCGCCTGTAGCCGTCCGATGAGTTGATCCCACCCGCCCTGGTGCTGATGTGTGGCCCCTCTACCTTCCACTGATTCTATCAGAAAGGTATTTACAGGCAAAGAGTTCCACCCTCCCTCCCCCCTCCCCCCCATGCAGCCTGGCTGGCCGGTGACAAGTGAGACACCAGGATGCGCCAGGGCCTGGCCCTCAGGGATCGGCAGAGGCCAGCTCACTCCTGTATGTATCACCCACGCTCAGATCTTTCTGGTAAGTCATGGCCACAGCTTCCTGGTATACAACCTCCAGAGCCAGGAAGAGATCATGAGTGGGGAGTCACCTCTGCCACCTCCTGGCTGTGTGACCTTCACCAGTAACTCATCCACTCTGGGCCTCGTGTGTGTCTGGTCTGTACCGACACAGACAGAGAGGCCCAGCCCACGGTGCTGTGACAAAGCTCTGGAAGATGCCGGGTGCTCGGAAAATGTCTTCCCTCCCCATCCACCCCCAGGAGTCCTAGCACAGCCATCTGTCCCGGGGCCGGCACAGATGGCTCCTGTGCCTCCCAACCCGCTGTCTTGCTGGGTCCATGCGCTCCAGCGGCAAGGCCCGCACTGGTTTGTCCAGCCCAGCAGCAGCAACGGTGGTCACGAGTCTCCCAATGCAGTGTCTGGGACCCTGGCCCGGTCCCAACGTTGGATTAGAAAGGAGCGGGTAGGTTAGGAAAACTACAGCCCAGAACCAAATAATCAGCAGGGCTGATGGAGTAGACACGTAGGCGGACGGACAGGCAGGAAGCGCCTTCCTGAGAACGGAGGATAGACAAACAAGCCCTGCGGCCTGTTACACAGGGCTGAGTGCGGAGACTGAGGGAGAGGAGGCCCTGGGCAGCCCTTCGCAGATTCACAACAGCCAAGTCTCCCGCTACCCCTTCCTCTTAACGGGAGGGGCACTGACTTGCCCCCAGGCTGCTGGATAATACGCGAGGACATTCTAGCAGCCCTGCCAGGGCTTCGCACAGGGCCAAATCACCCATCGACGTTCCCTCAAGATGATCAGAAGCACCCGACACTGGTGGCTCACACCAGCAATCCCAGCTACTCAGGAGGCTGAGATCAGTGGATCATGGTTCAGTTAACCACAGAAACAAAACAAAAAGCAAAACAACAACTGTGGCTCAAGTGGTAGAGCACCAGCCTTGAGCAACAAGAAGCTCAAGGACAATAGCCAGGCCCTGAGTTCAAGCCCCCCAGGACTGGCAACAAAAAAAAAAGAAAAAAGAAAAAGATCAGAACCTTTTTACCCCATTGCAGCAAGGAAGACAGTACTAGAAGGGCTTAGTCTCCTTGTGACTTTTCACTGGAAGACACTGCACGGAGAATCACAGGACTTCCCATACCAACCCACCAGCCAGGCTTCCCTACCGCATTTTCATTTATTGTAAGGACCCTGGGTCAATGACATACATTCTCTGGACAGAGAAGCAGGGTACACATCATTTCAAGGTGCACAACCACATCCAAACAAGCGTCTCCCCATGCTCCTCCAGAATGATTGCTCACTTGCTGTCCAGGCAGGTAAGCTATGACCTGCTGGCACCATTTCCACAGGTGCTACCAGAAACTGTGTTCAATTCATCCAACTGGAACCAATTTAGAGGCCATCCATGAAGGGCAGCTGTCGGAGGGGCCCGGCCGGTCTGCCTGCTCATCCAGTGTTCCAAGACCAGGTGACAGGGACAGCCCCCTGCCACCAAAACACAGCTCTGCAAACCGACAAGGCTCGGAGTTGCTGTTCTAAGGTAAGTGGAGTTCTGACCCGTGACTTTCTCCGGTGTACAGCCTTCAAACACCGAGGCCCGCTCGCGCTCAATGCTCTCACATAACGGGGTATTCTGAAGTGCTCAGCCCCAAAGCCCAAAACCAGAGACAGGGGGACTTCTGCACCCAAGTAACCTTGTGGCCCAAGCCAAGGTCTCCCAGCTCAGATGCCTACAGCGGACGGTAAGGATCCTTGAAAGCTTCCTGTTCCCGGGCGTTTCCCGGGCTGGGCTCTGGTTAAATCCTGGCTCTGCCACTTCCCTGGGCACTTGAACTTTCTGTGCCTTAGTTTCCTCCTGCAGTAACAAAGGTACTTGAGGGTCATGTTGAAGTTGTTAAGCACAGGATTTTGCACAGGACCTTATCCACAGGGACCATCTGGAATGTATCAGCTATCATCCCAAATGCCCAGACTCTGAGGTATCCTCATAGTGTCTTCTCTGACCACGTCCAAAAGGCTCTATTTCCCTCACCACCTGCCACGTGCCACTGAGCATCCTCCTCCTCCTCCCTGCCCCGATCCAGTGAGGACGGGCCTTCTTCCCCAAGAACCACGGGAGCCTGGCCAACAGTGCTGATTGAAATTAAACACAGGCTGTGTCCCCGCACAGCCTCTTTCCAGGTATGAATATGTGGTGGCCTCCCTGCCTCAGTCTCCTCAACCATAAAAGGAGGAGTAACACGACCAGCCATGCCAGGCTGAGGACGGAACCCACCACACAGCCCGGCCTGGCGCACAGGGGAGGCCGCAGGACCCGGTGGGGCTGGGCACCGCGGGCCGTTCCTGGGTGCATCTCAGCGTCTAAGGCCTTTGCCTTGGCCAGGGCCCAGCACCACGGAAACTCGAATGACACCAGCTCGGCCCTTCTGACGGACCCAACCCTCTCGAAGCCCAGCGGGGCAGGTGCTGCTGTGCCCATTGTCCCAAGGGGCAAGCGAGGCCCGCCATGCGGTGCACTTCACATCGACACAGTCTCGGAACAAAAGGCTCTGCTTGTCAAACCAAAATGAACAAGGATGCAGGGGGGAGTCCAGGGGTCCTGGGTTTACTCAGGCCACGCCAGGGCAGGGGTCCTAAGAGAGGATCTAAAGCTCAACACAGAAATTCTACCGGGGAGACACTGGAAGCTTCCATTGGAGACAGTTCAAGATAGAGAAGCCCCCTCTGGGCGAGGCCCAGTGGCCCTGGAGGGCAGCCAGGATCCCATCTCCAGGAGCCTTGGGGGCTGGAGCTAGGAGGTACAGAGTGGGCATGGAGAGTGGGTGGGTGGCCCCAGCCCCCCGCCCCGTGCATGAGGACCTTGGGGATCCCCTGGGCAGGGCCGCCAGGCCCCTGCCCCGTGCGTGAGGACCTCGGGGACCCCCTGGGCAGGGCTGCCAGGCCCCTGCCCCTGCGTGAGGACCTGGGGGACCCCCTGGGCAGGGCTGCCAGGCCCCTGCCCCTGCGTGAGGACCTGGGGGACCCCCTGGACAGGGCCGCCAGGCCCCTGCGTGAGGACCTGGGGGACCCCCTGGCACAGGGCCGCCAGGCCCCTGCCCCTGCGTGAGGACCTGGGGGACCCCCTGGGCAGGGCCACCAGGCCCCTGCCCCTGCGTGAGGACCTGGGGGACCCCCTGAGCAGGGCCGCCAGGCCCCTGCCCCTGCGTGAGGACCTGGGGGACCCCCTGGGCAGGGCTGCCAGGCCCCTGCCCCTGTGTGAGGACCTCGGGGACCCCCTGGCACAGGGCTGCCAGGCCCCTGCCCCTGCGTGAGGACCTGGGGGACCCCCTGGGCAGGGCCACCAGGCCCCTGCCCCTGCGTGAGGACCTGGGGGACCCCCTGAGCAGGGCCGCCAGGCCCCTGCCCCTGCGTGAGGACCTGGGGGACCCCCTGGGCAGGGCCACCAGGCCCCTGCCCCTGCGTGAGGACCTGGGGGACCCCCTGAGCAGGGCCGCCAGGCCCCTGCCCCTGCGTGAGGATCTGGGGGACCCCCTGAGCAGGGCCGCCAGGCCCCTGCCCCTGCGTGAGGACCTGGGGGACCCCCTGAGCAGGGCCGCCAGGACCCTGCCCCTGCGTGAGGACCTGGGGGACCCCCTGAGCAGGGCTGCCAGGCCCCTGCCCCTGCGTGAGGACCTGCCTCCAGCGCTGCCAGCTCCCCACACGTGGCACCGAGGGAAGCCGCCCACTCTTGGTTTCCATGGGAACCCCCTTGAAATAACCCCACCGTGAGGCTGTCACACTTCCCTCAGCACAGCCGGGGCGCTGGGGCGGGGGGGGGGGAGGGCTGGGGGCGGTGGAGGGGGCAGGCGCTCACCACCCCCGAGATCCTCACCCAGGCCCCATCGCAGGGTCCCGCCAAGGCCTGGGGAGCTGCCCTTCCTCCTCCTCTGCTTTAGGGGGTGCAAAGAGATGGCTTCCATGGCTAAATCATGGAAAAGAGGAAATCTCAGCACGCCTTAGAACACCCATCTGTGTGCGAGAGCGCTCCATGCCGGCCCTGCAAAGCCCGGCTGCGGGGACACAGCCTAGTCCCAGCCTCTACCCCCTAGACTCAGCCTCCCTTCACCAGCTTCTGGATCTCTCAGCTTCACTTAACTAAGGGCCCAGTGAGACAGGACAGGGCTGATCCTGCGGCCTGAATCACTGAGGCAGGTACGGGTCAAGGTCAACCAGCAGCTTCCCACTCAGGGGGCAGACGAGGGGCTCCAGGGCATTCTCCCAGAAGGAAGGCTGATAGACATGCTCAGGGGATGGACATGCACAAAGGGACCCACACACACACCTGATGACGCCAGCCACAAGCAGGATGTCCACTGTGGGGATCTCCCTCAGATATACCGCACCCCGAGTAGGGCAAGAACCTACTTCCTCTATAAGACACACCCCAAAAGGATGCCGGGCCTGCTCCTTCCCCACAGCCCCCCACAGCCCCTCAGAGAGCCGGCCATCTCCACTGTCCCAGTGAAAGAACTGCTCCTCCCTGCCCTCAGCCTGGCGCCCAGGACGGGGCACCCCGTGAACCCACAGCTTGCATTTGCAATCACGGAAGCAGCTCCCTGCCTAAGTGAGCAGAGAGAGCCGCTGTGAAGGTCCGTGGCCTCAGCCACGTCCCCGCCCAGTGAGTAGCATGGCGCGTGTCACAGACAGGTGCCAGAGGTCCCCAGGCCCTCCTCACTAGGAATCCAGAAACACAAGGAAGACAGCCTGACCCTCCTGCCCCCATCCTGAAAGTTCTGGAAAGTAGGTGCCCCTCCCCCCCAGGGCTGCTCCAGGTGGCCTGAGTCCTCTCCCCTCACACCTGGTGAGATACGATGTCCAGAGCCCCACCAGTGCTGGGGGGGGTCTCCCAGGGGACCTGTCCAGCCTGGGGGGACTTTGGGTCCCAGGCCTCCAGGATCTCCCCACTCTCCTGGCGGGGAATGGAGGTTTTCTGAAGCAGAAAAATTGGCACTGGGAGACACAAGGCATGGGGGGAAGGCTCCTGCTCTGGTATCAGCCAGGAGGTGGGGGCTGAACTCCAACTCTTCAGGCCCCGTGAGCTGGGAGGCCCTGAGTGGAGGTGTGGACTCTGGGGCCTCCATCCCCACCCCCACCCACCCCCGTCTTTGGGGAGCAACAGCCAGCAGCAGCAGCAGCAGGTAGCTGTAAGGCCCAGGACCCGACTGGTCCAGCATCCGGCTGCGGTCCAGAGCCTGCTCTGCTTCCACAACTACAAACACCTGCAGCCCTCCTGTGCAAGGAGACAGAGCCAGGCGCTTCCGCCTCCAGCTGGGGCCCTCCCGCCTCTCCTGCTCCGTCCTTCCAAGACAGCTCCCACACCTGGAAGGGCCTCACACCAAGCAGGATCGCCAGTCCCCCATTCCACACGGAGGGCCCTCAGACCCCCTTCCTTCTTCAGAGGACGCTGCGACCTTGGGAGCCTACAGAGGTCCCATGCTTCCTGCATTCTGTCTCTCCATAGCCTAACACAGCAGGCTGAGAGTCCAGTGCAAATGAATTCATCCTTCCAGCCGCCCAGGCTGGCAAGCGGCCCCTGCACTCTGCCCCAGATCCAACTCTCCCTAGCCCACCACTGGCCCATCTGGTCCATTCTGGAGACTCCTTGGGACATAGATCCTGTGAACCACAACCACAGCCTCTAGAAGCTTCTGGCACATGGCGTGTGCTCACCCAAGGGCAGACTGTATGGATGGCTGGAAATGCAGAGACCCTGGGCCACGTTCAGGCCCCTGTGGCCATCTCCAACCCTATAGGGCCCCACACAGCCATGACCCCCAACGACACCCACCTTCTCCTTGGGACAGGCCCCCCTCCCCCCAACCCAGTGCCTGTGCGCTGCCATGCTCCTCTCCTGTGGCTGGCACTTTCTAGATGGTTCCCTTTATCACCGGTGGGGGCGGGGCAGCAGGCAGGGCCTGGGTTATAAATCCAGCCAAGCCTGTTTTATGGAGAAGATGCTGCACTGCCCCTAGGTTTTTATAGCTGCCTGTTTACAAAGACAAAGCATAATTAATTCTCAGCCTCCTGGGTCGGGGTAGCCAGAGAGGAGGAGGACAAAGGAAAGCTCAGGTCAGCCCCTTCACTCTCCTGCTCGGAAGGACTGGGTAGGCAGGGCTGTGTGTGGGCAATGATACCCCAGAGTCTGAAACCTGGAGGGAGGGAGGGAGGGGGGAGGGAGCTGCGGGGACTGAGGGTGGGGAGGGCCCAGCGCAGCCTGCCCTTCTGAGGCAGGGGCAGGACTCATGCAAGAACCTGTCACAGCCCAGAGACTGGCAGCTACCCTCCTCTGCCCAGCATCTTGCAGGCCTGATGGTTAAGGAACACACCATCCACCTGCCCTGCAGTGTTCTTGAGCAGGAACTGATGAAGGCTTCACCTTCCCACCCACAGGGACAGGATAAGAGAACTAAGCTCCTTGACAGAATGGACAGGACATGAGAGGGACCAGCAGCTTCTGCGGATGGCATAAGGCTGCCAAAGAGACCAGAACACTAATCTGAGCAGGCCCTCATGGGTGTGGCTTTGTCCTCTTCTGTTTCCAGCCTCCGCCCACATCCCCATCCACACCCTCCAGGGCCACTTTCCTGGGCCCTCAGGCCACTTTGTGAAAGACACCCTTCCTTCCGGAGAACACACCACTGCTTGAGATTGTAGTTCAAAGCCAGCCCAGGCAGGAATGTCTGTGAGACTCTTTTCTCCAACTAACCATCAAAAAGGCAGAAGCAGAGTTGTGGTTCTAGTAATAGAGCACTAACTAGCCTTGAGCAAAATGAACAGTGGCTGGGGCAGGCAAGAAGAAAGGAAGGAAGGAAGGAAGGAAGGAAGGAAGGAAGGAAGGAAGGAAGGAAGGAAGGAAGGAAGGAAGGAAGGGATCAAGAGAGGGAGGGAGGGAGGGGAGGGGCTCACCTTCCGGGACTTTTATCACTCAGACATGCCAAGGCTCCAGCCTGACCCTGCGACTCCCAAGCCTGGACGCGCAGAGGTCTTCTAAGGCCCCAGTACGAGGCCTGTGCGGGCTCTGCGCTGTAGGATTTCCGGGAAGGCGGTCACCCACGGCCAGCACGGGCACTGTGGCCTTCCTGTGGATACCACAGTCTGGGCTGGCCACGGCCGGGGCCACTCTCCCAGCCCTGAGCCTCTGCAGGGTCCCGTCCCAATGGCACACTGCAGTCCACCCCTGGCTGGTGCGGGAGAGGCGGGATGGGGTGCGTCCGAGGTGAGGGCCCTTCCGCCTGGTGCTGCTGCCCAGCGTAACAGCAGGCCTGTGTGGAGACCTTGCGGAGCAGCTGGGCACCTCCGTCTGCCCGTCTGACCTCAAGAGGACATTCTTGTCCCTGATTTGCAGCTGAAGGGCGGATGGCACTGCTAGGGAAACAGAGCCACACCGACTGACCGACTGAGCGGCAGAGCCCTCCCAGGGTCCTCCACCTGCGCAGCAAGGAAGTGGGGGTGAGGGACCCTGGAGAGGATGGTGTGAGGTTGGAGGGGTGCCAACGTGATGAGGTCAGCAGAGATAACCGCCACCCCCCTGGCCTGGGGAGACCCCAGGCAGGTCCACGCAGGGCGGACAGATACGCAGGGGAAAGGGGGCACAGCGCGGCCCCCACTGCCCAGCAGGGCCCAATCGCCAGGACTGGAGCAGTTTCCGGTAAAATGCTTGTGTAAGGCCGAGCAGAGGAGCGGATGGAGAGGTCGGCGTGTCCTTCTTGGCACCGCGCTGCACCAGCCCAGCCCAGCTCACCTGTCCCCGCGCTGTGAGCTCACCACGGGGTCCTGGCTGCATTCCACCCCAGCCACCATCGCCTGAGGACAGGTGCCACCCCCCCAAAAAAAATGCACACCTCCAGTCTAATCTGCCCCTCGGGAGAGGCTTTGCCACTGGCCTCCTTTTCCGTGTTTTAACGAGAAGAATTAAGGGTGCTCTGTGAACAGAGGGCCTGGTGTAGAGAAGATCAGGAAGACAAGACCGGGCACAGCTCAGGAGATTCAGGACGGGGTGGGGGGCGGGGGCAGGAGAACCCAAGGTCAGAAAGAAACCAAATGGCTCATGGCTGAGGCCAGGCCATCTGTGGCAGGCTGAACTTCCCAGGGAGAGACCCCAGCACTAACAGTGACCCCATCTGCTGTGGTACAGGACACTCACAGGCAGAGCCCAACTCTGCTTCCAGCCCAGCGCCTGAGACTCACTCGAGATGAAGGATGGTGGCAAACTGGGGCGGGGGGAGGGGGAGGTGCAAAGGAAGGGTGAGACCATCCGAACCAAGAAACGTACTCATCGCCTGACTTACAGAATGGTGGCCTCTCTACACATTAACAGAAACAAGAAAATGAGATTTCCAAAAAGATGGTGATGGCACATGAGAGGCAGATGGTCATCATGGGAAGTCCAGTTGCCGTCTAGCAGGTCCAAATGTCCTGAGGAGGACGGGGGTGCCCCCAGCAGGCATGAGGTGTGGGCCAGACCATCTCGTCTCCTCCCCCCCCCCAATGAGGGACCGGCCAGCAAGCATCAAAGCCAGGCTCCTCAGGGCCCCTGTGGCGCAGACCAGACCCACCCACGTCCTGCCCAACCCCGGCCCACACAGGGGAGAGTGTGCGGCCTGCCGCACTGGCGGAGCCCGGAGCTTTGGCGTTCAGTCCTTCCTTCCGGATCACAGCAGTTCTCAGAGTGACGGGGCCGTGGGACTCCCTGAGGCTCTGTTTCCCTGACCTGAGGGTCAGCCGCACCCCTGGGCATCCCAGAGCGGGGAGGGCGTACCTGCACCCTTGCACCTCCCAGAGGAAGCACAAAGTTCTGCTGAGATCTGGCCCGTTCTTCCACAGCAAGTGGTGGCATCCTGCCTCATCTCCACTTTACAATCACCCACAACCACCTTCACCTGTGTATCAGGATCACCTGTGTACCAGGTGAAGCCTGCACAGAGTGCTCATGAGCACTCCTCCCTCCCAACCCGGCCTGTGCCCCACCCAGCCACACTCGCACCCAGAGCCGGCCAGCCGCCAGCCCCTACACGCTGGGACTTCCACAGCAGGAGAGATTGAGGCTGGTGCGCTGGCCGTAATCAACAGTGGACTCCAGACTGCATCAGACACAAGGACTTAGGGTTGTATAAAAGAAAAAAAAAATGCCCCAAAACTTTGGCCTATTTAAACTTTAGCTTAGCAGACAACGTGATATTTAAACTTTTATTCTACCCCTTAAAAAGAAAACTAAAACACTCCAACCCTTAGCTTCGAATCAGTGGCTCACACCTGTAATTCTGGCTACTTGAGAAGCTGAGGTCATGAGAATCAAGTTTCCGGGCCAGGACAAGCCCACACTCCATCTCAACAGAAAGAAGCGGGGTGTGGTGGTGCATACACGCCTGCCATGCCAGCTGCTGTGAGAAGGAAGAAAAAATAGGAGGATCAAGGTCCAGGGACACACCTGGGCAGGAACTGAGACAATCTCAAACATAATTAATGCAAAAAAGGCTGAGGCATGTCCCAGCAATAGAACACCCACCTAACAACCATGAGACCCAGAAAAAACTCAGCCTTTCAACCAAGTCCTGCTAGAGAGCCACACCCGAGCAAAGGCGGGCAAATGGACAATCACAAGGATGCTCATATATCTTAAAACACCAAGAATTGGGGACAGCTGGGGTCCTACAGTAGGGGAAAAGCTTCTGCACCCTCCACTCTCCCAGCCTCATGCCCTCATATTTAATAAACCAGGCCCCTCTGCTCCCACACCAGGGGCTCCGGCCGCCCCGCAGTCCCTCTCCACCCCTGCTCTTCTCTCCACCCTCTCTCCACTCGAAAGTCCCAACCCCTTCTGCATCTCTCTCCTTCCCACTAGGAACTCTCCAGACCTCTGGTCATCCTCCATGGCCTCTTCCTTTCCAGCCTGGGAAAGTTCCACCGCACGCCTGCCCAGGGATCCAAGACCCGTGAACAAATACCCCAGCAGCCCTGACACGCCAGCCGGTTCTCACACCTGTGCCATTCAACGTCCCTCCTGCCTGGACCGCCTCTGCCCTGCTCCCCCCTTCACGCTCCCCTGCCCCAAACCTCCCACTAGCACCAAGTGCTGTTCAGCGCCTGCCCCAGCCTGAGCTTCTCTGACCACCTGCTCCCAGGCTGCCCGCTGTATTATTCCCTTATCACACTGGATTATGGCCACGTGTTTGTCTCCCTGGCTCCAGAAGTTCCATGGCGGAGGGCTGCACCCTATTCCCCCTTCCCACAGCCCTCTACTCAGCCCATATCCACCACAGATAACACCAATTGGATGATTGAATCCAAGTGTGGCTCTTGAATGGATCATTAGCTCTATACATGAAGGAATATTACGCAGTGCATGATATGGGTGCATGATCATAGTGGGGAATGTTTCCAGTTTGTTTTGTGCTCTAAAAAAAAAAAAAAGATAAAATTACATTACAGCCAGCGCTTGATGCTCACACCTGTAATCCTTGAACAAAAATTGCTCAGGGATAGTGCCCAAGCCCAGAGTTCAAGCCTGATGTCCAACCAAAAACAAAAACAAACAAGAGCAAAAAACAAAACACACACACACACACACACACAAAACACACTACATTAGAATCTGGGAGGGGGGGTTTAGACAGACACAAGCAACGTGGTCTGTGGGGGGGTTAGACGGACACACACAACGTGGGAATGACGGTTCCATGGTTGCAAAACCAAGGATACGGATCCACTCTGTGGTACTTTCCGCATTTTCAAGTGTTTCTCTATGGAAGTAACGTGGAAGAATGAATGTGCCTCCTCGGGAGGAGCACCTGAACACGGTCAGCTCAGCTCAGCTCAGATCAGATCAGCTCAGCCCCGCCCGCTCGGCCCGGCTCGGCTCCGCTCGGCCCGGCTCGGCTCGGCCCGGCCCGGCTCCGCTCGGCCCGGCTCGGCTAGGCTCCGCTCGGCCCGGCTCGGCTAGGCCCGGCCCCGCTCGGCTCAGCTCAGCCCAGCCCGGCTCAGCTCACCTCACTCCTGAGGGCGATGCTCTGGACGCGCACTGATGGAATTTATTTTTACAGCTTCCATAAGAGCCTTGCCTCTCCGCGGGGCTGTAGAATATTCACAGGTGTTTTTACCACCTCTCACTTCAAGGGCTGCCGAAGAAGCTGCCGCAGAGGTTCAGCCGGGTCCACTCGGCACACAGATGGTCCCCAAGCCCGCAGGCTGGCCGGGGTCTGTCCAGGGGACACAGGGAGGAGGAAGAGTCCCTCCCGTGACCCGGGGGCTGCCAGGGGCCGTCAACGACACCCCTCCCTCCAGAGGTGTCCCCGCGGCCTCCCAGCTGGCTTCCTGCTCTGCCACAGGCAGGTGAGGCCGCCCAGCGCTCTCGCCAATCAGCGTGGAAATGTACAGCTGTCCTGGGACAAGGTATTACACACCCTCACGGACCATTACACACGCCGGGGAACCGCAGCGGGCTCTGGGTGGCTGTCTAGCTAGGAGCCTGGCGTTGAAAAAGCAACCGAGGGACACATGAGAGGCGGGGTGCTTTCTCCCTCTGTGGAAGGGGCCTGGTCAGGGTGGGGCGGTTGGCGCTGGCCTCTGCCTGCCGCGATCCTTCTGAAGCGGGGACAGCCCCGGCCGGAGCAGGGAGACTTGTCTTTGTAAGTTCAGACCAGGGTCCGAGACTTCATCCTCCATGTCCAACGCGGCACAGCAGATCTAGCTGCCTCTCCCCCACCCCTCACCCAGAGCCCCCCGCTCCCAGTCAAGGGCTGGCCCACTCCACACAGCTCCTTGCCTATCTCTGAGTGTCTGGAGGGCAGCTTCTCTATTTCCAACAGCTCCCATTTCTTCCACATCCCACTTACACCCAATTTTGTTTTCTGTACTGAGGGTTGAACTCCAGGCCTCACCTTTGCTAAGCAGGCACTCCACCACTTGAGCCCTCAGACCTTTTGCTTTTTGTTTCTTTTTCTTTTATTTTCTTTTTTGTCGGTCGTGGGGCTTGAACTCTGGGCTTGGGCGCTGTTCCTCAGCTCTTCAGCTCAAGGTGAGTGCTCTACCACTTGAGCTACAATGCCACTTCCAGTTTTCTAGTGGTTTATTGGAGATAAGAGTCTCACAGACTCCTGCCTGGGCTGGCTTTGAACCTCGATCCTCAGATCTCAGCCTCCTGAGTAGCTAGGATGACAGGCGTGAGCCACCAGCACCCAGCAGTACAGCAAAATGTTATAGCAGTTGAAGGAAGGACGGGCTGGACTCGAAGCAATTCAACATACTTTTGTCTACATATTTAAAAGGTTTCCATGAAAGCTTTTTTGGAATTGCTTAAAGAAATCCGAAAGTGAATGGTAAAGTAGCTCCCCTTCATTCCACTTCTGTGTCGTGCGCACACTATCTCACTGAATCATGGTGGAGAGCCTGGAGGTCCCATCGCTTTGTCTGCCCATGGGAACGCAGCTCAGAGGCGGCAGGCGCTGCAAAGGCACATGCTGGGCACCCAGGCCAGGGCCCGGCCTCCAGAGCCCGGGGTCTCAGACAGGAGCAGATGTGGAAGGACAGGCGGCCAGGGAGCCAGGCCCACCCACGGGGGCTGGGGTTGGTCAGCGATCCCATCTCCGCTTGGGGCAGCACACGCTACGCAGCAGGACTTGTGGGAGCCTTTGTTCTGCCTCAATGGGCCATTCAGCCGGGCCCTGGAAGACAACAACCCACTGTAGAGGGGTCCTGGGTGGCACTGTGGCCGCCAGGTGTGTCCCGCCCTGGGGAGCTCCCAAGCGGGGCTCAGATGCCGCCAGGGAGGGGGTCTGTCGCTGTCCAGGCTGTGGCTGCTCTACCCACTGCATCCGCATGGACCCCAAGCTCCGGCTCAGGGGGTTCCTGAAGCGCCACATTTCGAGATCCTTGTTTCCAGAAGAACTCTCGCTGCTGTGTCCACCCTGTGATGAGGGTGTCCTCTGAAGAGGGCAGGGGGCTGGGTGAGTGTGGCTGGCCCTGACACCCTCCGAGGCCTTGGGAAGGATCCCAGGGGAGCGCGTCCCAAGCACCGCGGGCCCTGGCAGCTGCCCAGTGTACACTGCGGATCTGAGGCTCCTCCCTGCCCCGCTCGCTCCTTCTTCCTCCAACTGTCCCTGGCCGGTGCCTCCTCGCCTCCCCTGCTCCTCCTGCCGTGCTGGCCACTCAGGGGTGTCCCTCTCCAGATGTCCTGCTCTGTCCTCTGGATGCCGGGGGACTTCCAGGCCGCAGAGACATTTTCTCCTTTCTCGTTCAGCTCTCGTTCCCCCAGCCGCGGTGGCCAGGGCCTCCTCTAGGTCTCACACATAGTGGACAGTCCGGAAGTGTTGTCGAGTGACCGAGAGAAGGTCACGACCTCGATCTTCAACTCTGGGCATCAAGGGTGGGGCTGCAATCCTCAACTAAACAAATGAGAAGAGCACTCAACCTCATTGCTATTCGGACAGGGATTTAAAAAAAATCTCCTCTATGACATTAGCAAAGGTCAAATAAATCAGACCACCTCATGCTGTCAGCATGTGGCTAAAGCGGAGGAATTTTCTGGAGAATGGCTTGGCAGTACGTGTCAAGAATAAAAGTGCTGGGCACTCACGCCTGTCATCCTAGCTACTCAGAAGGCTGAGATCTGAGAATCACGGTTCAAAGCCAGCCTGGGCAGGAAAGCCCATGAGACTCTTATCTCCAATAAACCACTAGAAAAACCAGAAGTGGTGCTGTGGCTCAAGGGGTAGAGTGCTCACCTTGAGCTGAAGAGCGCAGGACAGCACCCAAGCCCAGAGTTCAAGCCCCATGACCGATCAAAATAATAATAAGAATGTGTATGGTTTTCACCTAAAATTGTGCATGCAAGGCTCTCTTTAAGAATACCATTCCAAACCTAAGGAGAGGGGTACAACGATGGTTATAAGGACAGGACAGAGGCCACTAGGTAACCTCCTCCCTTTGAGGACATGTGAATCCAAAATGGGAAACACAGGAAAATAAACCAGGCACCCCCACCCCAACCCTGCCTTTGCGGAGAGGACAGTATGAAGTCTGATCTCTAAAAGTAGATCCCAGATCCCCTCCCTGCCAGGCAGAACAGCCCAGGGACCACGGCCCCTAGTCCCAGTGGGTGGACAAGAACAGTTAATGCTCTGACCTCACCCAATGGGGGGGGGGGGGAAACATGCCCAATGGAAGACAGTTTCTACCAATCACAGACACCAAGAGGGAGAGGGAGGGGCCAAGGATTCCAACTCCCAGAATTCTATCCTTGTACCACACAGGAAAGCAATGTGAACGCATACAGAGCAGGGCGAAATGCCACTCTGAGGTCTAAAACACAGAATGTTCTCATGTCTTCCATCGCCGCCACGCTGCATTTGGCTGCTACTCTAAAGTCAGCCTGAATACCGAGGAAGCCAAAGGGTGCAGCATTCGGCGTGTGATTTTCATGGCTCATTCTTTGTGCAGTTCCAATTTTAAATGCAGCGGTGAGCGGCTCACTGAGATGCAATCGGTACTTCACGCATGCACTCCACTCTTAGCAGAGCAGCTGCAAGGGTGCAGGAAAGTGACTCAGTTATTACTCAGAACTCATTCACTTCTGCATATGCATGCACACACACATCTACCCACTGTCTGCCTCCTGGAGAGGGGTGGGGAAGGCCGAAGGATGGAGAAGAAGAGGAATTGTGGGCAAGGCGCCTCCCCGACCTGTCTCCTCATGTCCGGTCTAGGTGAGTGGACTCAGTAAGGCTTAGATGCCTTGAGACAGAAGTGTGCCATTGCTTTGAACACGAGATCTAGACTCAGGAGTGAGAGCAAAAAAGCCAAGAATGAGCAACAAGGCCAATAAGTTCAAGCCCCAGTACCCCAGTACTAGTGCGCACATGTACATGCACGCACGTGAGCGCGTGCACGCGCACACACACACACACACACACACACACACACACACACACACACACACACAATCTCAAGAGGGCAATATCAGAGCTTGAACCCAAGCACAAGTCCAGAGTGTGGGCGTCTATCAGACAGCCCAGGGTGCCCAGTGCAAGGTGCCATGGTGACATCCTGAGTCAGAAAAGCAGCTTTGACGTTGCTTATGTAAAGAGATGACAGCTTTTATTAAACACAGACATGGGCATTACAAAAAGACTGGAAGGAAAAATCGCAAACTGCCAGCAGGGTCGATCTGTGCGGCCGGGATGAGCAACGAGCAGCTACCTCCCTTTCCCTCTCGCCTCCTGCCGCCCCCTGCAAAGCCCCAGCAGGTCCCCAGCCAGGCTGCCACTTTCCAAGGCCTACAACACCTCTTACCAAATGTCCCTTAAAGCTCTTGAAGCTTTAAGGACAAAAAAAAAAAAAGCCATAGCAAGTAAAAATAGCCAGGAGACAATGTGGAAATGTTTTATTAGAACCTGATTCCTCACCTCCAGACACGGAACATGAGCAGCCCTGCGTGACTGCCACGGGCTTCGGGTCGGGCTGATTAAAAGCGAGCGATGCCAGTTACCTGTGGGTGGGGACAGGAATGGGGCAGCGGCAACAACCTTGACCTGTGTAAACTGCAGTGACCCCACAGCCTTGGCTCATGGAGCCCATGATGACCCAGCACAAGGGACTGACACAGCCGGCCTGAAGCCCAGAGGTGTGGGGTCTGAGGAAGGGCGCCCGGCAGGCCCGGCCTCCGCCCGGCCTCCCTCCCTGCCCAAGAAGCTCAAGGAAAGGATGGTCAGGGCACTGGCAAAGGGCACACAGAGCCCTGCGGTCCTGCAGCGAAGGCTGGCAGGGTCCCTCTCTCCCTCTGGGCTGTAAGTCTCTACCATTCCTCCTCCCATCCAGCCTCAGTTTCTCTGTAAGGGTCGGGGGTGGGGGCAGGAGGTGGGCACACGAGGTGTGTTCTGAGGGCTAGTCTAGCCTGCGTCACTAGGAAGCAGACACACCCTGAATGACACTTACAAAGGACCGCGTGGACTGAAGAGCTAGCAGCTCACAGCCCTCGTTCCCGCTGATGGGGACTTCCCACGGCATCCCATGGGGAGCCCAGGCCAACAGCAGAGAAAGCACCGGAACCCAGGTCTTGGGGGGAGGGGGATCTCTCCTTTGCCACCTCCACAGGACCAGGGCGGAGAACCCAGAGGTCAGCAACTCTGACTTGAGTGAAATAAGAGAAAAGAGAGAGGGTTCTGACAGCAGGAAGCTGACCGCCCTCCTGGTTCTCCCTAGCTTGAGCGGTGCAGTGGAGCCCGCCCCCTGGGTCCCCGACAAGGCCGGGGTGTGTGTGCGCCAAGGAGGCATGCCGGCTCTTGAAACCAGAAACCCAGACTGGAGCAGACAGCAGGACAGGCGGCCTCCATGGCCTTCAGTTCTCCCTCACTCTCTACCTGGCTGCCAACAACAGCATCTGAGGATTTGCTTCCTCGTGGTACCAAGATGGCTGCCAACAACCACAAAGATTCCTTTTTTTTTTTTTTTTTGTCAGTTGTGGGGCTTGAACTCTGGGCCTGGGCGCTGTCCCTCAGCTCTTCAGCTCAAGGCGAGCGCTCTACCACTTGAGCCATAGCCACTTCCAGGTTTTGGTGGTTTATTGGTGATAAGAGTCTCACAGATTTCCCTGCCCAGGCTGGCTTTGTTGTTATTTTGTTTTTTATTGGTCATGGGGCTGGACGCTGTCCCTGAGCTCTTCAGCTCAAGGCTAGTGCTCTACCACTTGAGCCATAGTGCCACTTCCAGCTTTTTCTGCTTATGTGGTACTAAGGAATCGAACCCAGGGCCTCATGCATGCAAGGCAAGCACTGTACTGCTGAGCCACCTTCCCAGCCCCCCAGGCTGGCTTTGAACCGCCATCCTCAGGTCTCCTGAGAAGCAAGCCACTGACGCCCGGCTTTTGGATTCCATGTTCTTATCCCAAGAAAGAGACCCACTTCCTGCAGCTTTCTTGGCTTTCCACTCCACCTCCAGAACTGACTTCCCCTTCCACTCTGGAAGCAGCTGCTGCCAGGGACACCCACCCTGGGATGGATCTGGCCGTTCACATTCACACACCCAGGCATCTTCCTGGGAGCCACAGGTGTGCGGCACTGGGGGAGGGGAGCTTGGGTGTTGGGGAGATCGGTGATGACACCATTCCAAAGGTCAGGTGTCCACCACATGCAAGCCCCCTCCCTCACAACAGCCCCTCTCCAGCCCACATTAGAGTCACAGCACACACACACACACACACACACACACACACACACACACACGCACACACGCACGCACGCACGCGCAAGGTCGATAGGGACCCAGGGGTGCCTGGGAGCCCTAGCCAGACGAGAGAAGCAGGCGTGGCCGAGAAGCCGTGGCTGAGCTGCCTCAGGGAGGGGACGCTGTGCCTGGGTGCTCTCACAGAGACGGGGCCACTCCGCAACATGCCTCTGCAACCTCTGCCAGGTCCCCCAGACCGAGAGCCTGCAGGAGAGCGGCCTCTCCCTGCCGTGGGTCAGCACCCAGCAGGACATACATAGAAAACGGTAGATGGGCTTTGTCGGCCCAGCCACACCTAACATCGCTTAACCCGCTCTAAAGCGAAGTCCTGGGCCTGCAGCACAGGGGAGCAACGCCAGGAGGATCCTCTGGAGACATCCGACAGCCTTCCCAGCAGCTCCCAACCCTGGGTCCCCTTTCTCTAAGGCTTAGGGTCCCCATTGTTCTAGGAGCTTCTATGTCACTGGTTGTCCCTGCACCCCAAGTTCTTTGTGCCCAACAGTCATGGCAACCAAATCAAATCAACTGATCTCAGCTATGAGTAGGCACACACACAGACACGCACACAAATCCATTGCTCTCATCCATACCCATGTGTAAATAACTAACAAACTTTTCTCAAGATATTTAGCATTGTACCAGACTCATGAACTCCACTGCCAAACATGGTGACACCAGACAGGCAAGAGGTTCAAGGGGAAAGACAGAGCCCCGAGACCAGGAAGCAAATGGTGTACGAAGGGCAGGAAGTGGAACAGAACAGCTAGGTGGACCCAAACATCAGGCAGATGGGACTCGAATCCCTGAGTCTTTCTCAAACGGAGCCTAAGCATCCGCTACTCATCTTTCATGGAGCTCCGCCAGCTACAAGGCAGAACAGAACGGGGCCCTTTAGTAAACGCCAACAATAAGCTAAATGCTATGCTGCCGCTTTCTATATCAGGACCATCTCTGGCCATCTCACCGTCATTACTATTTCTGCCTTTAAAGGGAGAAAATGAAGTTCAGAAAGGCTCCATCACATCTCAGGTCACACAGCGGGTAGGAAGTGAGAATAGAATTTGAGCACGAGTCTGAGCCCGGGCAAGTCTGAGCACTCCCCACTGGGCTGGCTGCCAGTCGTTTAGAGGAGACTGCAATCCTCCTTCCATCCTAAAAGTACCAGCTGGCCCTCCCTCCTTCTCCAGACCCTGCCCTTCCTGAGGGCACCCCACCCCCACTGAGCCATGGGCAGGACTGGAAAGGACAAGCTGTGGACAAAGTTGGAAAAAGGCTATGTGGGACCGTGCATGTGACCGCAGCACACAGTAGGCACTATGGGAGACTTGGAGGGTGGCTTCCCCCCATACCACACACACATACACACAGAGCAGATGCTCTGTAAGGCACATAGTAGGTGCTCACAACCTTTAACAGCTCACAGTTCCAAGGACACCACGCAGGGTGGTCTTATGTACATCCATTATACACATGAGGGAAACTGAGGCAGGTGAAAAGAGAAAAACACACATACAGATTTCTTGCCTGCCCAAAGGCAGGGGATCTATGTCCAGTCCCGGGGCTCACACAAGGCCTAGCTGCGCAGATGGTCAGTCAACATCAGCAGGTGCTGAATGAAGAAGGGAAACTGAGGAAAGTGGGAGCAGAAAGAGTGCGCGCTCGGCTTCTTAGGCTTATTACACAACAGCCCGAGGACAAGCATGGAGCCCGATGTAGGGGTGAGGAAAAGGAGGCTTCCTCCAGGAAGCCCCCAGAGCCCGCCAGGCCGGGCAGGAAGCCGGGTCCCCCCACCCCCGACCCCCGCAGCCGCCGAGGCCTGGCGGGCCCGGGGCTGGAGACCCTGCCTCGGCCCCACGGTGACAAAGCCCCGGGGCCTCCCGAAGCCGGGCCGGGGCCCCGCGGCCGGCGGCCGTGACTCAGCGGTTCTCCCCGCGCGGGGGGCGCACGCCGCGGGCACCCGCAGGCCGGCGGCCGGCCGCCCTCGGCCTCATTTCCGGCAGAGGCCGGGCGCCCCGCGGGGTCAGGTCCGCCCTCACCTCGGGGCCGCCCCCAGCCCCGAGCGCCCCCGTCCCGCGCCCCGGAAGTTGCTGCGTTCCGCGGGGCTCGGACCCCTCGCCACCGCCCGGTGGGGGCCGGGCTGGCGGGCCCGGGGAGGGGGCGGCGTGCGCCCCTTCGGGGGGGGGGACACCCCGAAGGCCCGGCGCCCCAACCCCCGCCTGCGCGCGCAGGGACCCTTCCCCGGGTGGGGGGGCGTCCCTGTGCGTCTCCACAGACTGAGCAGCCTAGAAGATTCTGCGGGCCCCGGGCAGGGCAGACATGGCGAAGGCCCGGCCAGTGAAGCGTCGCGGTCCCGGGGATCTGTGCCGCAGGCCGGGCCTCGGAGACCGGGAGTCGCCCGGCGGGCGGCGCGGAGGAGGGCGGCGCGGAGGGGGGCGGCGCGGGGGAGGGAGGGCGGGCGGGCCGCGGGGGCCCGGGCCCGGGTCGGGGTGCGGCGGGGCGGGGCGGGGCGGGGGGACACGACACACAGCGCGCGGTCCAAACCTTCGGAGGGCACTCGGTGCGACGGCATCCCCGCGCCGCGGCCGGCCGGAGCGGGCCTCGGGCAGCACTACGTTACCTTCAGTCACATAGCTGTGGTCCCGCAGGAAGCTGTGGTTAATTTTCCGCGCGTCCGTGTCCTCGCCCATTGAAGGCCGTGCCCGGTGCCCCGGGCATGCCCGGCCGCCGCACAGCGAAGCAATCCGCAGAGGTCGCGCCGGGCGCGCGGGCCATGCCGCCGCAGCCTAGCAGGGGCGCGGGCCGCCGGGGCCCCGGGGAGCGGGCATCGCCGCCGGGCAGCGGGGAGGGGCGGCGGGGACGGTCGGGGGCGGCCGCGGGAGGCGGGCGCCGCGGTCAGGCGAGCGCGCGGCGTGCGGGCGGCGGCCGCGGGTGCGGGCGGGCCGGGGCCCGGGCGCGCATTCCGGCCGATCGGTGCGCGCTGCGTCCGTGCGCCGGCGGCGGCGGGCGGCGGCGGTGGCCCCGGTGCCGTGCGCCTCGGCTGCGGCGGGCGGGCGGGCGGCGGCGGCGAGGGGACGCGCGCGGCGCTGCGCTGCGCTGCGCCGAGCGAGCCGGGGCCGAGCCGGGCTGCGCGGGCTCCGAGCTGGCCCCTCCCTCGCGCCGCCCGCGCCGCCCCCGCGCCCGCCGCGCCCCGCCGGCCCGCCGCGCCCGCAGGTGGAGCCGGCGCCCCGGCCCCCCGCCCCGCCGCGCCCCCGCACCTACGGTGCCCCGGTGCGCCCGGGGAGGGGAGAACCCGGACCGCCGGCTTGGGGGAGGGGGGCGGAGGAGCCGCGGTCGGGGGGCGGGGTGGCGAGTGTCCTTGGGGATCCCCGGGAGGAAGAGACGCGCGGGGGGCACTCGTAGGGCGAAGGCGGCTGCCCGCAGCCTAGCTGGGCAGAAGGCCGCTACGGCAAGGGCTGGGGGAAGAAGGGGGGTACCTGAAAATGGAACACTTGGGGGACACGGGGAGGAGAACAGTGGCTCCTTTCCCTGGTAGGAAAGGGGACTGGGTCCACAGGTTCGAGGGGCCTCCTTGAGCACCCAGCCCCGCCTAGGTGAAGTTGGGGAGCAGCACCCTACTCTGGAGAAACTGGGTGAGC
The DNA here is from genome assembly GCF_024711535.1 of Dipodomys merriami. Classification (NCBI taxonomy): domain Eukaryota; kingdom Metazoa; phylum Chordata; class Mammalia; order Rodentia; family Heteromyidae; genus Dipodomys; species Dipodomys merriami. Next base: position 3,205,289 of record NW_027202749.1, on the reverse strand, counting down.
CGGCCTCCCCCAGGCAGAGCCCTGGATTCTCTCTTGCTCCCCGCCCCCCACTTCTCCCATGCCCTCAGAGGTGAGATGTAGCTTTGGACACCAGAGTTGGGAGGACCCCAAAGACAGCCCCGCCCTCAGATCCCCTCCCGGGCCACCCCAAGCCGGGGAGAAGCTCGGCTGCCTTTTACCTCTCCCCTTCCTTCCCGCCTGCCTCCCTCCCTTCCTTCACCCTTCCTCCTCTCCTCTCCCCCTCCCTCCCGTCATTGGTGTGTCCCCCAGATCGCCCACAGGCCGCCCTGAAACCCACAGGTCCTCAAAACTCCTTGTCCCCTCTGTCAAGCTGCCCCTCCCCCTCTCATGATAAGTCTTGGGTCCCCTGCGGGGGACACGGATTCGGAGGCGAGGATCCAGGCCTTCCTCTGCACTCAGCAAGCCTCTCCATCCCCAAAGGAAGGGAGAGGCGCTTCACCTGGCCTTGGAGGGGCCGAGGCAGTGGGGTCGCTGAGACCCCAGGGCCCCAGCACCCACCCAGGGAGCGGAGCACTGGCCTCACTGGGCTCAGCAGTTCCTTAGTGCTCCGCTCACCTCTTCTCTCCATTGGTTTTGAGTTCCAGGCAGCCCCCCCAACCCCGAGGGCAGTAAAGGCAGAGTGCAGAGGTGTTGGGACAGGGAAGGAGGGTGAAGGTTTCTGTCTGGGGAGCAGGAAGGGGTGGCCAGACCACTGCTGGACTTCCCGGTGTGGATGTGAGAGGAGAAGGCCGGGCCTCTGCCCAGGCCCTGCAGGGTGTGAAGCTGCTCTGTCCACACTTCTCAAGAGAATGCACACCCGAAGGCTAACAGGGTGTGGGAGGGGTCTGGGGCCAGCAGGACCTCTGTGTAAAATGCTCTTAAGATGGGTTCCATGGGACCATTGAGGCCAGTTAGCTCTAGCCGGAGCGTGGCCTCGGGGTAAATACTGTCACCATGTGAAGCCACACTCTTCCGCAGGCCCGCCCTATCCTGGATCTTGGGGAGATTCCCACACCCACCTGATGCTGGTCACCCTCACCAGCTGAGCTTTCCTGGACCACCCAGAAACACCTTGCTGGCCTGAACCATGCAGGGAGCCCAGGGCTCAGCAGCAGCCCCATGTGCTCCCACAGTGTCCCATCAAGGCCATCCCGCTGTTCCCCATTCTCCCAGAGCCCACAGTACATCTGGAAATCGGTGCCAGGGCCCCCTTCAGCCTCCTGCCTGCCACCTGCACCCACTCCAAGATGGAACCGGCTGCCACTCCAGAGGGAGCCTGACCCTGGACCTGCACCCCAGTCCCTCTCTTAAGGACACCCCCATCTTTCATGTGTTTACAAGTGAGTCCCACAGGGTAGATCTACCGGTGTGAAATGAACAGTCTAAAGTGAGCACACACTGGCAGGGGCTGGGCAGATGCAGGGGTGAGGGAGAAGGTCATGTGTGTGAGCACACTGGCAGGGGCTGGGCGGATGCGGGGCTGAGGGGAGAAGGTCATGTGGGTGAGCACACACTGGCAGGTGTTAGGCAGATACAGGGGTGAGGGGAGAAGGTCATGTGGGTGAGCACACACTGGCAGGGGCTGGGCAGATGCAGGGGTGAGGGAGAAGGTCATGTGTATGAGCACACACTGGCAGGGGCTGGGTGGATGCAGGGATGAGGGAGAAGGTCATGTGGGTGAGCACACACTGGAAGGGGCTTGGTGGATGCAGGGGTGAGGGAGAAGGTCGTGTGGGTGAGCACACTGGCAGGTGTTAGGCAGATGCAAGGGTGAGGGAGAAGGTCATGTGGGTGAGCACACACTGGAAGGGGCTTGGTGGATGCAGGGGTGAGGGAGAAGGTCATGTGGGTGAGCACACACTGGAAGGGGCTTGGTGGATGCAGGGGTGAGGGAGAAGGTCATGTGTGTGAGCACACTGGCAGGGGCTGATAAGATGAAATTTGGTAGCCTCTCTCCAGATGGTCCCCAAAGCACAGGCCGACATGGGTTTCTTCGATACTAAAGAAGAACTGGGCACTGGTGGCTCACGCCTGTCATCCTAGCTACTCAGAGACTGAGATCTGAGGATCACGGTTCAAAGCCAGCCTGGGGACAAAAAAGTCTGGGAGACTCTTATCTCCAATTAATCAACACAAAGGCAGAAGGGAAACTGTGGCTCGAGTCCTAGAACACTAGCCTTGAAGGAAATAGCTAAGGGACAGCACCTTAGCCCTGAGTTCAAGCCCTAGTACAGGAAGGAAGGAAGGGAAGGAGGGAAGGAGGGAGGGAGGGAGGGAGGGAAGAAGGAAGGAGATTACTCATGCCCCTTCCAGCTGCCAGCACACGGTCTTTTACTTGATATCCTCAGCAGTCAGAAGAATGGGTCTGCCCTGGCCTCATCCTCCTCCCCTCATCCTGACCCAGCCTCCCACTGACTTCCTACCTCCTTCTCACGGGACAAGGATGCCTGTCTGTCCCGCACAAGTGGACACGTTAGCACGGCCAGCTCCTGTAAATCTTCCACCCTGTGGGCACCCTGCACCCGTTCCCCCATGCCGCCCTGCCTCCCATCTTTCCTGCTTCTCTTCCTCACCTGCCCTCTTCCCTACATCCCTCCACTGGGATAGGAGTTCAGGCTTTGGAGGCCCTAGGCCTTTGGGAAGCTACGGGGACTAGACGAGTTTCCCCAGAGGAGTACCTCTAGTCGAGACAGGAGCGCAGGCTGGCTCTCTGAGAGTTGGGTCCCACTCTGCCCCTGCCCATGAGCAATCCCGCGGGCACCCACAAGCCAGGAGGAGAAGGAACACTCAAGGCCCTCAGAGTGCAATGGAGCCACTTGCACAAAGTAGTGAAAGCTGAGAGATGGTAAGGGGGCGCTGAAGCCCACGCCCAGCGACCTTCCTCCTGGACAGAAACTTGCACCAGGGACTTCCACAGCCGCCAAGATCCCCGGGCGCCTCTCTGTGCATGTGTTGGCGTCCTACCTCTCTCAGCAGGCCTACGCAGTCTGTTCTTCCCTGGTTTGTAAAAGTCTGTCCGTTCGTTCAGCCAGTGCTCCGGGAGGCCTGGCCCGGGCCCCACGGCTGTGGTGCTGCAGTCTCATACAACAGAGGGGCCTAGACATGCTCGCCGCCCGCCAAGGGGTGACCTGCCTGTGCCCGCGAAGGGTCAGCGTGGTGCGTTAATGATTCAGGACGCGAAGGGTCAGCGTGGTGCGTTAATGATTCAGGACGCACCCGGGATGGCTCTAAGGAGAAAATACCTGGTCATGGTTGTCCTAGCTTCTCCCTTCCTCGGGGCCCTTGGTATCTTTTTTATTCTTCACACTGTTGGCCCTTGCTTGAGGAACCTCCTAATCACAGTCGTTTCTTATGATAGCTACAGACTATAAACTCACAAAGGATGCTGCAAAATGGCTTCCATCCCTACCGCGTGGCCCTCCAGAGCCTCCAGTAGAACAGCGAATCCATAGGCAGGGCCACCTCAAAGACTCAAAGCTCATTACAAGCCGAGACGTTCCAGGACTGGGGAGGATGGAGGAGGCGCCCGCGTTCTCTCCTCCCATCTCATACGTGGAAACAGGCTGCAATGCAGCACAGAGGGTCACCGGTATTTCTCGCAGAGGCCGCATGCCCGCCACGAGCTGGCCACAGCGCTCACCATCACCATCTTCATCCCCAGCACCTTGTGACAGAACAGCCCCACCTTGGTCATGGCCGGGCTCATGCAGAAGTGAAGGCGAGAGCCCCTCCCATGGTGCCTCCAGCAGGGGGACAGGGAGGCACAGGAGTTCCCCAGGCCCCACGGCCTGGCTGAGCACTGGAGCAGTCCTCCTGCAGGAAGGGGCTGCAAGGCTGCTGTGAGAGGGGACAATTGAGCGCAGTCTCTCTCTAAACACAGCCAGGCGGGGCATCCGTCTTCCCAGGGCCCCCTGCTCACTGGTTCAAGGAGACACCGAGACGTAACGGGCCTGTGGGGACCAGGGCTTGTCCACTTGCCCACACTTATGGGTGGCAACCTAGCTGCTCTCTGCCACTGTTCCCCTCCATGGCCAGCCGGGTCCCAGGGCCAGGCTTGAAGACACCTCTCGGCTGGTTCCTCCGCTGTGAGCCATGGGTAGTAACTGGGCAGGTGCTGTGGCTTTGTCCTGCAGGGAAGATGGGCTCAGTCCTACTCACCTCTCTCCAGGCTTGGTTGCCATCCTTCCAGTCAAAGGTGCTCTTGGAATTCTGAGACAGGCCAAGACTCAGTGAACAGAGATGGCATCTGCCTATAGGGGTCCTGAGTCACCATCCAGCTCGGTGCCCACGAGCTGAGAGCGATCCTCCCACTGCACAGGTAACACCCCCTGCTACTAGGACCTGGCAGAGAAAGGAACATTTTGGAAGATGGTTCTGGATCCAGACATAGTTTATACCAATCCATTGAGTGTCACTCCAGGGCTCTCCAGGGTCGAATGTCTACTTTGGGGTTTTTATTGTTGTAGTTTTCATTGTTTTGGTTTTGGTTTTGTGTTAATGATGTATTTCAAACAAATGGAGGCATGCATGATTGCAATCCTGATCTTCTGAATATTGACCGAAGAATGAGTCTTGGCATCCTGACATATCCGCTTCAGCTCTTTTCATTTATGAAATAAAGTGAGAGAGAGTGGGAGAGAGAGGGAGGGAGGAAGGACCTCCTTCCCTGTGCATACTCTTCCCTTTCTCTTTCTCAAAACAGACATTGTCCCCAGACCCATCTTTTCTCCTACTCTTGTTCTATTCTGTTCTATTCTTTAACACATACACATACATTATATCATTTTGTATAATTTTAAAATGTATGTAAACATTGTTGCATTGATTGCTCCTTATTACAAATTGCCTTTTTTTTCCCTCCCCTGAGCAGTATTTCTTTCCGGCTCTACATAGTTTCCTCATTGATTTTGAATGCTGGCAGAACACAATCAATGCCCTGCTGGGGCTGGCTCAAAGAATCTTCTCTCCAGAGCTGATTGTGTGCATCTTTCCCCAACTCTGCACTAAGTGATGTCATCAGGGGTGGCAAGAAATCAGCTACGGTGGAGAATTTATATCCCAGAAATTGCCAAGTGGCTGGGTGCCGGTGGCTCATACCCATAATCCTAGCTACTCGGAGGCTGAGATCTGAGGATCAAGGTCCAAGGCCAGCCCGGGCAAGAAAGTGTGTAAGACTCTCCTCTCCAATCAACCACCAGAAAATTGGGTGTGGCATCGTGGCTCAAAGTGGTAGAGTGTTAGGCTTGAGAGAAAAGCTCAGGGACAGAGCCCAGGCCCTGAGTTCAAGCCCCATGATCACCACCAGCAACAACAAAAAGAAATTGGCAAGAGCTGCAAATTTAGGCTCCCTTCCCCTTCCACCAGAAAGCAGGTCGTTAAAGATCTCCCAGCTTTCTGGTGACTGGTGATTGATCATCTATCTCCCTCTTCCCAACTTTCCTATATCTTGATGGGTGTTCAGGAGGTCACTAACCTTTCTGAGTTTCGAACCACACCACAGTGACATCTTTTACCCGCCTTTCCAAAACCCAAAGGCAAGGGCTTCATGGAGAATGGAGAGGGGACCATGGGATGGCACTAGTGTCACGCTCAAGGACCATGCATCCGGTGAATGTGTGCGTGTAACCTCCACTTACACCCCACCGCAGGGCACTGCACCCTGGGTGACACTGGCAGTGTGGCACTTCACGTGATGTTGAAGGTGAGCTGATTGGTGATGATTGTCTGGTTTGCATTTCCAGATGAGGAGCGTGGCTGGGAATCTTCTCCACTACTTCCTCTCCCCTGAGCTGCCAGTTCTCAACTTCTGCCCATTGTGTGGACTGAGGACTGGCTTCTTCCTGGCTTCCTGGAGCTTCTCCTGCGGTGGATCTCCCCATGTGCAGTCTGCTCATGTGCATTGAATTCCCTTCTGATCAGTAGCTTGGCTTTTAATGATGCATGCGGGGCTTCTGTCCTATAGAAGTGGCTCAGGTTAATGTGAGGAAATGGGTCGATGTCATCTTGTAAACACGTTGTCATTCTGTGGCCTGTTTGAAGAATGCTTCCCTTCCTCTGGGTTCTCCGGCACATGCTGCCCTCACATTTCCACGTGGAGTTGTTTCTCTGGGGAATCAGCCCCTCGAGAGCCTGTTGTTGGCAGGGGAAAAAAGTATCTCATGATGTCCTCTTTCCTTATGAAGAACCTAATATCCAGCCATTCATCGAACAGCCCATCTTTCCCCTGCGTTGTATAAAGCACCTGTCTTCTGCCCAGTTCCTGCCTGGTGTAAGTGTCGGGTGCTGTTCTGTCTCATTCATCCATTTGTCTGGCTTCTGTGACAGCACCGCCCTGTCTTAGATAGAATAGTTTTATAGCAAGTCAATATCAAGTAGATCAGATGGCATTGTCTTGGCTTGTCATCAAAATGTTCTTGGCTATTCTTGGACTTTTGCTCTTCTGTACAAATTTGCAGGCTATCAAATCCCATTAAAAATACTGTTGGTAGAAAGAAAAAAAGAAAATATTATTGGGATTTTCATTAAAATTACAATGAATTTATAATCAACCAGGAGAAAAGAAACACCTTCTGTTAAAGGATTACCCCATCCATGAACATGGTCTACTTCTACATTCATTCAGCCCTTCTTACCTTTGCTCCAATTACATCTCGTGATTTTCTTCATAACAATGACCATTTTTACAGAATTTTATGTGCCAGCACCTGTCTTAAATACTTTGCAGTATTTTCAATTCATTATCCCAACTCACTGAGAGGTAGTTATTATTCTCTCTCATTTACAAATAAGGAAACTGAGGCATAGAATGGCTTAATAGGACATGCAGTCCAGTAGAGCTGTGACCTGAATCTAGACATGTAGGTTGGTAAGCTCTGTTCTGAACCATGAACCACTGGCCTGCACTGCTTCTGCAAAGGCCTTGTTCAAACCTTGTTAAATTTCATCCTAAATCCCTTACAGACTTACCACCACTGTACAAGGAATGTACCCCATCTTACAAGTTCCCTGTGCTGCCCTGTTCAGGAAGAGTGCTGTTGATTGTACTACATTGTATACAAAATAATTCTGTGGCTCGTGCCAGTGGCTCATGCCTATAATCCTAGCTGCTGAGGAGGCTGAGATCTGAGGATCACAGTTCAAAGCCAGCCTGGGCAGGAAAGTCCATAAGACTCTTATCTCCAATTAACCACCAGAAAACTGGAAGCGGTGCTGTGGCTCAAAGTGGTAGAGAGCTAGTCTTGAGTAATACAAAGCTCAGGGCAGCGCCCAGACCGAGTTCAAGCCCCACGACCAACAAAACAACAACAACTTTGTAGAGAGCACAGTCTACTGGATCTTTCTATATAGACAATACCATTATCCTCAAGACAAATTCAACATTTCCCCACCATTCTTCAACAGTTGGCTGTCCTGTCCAATTGGCTCCACAAGTTAGTATTGAATAAAATGGTGGTCAGAAGGCATCTTTGTCTTAGGTATAGAAATGCTTCCAACGTTTTACCATGAAGAAGCTGTTGGCTGTTGGGTTCTGACCACTTCCTTCCTCAGGTCAGGAGTTCCCTCCCTCATTTTCTGTTGGCCAAGAACAGGTATTACATATTATACTTACAGTGAGTGCTTGTTTGGTGGGTTGCCTTCTTGCTGAATCCATCTATGTGATCCTGTGACTCTTTGTCTTTAGTCTATTAACAGAATATGTCAAATAAGCAGCCTTTAACCATCCTTGCATTCCTAAGGTAGAGGTTATGTGGTCAAGACACAGATATATGTATGTCTGAAATTGTTTTGCTAATATTCTAATTGGGCTTTTTGCATCTATGTTTATAAATAGCTTGGTTAGCAGGTCCATACTAACACCATAAAATGAGTAACAGAACTTTCTTTTCATCTGTCTTCTCATGTGATGCAAGGTATGGATGGATGGTCTCTTTTTTTGCATATATATATATATAATTGTTTTAGCAACCATTTTTTAGATAGTCTCCATAGAGTAACTTGTATTTGTTTCCTGAAAATGAGTTGAATGTGCTTCAGTATATGCATGAGTCTATTTCTGGACTCCATATTCCTTTCCATTGATCTACCTCATATCAATTATTAAGTCCTCATAATAAATTTTAAAATCAGGGTTCTTCTACTCCAAAGTTGTCTAGGCTGCCCTCTATCTTTCCATTTGCATTTCAATTCTAGAATCAGTTTGCCAACTTCTAAACAAATAAATAAAGCCTGCTCAAATTTCATTTGGATCGTGTTAACAATACAGATGGTTTGGGCCAAAAGACATCTTATATTCAGTCTGCCATCCACTCGCACAGTATGTCACCTTACTTACTGAGATCCTGTTCAACTTAATTCCTATCAGCAATGTCATGTGGTTCCAGGTGCACAGGTCCCTTGTTCATTGTTGGACTTGCTCCCCCACACCTCAGTTTGTGATTTGTATGAGTATAATCATGTATTTTGTGAACAGAGACAGTTCACATCTCCCTTTCTGTTACAAGCATCTTTTATTAGTGCTCTGGCTATGACTTCTAGAAAAGGATGAATGCCCAGGTGCAGTGGCTCAAGCCTGTAGTCCTAGTGACTTGGAAGGTAGAGATTGAGGGACTACAATAGGAGGCCACCCTGGGAAGAAAGTTCATGAGACCCTACCTCAGTCAATGGCTGGTACAATGGCACTTACCTGCCATCCCCAGTAACATGACAATAAACAAGTAGGAGAATCACAGCCCAGACAAGAAAGTGAGACCCTATCTCAAAAATAACCAACACAAAAACCATCTGGAGATGCGGCTAAAGTGTTAGAGCAAGAATAAGGCCTTGAGTTTAATCCCTAGCACTCTACACACACACACACACACAATGGTGTAAGTAGACATTCTTGCTTTGTCCCTGATCTTAGAAAGCATTCAGGCTTTCACTACTAAGTGATGATTGTATGCAAATGCTTAGAGTGCTGTTTAGTTAATCATGTCCAAGTATAGTTATTTGTTTTTCATTATCATTGGATTAATTTATAGATTTATAGACAAATTCTAATTCTTACAAATGAGGAAACCATGCAGTCTATGCTTCTTTGGGTCTGGCTTGCTTTGCTTAATATAATTTTTTCCATATCCTTACGAACAGTACAATATCATTCTTTCCATTGTGTATATATACCCATTTCTTGATCCACTCATCTACTGAGGGGTATTTGGGTTAGTTCCCTTTCTTAGCTATGGTTAAAAAATTCTGCAGTGAACATGGTTGTGCTGGTAGCTTTAGTACAGCCTTGTTTGTGGTCATTTGGATAACTGCTCAGGAGTGGGATTGCTGGGTCATAGGGGAGCTCTATGTGTAGTCTTTTGAGGAACCTCCATACTGCATTCCTGGGTGGTTGAACAAGTTTACACTCCCACCAACAATGCAGTAGTGTTCCCTTTAGCCACATCCCCACCAGCATCTGTTATTATTTGTTTTCTTGATAATGGCCATTCTAACTGGGGTGAGGTAGAATCTCAATGTGGTTTTGATCTGCATTTCTTTTATGACCAGAGAAGTTGAGCATTTCTTCAATGTGTCTATTGGCCATTCTTAGTTCTTCGGAGAAGTCTCTAAGTTTCTAGCCCACTTATTAATGGGGTTGTTGTTTCTTTGAGGATTTGTTTTTGTGGGGTTTAATTTTTTTGAATTCTACATATATTTTAGATATGAGGCCCTTGCTTAACTAGTAAAGCTCTTTTCCCATTCTGTGCTAGCTATGTGCTTTGCCATGCAGAAACTCTTCTTTTGGTGCAATCACATTTATCCAGCCTTTCTTTTATTCGTTTCTGGATCTTTACTTAGGAAATCTCAACCTGTGCCAAGGAGCCCTTAGTTCTAGTTTCTTGAGAGATTTGATCAAGAAGGAAGTTGGCTTTTGTCACTGTTTTTATCGAGATGACTGTATAACTTTTCTCTTTGAGTGACAGATATATATATCAGTCTGCTTTGGGTACTAAAACAATATACCTGAAGCTGTGAGTTTTATTTTTTAAAAAAGTTTATTTAGCTCAGAGTTCTAAAGCATGAGCACCAGCAGCTATGGTGAGAATCCCACATTGAGCAACACCAGTGTGTGTGATAGGGAGAGAGCATGTGGCTAGCCAGGAAGCCAGAGAGGAGGATCGGGCAGGGGCCAGGGACAGGCTCTTTAACAACGCGATGCCATGAGAACCAGCTCAGAGCCCCACAAAAACGGAATCCCTTGCACAGGCTGAGTCCCAGTGGTCTAGCGACCTGCCACAAGGTCTCGCTTCTTTATGATCTTACGTGTTACCCTGCCACACCGATGACCAAACCTGTGTGTGCTCTGTACAGGGTTCCTGCCGCCCCTGCCCATGGCGGTCAGTACCTGGCTGTCCTCCAGTGGGACCTCAGCTGTCTCCAGGTCTCACGCTCTGCAGCTACCCCAGCCTGGCCCCCAGTCAGCTCCACTCCAGGGCTGCTGCCATGACCGCAGATGCAGGCAGTGCTAAGCAAGAAGCCGGTACAGCTATCCATGGTCACTGCCCTTGGTGGCCTGGAGACCTCCAGCCTGAGCACCTTGTCTCCTGCTTCTCCCGAGTGTGTTTCGACTGGTCTCAGGATGCTCGGCAAGTCCGCTCCCTGCCATTCCCTGTCATGGCTGGAAGCCCAGCAGCTCCATTTTAAGCTGAGTTCTCCTTCCATGCTGGGACCTGGGAGAGGACAGGCCTCCTTTTCTGCCCCTTCACGGAAGGGTTTTCCCATGGCCCCTCCAGGGAGGACTCCCCACCACCTCCTGTTACCCCACCCCACACTTTCCTGAGTCTGACAGCTGTCTCCAGAAATCAGTGTTTCACTTTACTGTGCTGGTCACTTGACACACATGTCTCCTTGAGAATTAAAGGAGACGAAGAGCTGGTGGCTCCCGCCTGCAGTCCTAGCTACTCAGGAGGATGGCAGTTAGAAGCCAGTCCAGGCGGAAAAGTCCATGAGACTCTCAGCTTCAGTTAGTCAACAACATTCTGGAAGTGAAGATGTGGCTCAAATAGTAGAGTGCCAACCTCAAGTAAAAAAGCTAAGAGAGAGTTGGGTGCCGGTGACTCACGCCTGCCATCCTACTACTCAGGAGGCTGAGATCTGAGGGTCACGGGTCTAAGCCAGCCCAGGTAGGAAAGTCCCTGAGACTCTTATCTCCATTTAACCATCAGAAAACCAGAAGTGGAGCTATGGCTCAAAAGTGGTAGTGTTCACCTTGAGCAAAAGAAGCTCAGGGACGGTGCCCAGGCCCTGAGTTCAAGCCCCAGGATAGGAAGCAAAACAACCAAAAAAGGGAAGAAAACTAAGCACATACATTGATACATAATGAATGGGTGGGGCAGTGCACCTCGCACCTGGGGCTCGGGGAGTGTGTGCCGCCCCCATTTCTTTAGGCCCTGCCCGCCCGTGGAGCCTGGAAGACCGGAGGCAGCAGCGCCCCCTTCAGCACCTGACTTAATCCGGGAACTCCTTGCTTGGTCCCCTACATGGATTCAAGCGGAAATAAATGGGTCCAGAGCTAATCCCTCCTGGAGGCCAGCCCTGGGGAGATTCAGTAAACAGGCAATTAAGTGTGATCGAGCCATTTGGCCCGGGAGGGATGTGACCTGGCCTACATGCTACACGCTGCTCTCTGGTGATCAATAATTCACAGCAGCGGCCAGGCGAGCACGCGGCCCGGCCCTGCGAGGAGCAGGGCCGTCCGGTGCCCATCCTCGCCTGGCCACGTCAGGGGCACAGAGCTGGCAGTCTGGAGGGCAGCCTCCCTGGAGACCAGGCCTCCACCCAGGTCACCCACATCACTACGTCCTAAGCAGCGTCCAGGGTCAGGCTCAGTGTCCCCGGGTTGGGGGTCGGGGGGAGCGGTGGCAGAGTGGGGTGAGGAGACCTGGAGAATTGCTGCTGGGCACTTCTCTTCCAAAGGTCAGTTCTAGAACCTTCTGGGAGCTTCTTGGGGGGCCTGGAGCCTCCATTCCTCAATCAGAGACCCCATCTCACATAAACCACTGGCAACCAGAGGCTGGTCTCAGACTCTGTGCTCAGAACCCAAACTGAGATACACCCTGGAACAGCCCCTTAGGGTGTGGAGAGCTGGCAGCGGGGACATGGAACTGGCCACTCTGAAAGAAGCCAGCTGCCTGCCCGCAAGAAGGGTGTCCCTCACCGGAGACCAGCCTCCGATGTGGACTTGAGGGCTAGATATTTGGCCTGTTATGGTGGACAATGTGCTCATGAGGACCCCAAAGGATCTTAAGTCTTCTATAACTCTCCTCTCTCCTCACTCCAGCCCAGCCACAGAGCCCTTCCTGTAGTTCCCCCAAGGCAATATGTACACCCCAGGGTCTTTGCACCTGCCACTCCCCTTCCCCAAGGAATTGTTCTTCCACAGGTGCCTGCAGGCTCTGTCTCTCACTCCCTTCCAGACTTGGCTCAAAGGCTGGACACGTGGCTTGTGTGGGCTTTTGTTCAGATGTCACCTTCCTAATGAGGCTGACCAGGTTCTGCTTCTTACAAGTACAGAGAGTCCCTGCCGCCACCACCACCACCCCCCCCCACACACACACTTGCACATGCACACACACTCCTACCCATGATCCTCTCTGCTTGTCTTTGCTCTTTACTCTCTCCATACCTTTCTTTGTGCTTGTTATCACAGCTGCTCTAACTGCCAGTGCCCTGTCACACCCGTCATCCCAGCTACTCAGGAGGCTGAGATCTGAGGATTGTGGTTCAAAGCCAGCCCCGGCAGGAAAGTCCGTGAGACTCATCTCCAATGAACCACCAGAAAACCAGAAGGGGAGCCAGGGCTCAAAGTGGTAGCGCACTAGTGTTGAGCAAACGAGCTCAGGGACAGAGCTCAGGCCCTGAGTTCAAGCCCCACAAAACAAAGAAGAGGAAGAGGAGGAGGAGGAGGAGGAGGAGGAGGAGGAGGAGGAGGAGGAGGAGGAGGAGGAGTAAGCCCTGCTCTGTGTTGGGGAGGGGCATGTTTCTTCCACTCTTGGTCTCTAAGCGGGTCACTCGGTAGGCGGCCGCCGCATGTGTAGCTGGAGAATGGGGCTGTGAGGCTGGAGTTGTGAGTGAGGTAAAAATAGACAGCACGCATCCTGTGTGCGAGCAGCTACGTTACGCAAGATGGACTCCCTGCAGCCCCGAAGCCGCGTCCAGGCTGGCGTGTCGGGAGGCGCAGCCTGCTGGGTGAACTGGCCCTTGAAGGACTGAAGCCGGAGGGGTGGAGGAACACTGCCTCGGCCCCTGCCCTGCTCTGCTCTGCTCTGATGGCTTCTAACACTCTCCAGCCTGGGCTGCGTCCAAGCCCTCCCCCACCCAGCCCCTGCCCCAGTTCACAGGTTTCTCTTTGGTCCGCAGCCATGGCTTTATAGCCACACCCGTTTGCATGCCCTCCACTGCCTAGAAACGGCCATAAATCAACAGACCATGCTGGAATGTGCTGGAGAGCCTCCCTGGACCGTAGGTGGTGAAGTGTGTTTGCATCCAAGCACATGATTCGCCTGGTGCCTTGGCTTCCCACCCCCAGCCCACAGGGGCAGGGAGGTTTCCAGATCACCCTGTGGTCCCTCGCGTTCCAGGGAGAGTCTTGGAGCTCCTTGGCGCTGGCTGGCTCCCAGGGAAGGGAGCAGGCAGCACCATCTTGCACGGAGGGCCAGCTCTGCCCATCCAGCCTAAAGGCTGCAGTGCAGTCCCGTAACCAAGGGCCCAGGAGAGCCCACAGCTTGTCCAAGCGCGCAAAGGACTTCCGCTCCTTGACACGAGTCCCCCAGCACCCCGTCGTCAGGGGACTGGGGTGCATCCCTGTGCATGGCCGGCCTGCCTGAGCTCGTTTACCAACTCATTCACTCCACGGATCGAATGATCGAATAGTCATTCAACAAACAACCCTGGCTTCTGCCTTTCTCCGGGCCTCTGCCACTTCTGCCCCGGCCGTGGCCACTCCTGCCACCGCTGCCGCTCGGCCGTGGGCAGCAGACCGGCCGTCGCGTCTGCTGGTTTCACCGTCAGGGCCGGCACCGGGCGGCTGCAGCCGGCTCAGCGACTGTGGGGAAGCTGCTGTCTCCCCTGTGTGGGCCAGGAAGGGAGGGGCGTCTGAGCTGAGTCCCCAGCGTGGCAGCCCCCTCCCCCCATTACCACCTCCCCCAGTGACCAGCAGCTCATGAGTCCTGCTGGGGGACACCCACCCAGGCACCCCAGGGTGAACCGACCAAAAACCCTGACACCGGGGGTCATCTGAAATCCAGGGGGGCCTGGGGTGCTGGGTGCCAGCAGCAGGATGTCACGGCCCTCACTGGCCACAGCTGGAGCGAAGCGGGACTGGTCCGTGCGAGCCTCGCAAGGAATAATTCACCACACGCGACTCGGGGAGCCACAGTGCTGCTTTCTGACCACCGTCCACCCAGACGCGGGACTCAGATTGCCACGTGGCTCACGCAGCCGCTGCTGGGAAATGTCCCGGGCCCCGAGGATCAGAGCCAGTGGTTGAGCAGCCAGCGGGGCCTGGGAGCAGCCCCGGAACGGGGCCCCCACAGCCCCGTCTCTACCAGGAGCGGGCAGGTTGCAAAACCACCACCTGGGCAGCTGCCCAGCCCTGGCCTCAGCAGACGCACACGTGGCAAAGATCAGGCCAGGGCAGCCCGGAGAGCGGACGTCACTCATGACCCTGCCCTGCTGGGCCGGAGCTCCCCGTGCTCCCTGGAGCACGGGCTGTCATCCCCGCCAGGAATGGCGTAGCTCAGGTAGCTCTCGGCACCAAGCCATGACGCTCAGCTCCCTGAGGAGAGGGACTCCAGGTGTGCCGACGTGGGGTAGGTGTGTGCAGGGATCTGCAGTAGCTGGGCGCCGGTGGGATTGGGGGTACGGGGGGAGGGGGACAGCTGCAGGGCAGGGCCCTGGCCCAAGCGGTGGGACCGGCCTGTGCCGCAGGGTCCTGGGTGGGCTGCGGCGTGGTGTCCAGGCCACGCGGCCATCGGACACTGCACGCGTCTCTTCCATGGTAGAATGCACACTGCAGCCACCAGAGCTGCTCCGGGCAGGAATGGCCAACGTGGGCCTTGGGAGGCTGGGCCATCTTGGCCGTCGGACATCAGCGAGCTCAAATCTGAAGCTGGAAGTCACATGGCCAATCCCCCCCCTTCTCTATCTGCTTCCTCCCATCCTTTGTCCCGCCCTCATCCCACCCCATAATACTCATCAAGCCCTTGCACCTGCCAGAACCTGTGCCAGGCCCCGGGGACAGGTCCTGGCTTCCAGAGAGTACAGAGACAATAAACAGAGAAAATCCCTTCAGACCCTGGAGGGATCTTGGCTGGGGAACAGGAGAGGGTAACACCCCTCCCCCTCCCATTACAGTCCATTCTCCTTTCCCACCACCATTGTTCCATAATTCCAAGCACTTGGGCCAAAACATATTGGGTCATCCAAGACCTACATCCCATCTATCAGAGAAAGCCCTTCCGACTCTGTCTCCCACTGTACCCCAGACCTGGCCCCTGTGGCCCCCCAGGCTGTGAGTCTAGGAGGACGCCCCCCCCAGCCCTGCACCTCAGTCCCTACAGCCTCCAGATGCAAACCCTTCCGTGCGCAAGCCCTCCTGGCTTCCTGGGCTGCCCCGAGCCACGCACCCACCTGCGATCTGCCTGGACTGCCTACACCTCATGTCCCCCCCAGCCTTGGCTCCCTCTGGCCTTTGCAGATGAGTGCCCTTTGCCCCGAGCCTCCCCTCCTCCAAGATGCACACCTGCACGCAGTCACCAGTGCTGAGTCCCGGCCCCATTCCTTACCCAGGGCTCCCACTGACCCCATCTGCAGTGGTTGCCCAGATGCACCTCTCCCGCCCCCTCACCTCTGTTTTCCTCCTTTTTCTCCAGATTATTTGACATCAGCTAAGATGCTGCAGAATATCATGGCACCCATTCTTCCCCACGACTGCGTCCCAATGCCCAGAACAGGCCAGGTGCATACAAGAATCAGCAACAGCTGGGTGCTAGTCACTCAGGAGGCTGAGATCTGAGGATCACAGGCAGCAAAGTCTGAGCCTCATCTCCAATTAATCACCAAAAAAAAAAAAAAAAGCCAGAAGTGGAGCTGTGGTGCAAGTGTAGAGCTCTAGCCTTGAGGGGAAAAAAAGCTCAAAGACAGCACCCAGGCCCTGAGTTCAAGTCCCAAGACTGGCAGAGAGAGAAAGAGAGAGAGAGAGAAAAATCTACACTAAAGGATCCAGCAATTTCCTGTAGTGAAGCATGCATCAATCCCATGTCCCTGCCATTCCAGCTCCCACTATTCAAACATGAGAAAAACATGTGTCCACAACAAAGACAAGTATATGAATGCACGCAGCAGCATTCATCCTAACAGCCAAAGCCATGAGTGACCACATGTCCATCAACAGAAGAACAGATACACTCACTGCAGAAGCGGACATACAGCGGGATAGTACCTGGAACTGAGCACTGTGAATTACGTTTCCATTAGTCCAAACTAGCTACTCCTGCAGACTGTAACCACACACTAGATAAAATACCACAATAAACCTCACTCTTTGCTATAGTTTGGACCTGGGATGCCTCCCAGAGCCCCTTGATCCAACTTGCCACCTGTGGGAGATGGAAGAAAGACTCTAAAAGGAAAGGCTGTGTGGCAAGTTCATCAGAGAAGACAGTCTTTATTTTGTGGGAGCGGCTCTCTGTCTGTCTGACTCTGTCTCCCTCTTTCTGTGTCTCTGTCTCTCTCCCCCACTCCCCACTTCCTCGCCACCATGAGGTACTGCCTTGCCAAAATCCACAGGACCAACCAGCCGGAATTTGAGACCCTCAAATCTACGGGCCACCACAATAAACCTTTTCTCTTTATAAGTTGACTACCTCAGGTACTTTATCACAGAGATAAAATAGCAGGCCAGAAAGCACGCAAGAGGCAACCAGGAAGCAGACACGTACTGGAAGGGATCAACTCTGGTAAGACGTGAAAGGCGCGGATGAATTTTACTGTATGTTTGGCACTTGTTCTGAGGGGATCTCTCCTGATCCCCTCCAGTTTCATAAGAGGGAACTGAGTTCCAGGAGGGAAAGATCACACGCTCAGAGGGTGCAGGCTGACCTGGAGGAGGACGGCTTCGGTGAGGGAACTGAGCCTAGGTAGTGTATCAATGCGCTAGTGCTGAGTAACAAAGCACCCACAGATTCTGTGGGTTAAAGCAGGAATGAGGGCTTTGCTCAGAGCGTGGCTCTGCTGCGTGGCTGCTCTGCAGTCCTGCCAGATGCCCTCCAGTGGCCCAGTGGGTGTGGGTGGTCCGGGACCCTGGTGCTGGGTGGTTAGAGCAGCCGGAGGCCAGCCAGCCTCCCTCCCTCCACATTGGACTGTCAGGGCAGCCATCCTACTTTATCCAGAAGCTTCCTGATTCTTGGCCACAGAGAGTTACTTCTGTCCCTTTGGAAGAGGGGACCCGTGGCCACCCCTCCATGGTAGAGGTGGTCTGTGGTGAAGTCCTCAGGGTGGAGGACCACACTGTGAGGCTGGTCATTTCAGGTCTCCAGCTCCTAGCACCTCCTTCCAGCCAGGGCCCAGGGCTGCTGGCTGGACTGGACAGGATGCTGGCCCGACAGGTAGCAGAAATGCTTGAACCCAAGGCCACCTGACTCCCAGCAGAGTCTACCACAGCCCTCCCTGCCTGGGGGGCCCTGTTGCCGGTTTTGCCTTCTTCACACAGTTTACAAACTGGAAGATGCCCCCATTCTTTATTTGTTTGCTTTTTTATGATTGTGTGTAATAAAAACCACTCCTGTGCCCATGGCTCACACCGTCCTCAATTCTAGCTGCTCAGGAGGCTGATCTCATCTCCAATAAACTAAGAAAAAGCCAGAAGTGGCACTGTGGCTCAAGTGGTAGAGCTCTTGCCTTGAGCTGAAGAGCTCAGGGACAGCACCCAGCCCAGAGTGCAAGCCCCACAGCTGACAAAACAAAAAGAAAAAGAAAAGCAAATGGGTAACTCACAATTACATGTCACTAGTTCAGTCCAATAAAAGCACACACTTAAACACTAATTGAATAGCATTAGTGGATGCACATATCAGAATTAGAGGGAAAGTTTCCCTTTATTGCATCTTGGGGAATCTTATTTAATAACCTCGTTAATTTTGCTCTGAGGCTGAGGCTTTAAGGAGATTTGCTGCAGCTGGGGTAACTTGCTTACCTCGAGCAATTAGAAATCTTACAAACAGACCACAGTACCTGATTCATCCACTCACTGGCAAACTCGACAAGTACACGCATGGCATCTGGACCTGTGGTTTTCATGAGCTTATACACGAGCAAGCCACAGCCCTGGCTCTGGCATTCAGCAGAACAAACCGGCGCTGGGGTCCGACTGGGAGAGTTGGCAGGTTGGAAAAGCCAGGCACGTGCCCCGGGGCTGAGGCGGGGAGGGGCTCTGGTATGGGAGGGGCTGGAAGTGAGCCAAGGAGAGGCTTCTGGGAGAAGCAGAACAGGACAGGTGGGACGGAGGGTGGACTGGACACTCGCCAAGAACAAGCAAACAGAGAGAGTATAAGGCCCCGAGCCCAAACCCTGGTACTGGTAGGGGGGAGGGAAGGAAAGGAAGATAGCGGAGGATTTAATTTCATTGATTCAAAGATCCAACTGGAAAGTCTACTACTTTGGTTGGAAAAGTGTTTCTTACAGGGCACTGCTGGCTCACGCCTGTCATCAAGAGGCTGAGATCTGAGGATTGTGGTTCAAAGCCAGCCTGGGTAGGAAAGTCCATGAGGCTCTTATCTCCAATGTACCACCAAACTGCTGTAAGTGGAGCTGTAGCTCGATTGGTAGAGTGCTAGCCTTGAGCAAAAAAAAGAAAACAAAGCTTAGAGACAGCGCCCAGACCCTGAGTTAAAGCCCCGGTACTAGCAAAACACATACCAAAAAAAAAGTCTAATCTCAAGTGGTCTCGGCTTGTCTTGGTCACATGACTCCGACATGCCTTAGGGGAGCAAGGCCCCTGGAGCACTTCTCCTTCAGCAGTGGGGGAGGGAGGCCTCCATGCTGAGCCTTGCACCCTGAGTGTTTTGTGCTGTGTGGTGACGTTAGCAGTCTTGTTTTTAATGTCCTCGCTGGGCAGTGCGGTCAGCAGGAGGACGGTGCCCTCGGGGGTGTGTGAAGCTGTCACGGGCTTGCACACCCTTCCCTGGCTGAGCCCATGTCCTTTCCACTGAAATCTTTCAGCAGTGCCCAGAGCCCGGAGGCAGTGCCACTGTGCCAAACCAAGTGTCAGAGCACCTGGGTGTGTTTGTTTACTATTTATTCACTTATTTATTTTGATGGTGGGACCTGAACTCTGGGCCTGGGCGCTGTCCCCCAGCTCTTCAGCTCCAGGCGAGCGCTCTACCACTTGAGCCACAGCGCCACTTCGGGTTTTCTAGAGGTTCATTGGAGATAAGAGTCTCACAGACTTTCCTTGCCCAGGCTGACGTTGAACCTGGATCCTCAGATCTCAGCCTCCTGAGTAGCTAGGATGACAGCCGTGAGCCACCCATGCCCGGCTTAGGCTGAGTTATCTGTAGAAAGCTCTGCCACAGTGCCCCCCCAGCTGCCCACACCCCCAGAAATAACTCCCCTGGCTTTCCCCGGGCACGCCAGGAGCCAGGGAGACCCTGATGTAGGGGGCACGCTTCCCAGAGAGCCCAGAAGGTGGCACGCTGCAGACGTGGGCTGGGCCTCCGTGTCAGGTGCAGACAGTAACCCCCCCGCCCCCCACGAGCTGGTGGGTACCATGGCCACCAGGAAGCCAAGGTTCTGTCCATGACCAGATGCCCCCACCCCCAGGAACTGGCTGCTTGGGAAGCTCCCTGGAGAGACGCCAGGCCCAGGGCCTCCTCTGAGAAGTGGCGCCTGCTCCCAGCTCAGGGCACGCGTGGAGGGTTTGGACGGGAAGGGAGGAAGGGCCCTCCCCTGCCTTGGGGTTCCATGCACACACACCACACACACACACACACACACACACACACACACACACACACACTGCCTGTGTGCCCCTGCCCTGGCTGTGTAGGCCCAGTGTCTTCCTCACATTGTGCGGCTGTCACAAAATGCTCGAGGCTGGCCAGATGATAAAGAACAGAGATCTATGTCTCTCTGTTGGAGAGGAGACAGGTCCAGGCTGACAGCACTGAGGTCTGTCGTCTGGGGGCGCCGCATCCAGCCTCTGCTTTCAAGATGGTGCCATGCCGCTGCACCCGCCGAAGGGGGGTGCACCCTACTGCTTGGGCCACCGCTCCACTTCTGCCTTTTTGGTGATTAATTGGAGATACGAGTCTTACAGGGACTTTTCTTCTCCAGGCTGGCTTTGAACCCCAATCCTCAGATTTCAGCTCCTGAGTGGCTAGGATTATTGAGTCACCAGCGCCTGAACCTCAGGGTGATGGCGGGGGGGCGGTCTTTTGGAAACGTTCCCATCTCGTGGTTGGACGTCAGCCAGGCGGCTCCTGGAATGCGGCCTGAGCCATAGGCAGAGGGGACTAGATTTCAGAGGCCTGCTGTGGAGGACCTTCAGGTGTGGCTGTTTAGGGAGGGAGGGACTCAGGGCTAACGCCACCCGTGCCGGGTGCCCACCCCTCCTCTCCATCCCGAGGAGGCCTGCCGTCCATTCCAAGGTCACCTGGCCACAAGCCGCCCAGCGGACTGCTGTTGAATCCCGCCTCGGTGGAACTGTCCTGCATTCCTCCGGGGGGGGGGGGTGGTTGAGGTGAGGCTCCCCGGCTCCCTCTGTCCCCGTCAGGAATCGCCGATGCTTTCAGAGGGGGCCCTATGGGACACACGGAGTGACACCTGAGGACACGTGAGGTCAGTGCGCGCAGGGCCTGGCCGGGCCGGCTCGGCAGCCCACCCTCCCACCGCGGCGGCCGCGGTCTCCCTGTCTGCGGCTCTGTCCCTCCTGGCGCTGTGCCCATGTTTCCTCTTCCACGGAGTCTCTTGGGCACAGCCTTAAGTAGAGCAAAGTCCTGTCAATACGGTCAGGGTGACAAATGGCCCGTGTCACACGCAGGCACAGAGCTACCCGAAAGTGATCTTGACAGGGCCGTCCCCGGGGCGTCCCACACAGCCAAGCACATACAACAAGAAACCGGGCCAGGCTGCCGGCTCCAGTGGGAGCGGCCTGCCGCCCTCCTGCAGCGGCCGGGGAGGCGCCGAAGGACGCTGTGCCGGGCCTGGGTCTCGGCGGACAGCATCATTGTGCAACCACACACAGCGTGCCCTGCGAGCTCAGAACCCCCCCCCCCAGGTGTGCAATTACCCGTGTTTGCACACACAGACTGAAGCATGAGAGGACAAGTTGTTTTCTTACTGGCCCGTGGCTGGGGAGGAGAAAAGGGGCGTGAGATCAAGGCGCCCACCACACTGCTCGCTCAGTTCACAACTGTGGGCCCTGCAACCCTCAGTTTGCTCAGCTTTGGGAAAGAGATTGGACCCCGAGACCCCACCCCTGCGAGGAGCGGGGGTAGGAAGAAGATGCCCTGGTATCTGCATGGAGGCGCACGGTGAAGGTTCAAGGGACACCCCCCTCAACGCGGGCGCGTGCAAGATGCTGGGCACGTGACGAGCCCTCCCGGAGCCTCCGTTTCCTTATCTGGAAACTGCGCCATCTGCTTCCCCAGCCACCCACACGGCATGCGCGCCTGCTGAGCTCCGCTCCCCCAAAAGGCAGCGGGGCCCCTGAGCCAGGGCTGCTGAGCCAGAGGAGGACCTGTTGCTCCTTCACCACGGGAGGCCGCCCTGCGCCTTCTTCCCGCCCACCCGTAGCTCCTCCCACCAGGCCTTCCGGGCTGGGCTGGGCCAGGGCCCCCTGAACAACGCCCAGAGGGCGCAGCTGCTGCTCTCCCTCATGCTTTCCTGAGACCCCCCTCTGCATGGAAGCCACCAGGGAAGCCGGCCACACCAGCTGTCATTGTCCCAGCAAATGGAACCCCAGCCATGCCTGGAACGGCTCACCGTCCTTGAGAGAAATGGGGGGAGAGGAGGCCCCGCAGCCAGGGCTTGCGGGAGGCGCAAATGCACCGGGGTCTGAAGGCCCAAGCTCTACACTTTTCCCTCATCTGCCTCCAGAGCTCCTCCAGGAGTTTCTCCCCACGTCCCCGCTGCTCCAGTTCGGGAATGGACAGTGGTATTGTCAAAGGCATGGCGGCTCACTCCTGGAACCCTAACCATGTTGGAGGTTCAGATCTGGAGGACCAAGGTTTAAGGCCAGCCCAGGCTGAAAAGCTCACGAGAGCCCTTCTCAACCAAGAAGCTGGGTACAGCAGCACATGCTTGTCATCTTAACTTTCAGGAGGCCAAGATCAGGATCGGGGATGGAGCCAGTCCAGCCTGGGCAGAAAAGTCTGGAAGACTGCATCTTCACTGAAGAACTGGGGTGTGATGGCACACACCTGTGACCCAGCGATGACAAGAAACTTAAAGCAGATGAGTCATGACTCACGTATAAGGAGGTGAGACTCTATTCTAAAAATTACCAGTGGGGGCTGGGAAGGTGGCTCAGTGGTAGAGCACTTGCCTTGCATGCCTGAGGCCCTGGGTTCGATTCCTCAGCACCACATAAGCAAAAAGAAAAAAGCCGGAAGTGGCGCTGTGGCTCAAGTGGTAGAGCGCTAGCCTTGAGCTGAAGAGCTGAGGGACAGCGCCCAGGCCCAGAGTTCAGGCCCCACGACTGGACCAAAATTAAAAATAAAAATAAAAATAAAAATTACCAGTGAAAAATAGAGCTGGTGGTCTGGCTCAGCAGTTTAGCACCAGCTGAGCAAGCACAAGATCCTGAGTTCAAACTCCAGTAAATACAACCTTCCAGCCCACTCCTCGAGGCACAAAAACCCTTCCACACAATGACACCAGAGGTAGTCATGACGGCTCCAAAGTACCCGAGCATCCATCAATGAATGGAGTGACAGAACATGTCCCAGCCACCGGTGGAATATTATTCAGCCATGAAAAGGAGCAAGGGACTGACACACACCGCAGCACAGATGAACCTTGAAAACATGATGCAAAGCAAGGGAAGCCAGGCACGAAAGGCCTTGCTCAGACAGTGTGATTTCATTGGCATGAACTTTCTAGAACCAGCAAAGCCGTAGAAGACAGAAGCAGGTCTGTGGTAGCCAGGGCTCGGGGAAGGGGTGCACAATTTCTTTTTGGGGTGGGAAAAATGCTGTGGGGCTGGCGGCGACGGCTTTATAGTATGTGATGCACTCAATGCGGCCTAAGGTGTTAGAATGGTGAGTTTTCCTGTCATGTGACTTTTGCCTCAGCTAAGAAAAAGAAGAAGCAGGTGGCTGTCACCTCCTTCCCGGGCCGGGTAATGAAGAAGACTTCCCTCCCGGCCACTACAGGCGCTGGAGCTAGACCGGGGCCATCCTCTGGCTCAGGAAGAGGCCGAGAAGGTGCCAGGATTCACCTTGGTTTTGCATAAATGAATATGCATTAGAGATACCTCCCACTGCGCAGGAAATGCAAAGTCCCCCCCCCACACCAGCCTGATTAAGTGCAATCAGGCCTGGCTTCCTAGGAGCTGGCCACCAGCAGGGGAGGGCGGGGCTCCAGCACACTGTGCTGGCCGGCTTGCACCTGCTTACAGTCAGGCCTGGGAGGCAGCATGCAGGCCTCAGCTGGAGGTCAGAGGCCCCGCCCCAGGCCAGAGCCTGCATTTTCCCCTCAGCCCCCTCCCTCACTAGCGGCCGCCTCCTATAACCGTCCTGTGGAAACGTGTGTGCGGACTTCCAAATCATGGGGCTTGGCCCCAGCTGCTGCTCCCAGGGCTCCCTGTGGCAGGCTCTGTGCGCCCCGTAACGTGAGTCACGAGGAAGGGAGCAGGATGGCGTGGCTTTGAGAGCCTCGGCTTAGCTGTCACTCTGGGAGGACCGGCCCCCAGCGAGCGGGGGAGGGGGAGGTGGCCCCTCGGGACTCTCTGCCCACGCCCTCAGCTGTTATCAGCTGTTACTGGCCACTCACTTCTGCGTACCAACCACATACAATTAGGGTGCCCTTGGGGTTGGTTTTGGTAATGTGTCAATACTGGGGCTTGAACTCAGCACCTGGCTCTGTCCCTGAGCTTTTTCCACTCACAGCTGGCACTCTACCAATTGAGCCACAGCTCCATTTCCAGCTCTTTGCTAGTTCATCGGAGAGAAGAGTGCCCAGGCTGGCTTTGAACCGCCATCCTCAGATCAGGCTCCCCAGTTGTTAGAATTACCGGTGTGAGCCAACTCTACCCGACTCTACATATGTGTGTTTTCAATGTGAAAGAACACTGGACTGAAGCCCCAATAGCTAGGAACCCTCCAGGCACGTGTCCAATTTCAGCACCAAGAACAGTGGCCACTGAGATCATGGCGCCCTCTGGTGGACCCTCTGAGGATAAGTAGGCTGTGAAGTGGGGTGGGCCGGGGCCCCTTTAGGCTGCCCAGCCTCCCCCTTTAGGGGGAAAAGGGCGAGGAGAGGAGAGGAACGGAGCAACAGCAAAAGCCAGAGTCCACCCTGCGCATGTCACCTGTCAGACACACTGGATGATTGCGCTAGCGTTGAACAACATCTCCAATGCCAGTAGTGACCTTTGGTGGTACTAGGGTTTGAACTCAGGCCTTGAACTTGCTTAGGCAGAAGCTCTACCATTTAAGCTATGCGCTAACCCTTTTTGCTTTCATAATTTTTCACGCAGAATCTGGTCTTTTTATGCCTCTTAGCAGTCTAGACAAGGATTCTCTCAGGTAGCGAGGATGACCTATATTGTCACATCCAGCTTTTATTGGTTGAGATGGAGTGGGCCTGTGCTGACCTTAAATCACAATCCTCAGGTCTCAGCCTCCTGAGTAGCTAGGATTACAGGTGTGAGCCATGGCACCCAGATTCTTCTGTGGCTTTTCTTTTTCCATGAGGCTTGAACTCAGGACCTGGGTGCTGTCCCTGAGCTGTTGTGCTCAAGGCAAGTGCTCTACCATTGAGCCATAGTGACCACTTCCTGTTTTCTAGTAGTTGACTGGAGATAAGAATCTCAGAGACTTTCCGGGCCAGCTGGCTTTGAATGGTGATCCGAAGATCTCAGCCTCCTGAGTAACTAGTACTACAGACGTGAGTCACAAGAGCCCAGCTGTTGCTGTGACTTTTTAAAGTCAACTAAAAGCCAGTGAAACTTGAGGGTGTAGTTAGATTTCTCTTCATGAACACCAACAAATAGATGGTAGCACAAATGATGCTCTGCTTCCTGTCTTTGGCCAATCTAACCAGGACTCTAGGCCAGAGACTCAACTCTCAGAGCACCAACAGGTCAGGTCAAGCCACTGGCCCCAATGAAAGCAAACCAAAGACATAGTTTAAAAAAAAAAAAATGGGGAGGGGCTGGGAAGGTAGCTCAGTGGTAGAGCACTTGCCTTGCATGCCTGAGGCCCTGGGTTCGATTCCTCAGCACCACATAAGCAAAAAGAAAAAAGCCGGAAGTGGCGCTGTGGCTCAAGTGGTAGAGCACTAGCCTTGAGCTGAAGAGCTGAGGGACAGCGCCCAGGCCCAGAGTTCAGGCCCCACGATTGGACCCAAAAAAAGAAAAAAAGAAGAAAAAAATGGGGAAAGATTTCTATCACCATAGACACATGACAATGAAGAATGAGAATTAAACATCTCAGTCCATCTCTGGGGCTACTGACAAGAGCTCTAGGTTTAAATAGAGGAAGAATTGGGGGAGAGGGTGATTAATAAGGGCATAATTAAACAGCCTGGTCAAACTAAATTCTGCCTGAACACTATCTCAGTTCTGTTTCTGCAAAGTGGCCTGAAGATATTCTTGCTGCTCTAGGAACAATCTGTCTCCTTTACAGTGATTGGTCCTGTTTGTGGGGTGGGGCTGAAATCTCATCCTGGGGTGATGGGTCTTGATTCAAGGCTGCTGGGGCAGGACAATGGCCGGAGCCTCTCGGGTGTCTTTTTGGGGGGCCGGAGCAGGAGGTGGTAAGAGCTGACCATTAAGATGCCCCGGCTACTCTTACCTGTAGGCCCTCCCCTTGAAGGGGCTGAGACCTTGGGGCTCTCTGGTGATGGATGAGACGCCTAGTGCAGAGAGAAGCAGGACTCTGGACCCAAAGTTTTAAGACAAAGGAGGCAGATGCAAAATGAAGCCAGAGACACCCGGTTTTTACCTGGCAATGAATTAACTCGTGGTCCCCAGTGAGGAATCCATGCTTTTCACAAGAGCAGTGCCTACGTACACATTGTACAAACCTAAAACTGTGACTGTCACCCTCCTCCCTCAGCCGGTCCCAGAGCATCAGCTCGGAGAAAGCTCCTCGATGCATCCCCCACGGTACCGTCTCACGCGGACCTTGGTGACCCCAGGCCCAGAGTCGGCAGTCCCAACCCTAGGTCCGGCCACTGGCCCTCGGGTGAGAAATAGCTGTGGTGGAGGGCCGAAAGGAGGCTGTTGATTACCCGTGAGCCCGGGGACATCGTCAGGGCGCAGACTCTGGCTCCCCAGAAAGGGGGGGGGGAGGGAAAGGTCTGCAGAGCGGGGACAGAGCTCTGGGCCCCGGGCCCCAGCGTCAGAGGTGCTGAAGGGCAGAATGGCGGCGGCGGGCCCCGAGCGCACAGCAGGGCGGGGTGGGGGCCGAGTCCCGAGCTTCACTGATTCACAGGTCCAGCAAAAGCAGCTTCCGGCTGCCACCCGCGCCGGGCGCCTCCTCCCAGGGCCCGGGCCGCCCCAGGACCCCGGAGAGCCCGCACCCGGCCGTGGGGGAGGGCGGGTGGCGGCCACGCCCTGCCCACATCCCATTCGCCAACGCTACCCACGTGTCCGTGGTGGAGAGCAGAGGGTCTTGGGAAATGTAGTCCAGAGGTGAGTCCAGAAGTCACCGGGCGTTCGGAGGGACGCTGAGGGGCGGGGAAATATCCGACCGGGCGGCTCCGCCCCGCGCTCCTCACCCGCCCCGGGGCGGGCGCTGGGCCGACCCGGAAGTCGCCGCCCGCCAAGCCTCTCAGACCTCGGACCCCGGACCTCCGACCTCCCGGACCAGGACTCCGCGGGCCGGGATGGGGCGGCTGCTCGTGCCGTTGCTGCTGCTGCTGCTGCGGCCGCCGGGGTCCCGGCCCTCGGGCCCGCTCCGGGCCTGGGTGGTGCCGCACAGCCACATGGACGTGGGCTGGGTCTACACGGTGCAGGTGGGGGACCCCCGCGCGCCTCCCCCCCGCGTGTCCCGCCCCCCGCGCGACCCGCCCCCCGCGCGACCCGCCCCCCGCGCGACCCGCCCCCCGCGCGCCCCCGCGCGACCCGCCCCCCCGCGCGCCCCGGGCGGTGACAGCGCGGAAGGACGCCCTGGCGGGGCACTTCCGGTCCCTGAACCCCTGGCTGGCGCTGGGTGGGTCCCCGCAGCGGGGGGGGGGGGGGCACCCCCTCGGGGATGTCCGGCTGGACAAGCCCCTCCGCCCCCTCTCCCCCAGGCCACGCCTGGGGTCAGGCTCAGTGCAGGACTGTGGGCTAGGGGCTTTGCTGCTCGGCCTGTTTCTCCATCTGTGCAGTGGCAGCACTCGTCCTGCTCAGGGTGATGGGCCAGACCTCGGGACAGCCCTGGAGGTCCTGGAAGGAATGGCGACAAGAGCAACCTGCATCAGCCCCTCCCGCCCCCTCGGACATCCCCCAGCCCCCACTCCTGCCACCCCCCCCCCCCCATTGAGGCTCGCAGTGGTCAGCTGCCCTCTAAACTCTGAAGGAGCCTGTTTGTTCATCTCCCCCCACACACACACACATACATACACACACACACTGGCCTCCCTCCTCCAACCCTTAAAGCACTGACTGTTGCTTCTATCTCAACCACTTTCCTCCCTTGAACACAGGACTCAGCCCCTCCTTTTGCTCTGAGGTTATTCACGATCACTCTCCGGCCAGGCATGGTGGCCCAAGCCTGTAATCTTAGCTACGCAGATTTTAAAGAGAGGCAGGGAGATTTGATATGGGGTGTTAAGTCTGGTCCTGGGTTGGTCTTGGTGACCTTGTGGTGTGTGGGGGGGGAGTGATCAGCAGATGAGACAATTTAGGGGTGGACTCAACCAGCTGTTCTTAGTTTTCAGAAGAGGAAACTGAGGCCCAGAGAAGATGAATGCATTTCCCAAGGCCAGTGATCTTCTCATCCTGGCTCCCTGCCCTGTGCTCAGGCCATTTGTCAATGAGCACCAGGGGCCGGTGAGGCCCTCAGGGAAAACTGGGAGTAGGTTCTCTTATAGGAGACCCCTGCCACCTGCGTCCCTCCTTATCTCAGCCTAGGCAGACTCCTTCGGGGTGCTGTGGCCACACCTCACTCACCTGGGATTTGGCTGCTGCCAGCCCAGATCCTCAGAGCCTACCTGGCCCTCATCCCCTGCCCACACAACATGTCCTGCTTCCTGTCCTGACGCTTGATCCTGTCACAGGCAGGGAGCCTGTGCCTGCTGAGTTCCCACCTCACACGCTGCTGGAGCCACACAGGGGTCGTGGGCACTGTGGGGACCAGAGGGGAGGAGCCCCAGGGGTGTGTTCCTTCAGCAGTCCAGCTGTGGTTATTTGGTCTTGTCAGATTTTTCCCTTTGCTCCTTGAGGCCAGCCCTCCCCTCCCCACCCCCACCCAGCCCCAGGAACAGTGGTGTGACAGTGCCCCCTCCCCAGGAAAGCATGCGGGCATATGCGGCCAACGTCTACACCTCTGTGGTAGCCGAGCTGGTCCGCGGGCAGCAGCGCCGCTTCATCGCTGTGGAGCAGGAGTTCTTTCGGCTGTGGTGGGATGGCGTGGCCTCGGAGCAGCAGAAGCGCCAGGTGACGCATCGCCTGGCCACACAGGTGGCCGCAGGGCCTGGGAGGACTTGGCTGGGAAAGGCCCTGGCCGCCGCCTCCAGGGCCGGGGCAGGATCCACAAGCTTAGGTCAGAACCATAGCCCAGGGACGAGCCACCCGTCCTGGCTGACTGTTGATGCAAACGTAGCCAGCTCTGATGAGCTGGCCATGCCCTCCTGAGAGGCAACAGTGGCACTGGCCAAGGCCGTGCCCTGGTGCCTCCAACCTCTCCTGATTTGTGATGTCTGTCTGCCCCGGCACAGGAGCTATGGCCCAGGATCGGGGTCTCTGTGGTTCAAGGGCAGGCAAGCGATTGCTTCCGACCAAGGAGGCAGCCTGGCACTTGTCCTGTGGGTGTCACCACAGGCTGTGGCTGGCCTCTGTGACCACATCAGTTCCATTTCTATAAAAGAGAGGTGGCAGTTTAATGCACCCCATATTTCTAGGCTGACTCTTGCATCAGGAGAAGGAAACTCGTGGCACAATTGGAAATTTGCATAAGGATTGTGCTTTATAGTTAATGTTTCCTCTTTGTGTTAAATTTCCTGATTTTGATCTTAATATTACAGTGCTAATCCTTGTTCATCTGAGCAAAAGGCAGGCTGTTGCTAACTTACTTTAAGTAGTTTGAAAAAAGCCTAAGTGTAGAGATTGGAAAAAAATGGTCAGAAATGTTTATGAAATGTTTATGAAAGTGGCTCACGCCTGTAATTCTAGAGCGGTAGAGCGCTCACCTTGAGCTGAAGAGCTGAGGGACAGCACCCAGGCCCAGAGTTCAAGCCCCACAACCAACAAAAAGAAAAAAGAAAGAAATGTTTATAAACAAATGGATGCATAGAAGCTCTTGGTATTATTCGTGCAGCTTTTTCATAAATTTGAAATAATTTTAAAATGAAAAATGTATTTATAGGCCAGGCACTGGTGACTCACACCTATAATCCTAGCTAATCAGGAGGCTGAGATCTGAGGATTGTACCTTGAAGCCAGCTCGAGCAGGAAAGTTCATGAGATTCTTATCTCCAGTGAACTACTCAGAAAAAACCAGAAGTGTAGCTGTTGGCTTAAGTAGTAGAACACTAGCCTTGAGCAAAAGAAGTTTAGGGACAACGCCTAGGCCCTTAGTGCAAGCCCTAGGACTCACACGCACAAATTATTTATAGATTATTGACATAGAGGTAGGTCCCTAGTAAGAGCCATGGAACAGGTGTTCTCTGGGTGGTGGCTCATAGATGTTCAGGTCAATGTTCTGCTTTTGTGGTAGGAATTTCATAGCGTCTCTGAGGCCACAGCAGGCTGAGCTCTGCGGGTCGCAGGCCCAGCCCAGCTCAAGACTCATGACCTGGCTATCTTCTCTTTACCCATCTGCGCCCAGGTCCGCCAGCTCCTGAAAGAAGGTCGCCTGGAGTTTGTTCTTGGAGGCCAGGTCATGCATGACGAGGCTGTGACCCATCTTGATGACCAAATCCTACAGCTCACAGGTCTGACTACCATGCTAGTTGCTTTTGTCATAGCTGTGGCCAAATCCCAGAGAAAACCAGCTTAAGGGAGAAAGGTTTAGTTTGGCTCGTGGTTTCAGAAGTTTCGATCCCTAGTCCTTGGCTCCATTGGTCTGGGCCCTCAGTGAAGGGGAACAATGTGGTAATGGGAGTGTGTAGATACTGCTCTTCTCATGGTAGACAGGAAATGGGGTACAGACGGACAGGAAGGGGCTGGGGACCCATCCTTTATGACCTATGTTTTCCAACTCTGGCCTACCTCCTAAAATTTCCAGAACCTTCCAAAATACTACCACCGGCCAGGTCCACATACTCACTCATCATATGAGCTTATTGGGACATTTTATATTCAATCCACATTTCACTGTAACATTGTCCCCAAGGCTCATGTCCATCCCATAATGCAAAATCCATCCAGACCACCTCCAGGAGTCCCTGAAGTCTTGATGGTCCAGCATTGCTCAAAAGTGCAAATGCAAAGTCTCCTGTGGACGGAAGGCCATCTTAGCTGTGGCCCTGTAAAAATGAAGAACAGGTTACGTACTTCTTCTGTCAATGGCCCAGAGTAAGCATTCCTGCTCCAAAGGGTTGACTGGGGCCTAGAAAGGAGAGCTGGAAGCAGAGCAAGACCCAAACCCAGCAGGGAAATGTCACCTCCCACAGCTCCATGGCCAGCACCCCACTGCACAATGTCATGAGGTCAGATTGGGAGTAGCCCCCCCCCATGGCCGCTGACACAGACATCGCTACCCCCAGCATCGCCAGCTCTTCACCATCGCCAGTCAGCCACCATCACCACCATCAGCCCTAACCCCTCCACCGTCTCCACCACTGCGTCCACACCCTCCAGGTCGCCATGCAAAGCTGCGGGGGCACCTCCATGACGAATCTGGGCTCATGCCTGAAGCTTGTAGGCCCACATCCTCTCTGCTCCGCAGGCCTCAGTTTCCCTTTCTGTGAAACGACGAGATGGCGTTGGCACCTTGCCCTTGGCCCTCTCCCGTAGTCCATCTGGAGTCTCTTCCTCGCAGCCTTATTTGGGGATGTCCTGCTTCCCTGGGTTTTGCTCCATCTCAAAGGTGGCATTGGACATGGCCCTTCTTCTTGACCCCTCACACCTCTTGAGCTCCTCCTGCAGTCTCTCCCTCCCCACAAGGCCCTGGGGTGGCCCTGATGCTCAGGTGGTGATTGGTGACGGTTGGTGCTACTGGTGGTGACAGATGGAGGCCAGGCTGGAGTGAGCTTCAGCTCTCTGCCTTCAGATTCCAAGCTCCTACCATCATCCTCTCCTAACACAGAGCCATGTGTTCTGGGGGCCGCGTGCGCCATCTGCCTGCTTCCTACAAGAGAGATGATTCGTTGTGTTTACGCGGAAGGTTCTGCCGCGCACAGCACAGCGGGCAGGGCCCAGGCTCTCCCTCCTCCGGGCTTCACGGCCCTCCTGGCACAGCGCCAGCAGCCTGCCCTCTGAGTTGCCATTCCACAGGGAGGAGAAAGGGAAAGGTGGAGAAAGGCCGGCCTTGGGACGCAGGACTGGGCTTCATCCCTGCAGCCATGTTCCCATCGCCCAGAGCTAACACACAGGGCCTCCCACAGCAGCAGGCGTGGCTGGGAGCATTGTCTGTTATCTTTGCTGAAGTTAGTCCCATCTTTACGGCCGGCAGAGGGGGATGGAGAACATGTCCATCCTTTCTAATCCTCTCGAAGTACCCGGAAGTTAGCTCCATGGCCATCCTCTGCTGCGGAGGAAGCTGGAGTCTGTTGTCCACTATTTTTTGCATAGTCCATTGGCCACAATGGAGTTGTGTAACGCCCACCTGCTGCAGGGGAGGCTGGGAAGTGTAGTCTTTGACTGGGATTCCATGGGCCTCACTCCAGCCAAAAGAGCCCGTGGGCAGAGGATCTTGGTGGTTTTCATGGGCTCCGTTCACACTTCCTGGGCTGTTTGTAGTGAGCTGGGCACAGACACCCAAGGCTGTATCAGTGTCTCCGCCCCATGGCTTCCCGGTGTGTTATCCAAAGTGCCTGGTGCCTGCTGCTGGCTCCAGGCAGGCAGAGTACAAATGTAGGATGCACTGAGCATGCCCAGTGCAGACCACTGCGCCTCCTCACTGGGTGGAGGCTGACACGTGCACCTGAACAAAGTGTGGACT
Source organism: Dipodomys merriami (assembly GCF_024711535.1). Classification (NCBI taxonomy): domain Eukaryota; kingdom Metazoa; phylum Chordata; class Mammalia; order Rodentia; family Heteromyidae; genus Dipodomys; species Dipodomys merriami. The sequence continues at coordinate 3,172,785 of NW_027202749.1, read as the reverse complement.
CTGGGAGCCCAGGGAAGCCACTCACTGATGGCCCTGGGACCTACACCTCCCCCAGCTACCCCATCTGGTGAGAGGCAGAGCCTGCCTGCCACCTCAGTGTGCTGCTGCTGACCTTGCCTCCTCGGAGCTCCCCAACCTCCTTTGCCATCTCCTCAGCTTCCTGCATGCTCGGCCAGCCCTTGCTGGAGTCCCTGAGGGCCAGAGCATGCCCCTAACCCCACTCCCTGGCAGATCCTTGATCACTCCTTATGGGCTAACTTGCTGCTCCCCCCCCCCAATCCCATCATCCCTGCTGTCAGCCAGTATTCAGTGAAATGAGCTGGACACAGGAAGCATCCTGCAGGGCTCCACTTACAGGAGGTCTCCAGAGGAACCACAACCACAGAGATGGACCCGGGGTAGCAGGTGCCAGGACATGGGGATCTGGTATTGAAGGACAGAGTTTCAGTTTTGCAGAGTGGAAAGACTTCTGGGATGGATGGATGGATGGATGAGGGGTAAATGAATGAATGAATGAATGGGGTAGATGAATGGGTGGATGGAAGGACAGATGAGGGGCAGATGGATGGTGGGTGGAGAAATGGATAGATGAGGGTGGATAGGTGGATGTTAAGTGGGTGGGTAGATGGATGGACTGTGGATGAGTGGTTGTTGGTGGATGGATGGATGAGTGGATGGGTGGGTATTGGATGGATGGATGGATGATCGGTGGGTGGGTGGATGGATGGATGGGTGGATGGGTGTGTATTAATGGATGGACGGATGGGATAGTTATATAACACAAATACATTTAATGCCTCTGAACTGTGCACTTAGACATTGATGGTGAGTCGTGTGCAGTCCTTGTGTTTAAGAGTTAAAGCTCAGAGCCTTAACCTCTGTAGACTCACGCGTACTGCTCGGCCTGGCAGCTGCTCTGCAGCCTGGCGGGTGGACAGGCGCCCGGGGTGAGCCGGGCGAGCGGGACCTGCTCGCGCTCACAGCCCCGGCTCTGTGCTCTCTCTGCAGAAGGACACGGGTTTCTGTACCAGACCTTCGGGATGCGGCCACAGTTCTCCTGGCACGTCGACCCTTTCGGTGCATCTGCCACAACCCCCACCCTGTTTGCCCTGGCAGGCTTCAACGCACACCTCATCTCCAGAATCGACTACAACATGAAGGATGCCATGCAGAAGGCCCAGGTAGGGGGTGAGCCACCCCTGCTGACCCCCTCCCTCCCTCCCTGCCTCCCTCATTCACGGCTTCTGTAGAGGGCCACTGAATGTGCCTGGCCCTGGTGGACTGCCAGTCCTGCCGCTTCCTCCAGGGAGGCCTCCCCCTTGCAGGCCTGACCTGTCGCTCCCACAGCCACAGGCCCAGCTTGACCACCTCGGGCTTCAAGGCGCCCCCCGTTCGACAGGGGGTGTTGGCTCCTTCGTTGGGCCGTCCCTCCATGGAGCTGGAGCTATGGGCTCTGAAATGAGCAGCTGCATGGCAAATTAGCAACTTCTGGAAAGCCTTGTCCAAGCCTGGAGGACGCAGCAGAGCGCAGTGAAGCGGGCGGGCCCTGAGGCCCGAGGGCAGCGAGGCCGGCCGGGCCTCGGGCCTCAGGCCTCGACCCCTCTGGTGTTTCAGGGACTCCAGTTTGTGTGGCGAGGGTCCCGTTCCCTGGGCGCCCCGCAGGAGATCTTCACTCACGTCATGGACCAGTACAGCTACTGCACCCCATCCGCCATCCCCTTCTCCAACAGGTGCGTGCAGCCTTCGCGGGCTGCCCAGCCGGGGTCCTGGGGGGCAGCGTGTCCCCCCATTTCTCAATTCGAAGCTTCCATAGCAGAGTGGGTGTTGTTACTGGGACTCGGAGAGGGCTACTGACCAGCTCAGGCCACGCAGCTGGCCACCGGGACGCAGGATTGACGTCTAGCTTAGAGTGACCCCAGGGCTTCTGCTGTGGGTCCCTGTACCAGTGTGGGATCGTTCAATGCCAGCACCCTGGGAGCCCCCACCCCTGCCAGGTCCCGGCCTTCCCTGGGCTCCGCAAGCCGGGTTCTCCAGGAGTCTCCTGACCTACGACCCCTCCTTCCCATGCATGCCCCACACCCCAGCACCCCAGTGTCACCCGAGAGCCCCCCGCCTCTGCCCGTGAGGCCCCGACAGGGCGCCGGGTTCTGGGCAGGCCCCGGTGTGGATGTGGGGTGCTGTGGAGAGGAAGCAGCGTTGGGTGAGGTGTGGGGAGGTGGACAGTGGGGCCGTGTGGAGCTGGGGTAACGTACCCACGTGCCCCTGGCAGACCTCACGGCTGGTGGAGCCCGGCACCCAGCCTCCTCTCCCTGCGCGTCTGCTCTTGCACAGGACTGGCTTTTACTGGAATGGTGTGGCCTTCTTCCCAGAGCCACCCCCAGACGGGGTGTACCCCAACATGAGCCAGCCCGTCACGCCAGACAACATCCACCTGTACGCCGAGGTCCTGGTGGCCAACGTGAAGCAGCGGGCCGCGTGGTTCCGAGCACCCCACGTGCTCTGGCCCTGGGTATGGCGTGTGCGGGGGCCGGGGGGGTTCCCGCCCCAGGACCACCTGCATGGCCAGCGCCTGCTCCAGCCAGGCCCCCGGCCTCTCCCCTACTGGGAGCTAGCCACCGCTCTCAGTGTCAGACCATCCCCAGCCTCGCGGGTCCTCACCTGCACGCCTCGGCCTCTCCAGCCCCGAGACCAAGACCTGGGGGAGCTCAGATTCACGGCAGTTCCTGCCCCGTCTGCTGGCTGTGGGGCTTGTGAGGGAGGCACCGTGGGGGTCAGCGCCAGACCCTCTTCTATAGGCTCTGTTTGCCTCGCCCATCAGCTGGCCCTGCTGGGCTTGGGAGGCGGGCCTTGCTGCTCAGAGGCTGAGAGTGTAAGGAATTTCACTGAGACACACAGCAGTTTAAGAGAGAGGCCAGGAAGGACTTCATATTCAGACCTGGTCAGGGAGCCTGAAGCCTGCCTTCCCAGCCTAGGACCGCTATTGCAGTACGTCAGTGAGTGAGAACTGTGATCACTGCTGATAAATGCCTTGGGCTGGATGCCACGGCTCATGCTTATAATCCTATCTACTCAGAGGCTAAGATCTGAGGATCACAGTTCAAGGCCAGCCTGGGCAAGAAAGTGGGTAAGACTTGAACACCAAATAAAGCCGGAAGTGGAGGTGTGGCTCAAGTGGTAGAGCTATAGCTTTCAGCAAAAAATCACTCAGGGTCAGGACCCAAGCTTTGAGTTCAAGCCCCAGAACCTGCACTAAAACAGAGCCCATAGTCTACCCATACGTAGCAGTTCTGACAATTGTGTGAGGTACTCAGCAGTGACAACCACAGGAGCCGTTCTGGGGCTCTGGCTGGCAGGCGCTCTGCTGAGCCCGCCCGCCCGGCCAGGGCCCAGCCCCCAGGAGTACCAGCTGCGGCTCCGTGTCTGGCCCGCAGGGCTGTGACAAGCAGTTCTTCAACGCCTCGGTGCAATTTGCCAACATGGACCCCCTGCTGGACCACATCAACAGCCGCACAGCGGAGCTCGGAGTCTCCGTGCAATACGCCACGCTGGGCGAGTTCTTCCACACGCTGCACACACTCAACGCCACCTGGAGCGTCCGCGACCACCACGATTTCCTGCCCTATTCCTCAGGTACGCCCCTGGGGGTCTGGGTAGCGCTCTGCTGTGGGGGGCAGCCAGCTCCCAGTTCAGTGTGGGCTTGGCACTGGGGCGTCAGGTAGGAGGCCAGGGAAGGTATCCAGTAAGGGACCCCCGCCACGTACCATGGGCACGCTCTGCCGGCAGCTCACGCGGGCCGGTCTCCTCTCAAGTGGTCCAATGCCTGCCTAGCAAGCAAAAGGTGGGTTCGGCTCTAGCTCTGGACCCCTCACCCCACCAAGAAAGGTAGGTGAGACAAACTAGGCCAGATGAGCATCAACACAGAAGGGTAACTTGGCTGAAGTGAGCTGAAGCCGGGCAGTGGCAGATCGCGCCCGTGATCTTGCCTGCTCAGGAGGCAGAGAGCCAGAAGGTTGCCGTTCAAAGCCATCAGGTAGCAAAGTATGTAAGAGTCTTCATAATGACCAGAAAAAGAAAACGGCTGCGAGCGTGTCTCAGCTGGCACAGGGCCAGCCAAGCAAGCACAGGCTGAGGTCAAAGCCCCAGTGCTAGAAGTGAGCTGAGGCCCGCAATGGTGGCACACACCTGTAACTCCAGCTACCTGTAACTCCAGTTGAAGGCAGGAGGATCATGAATTTGAGGCCAGCCTGGGCAAAGGTAGTACAATAAGATCTTATCTCAAAAATAACAAAACATTTTTATATCTTTAGGAAGAGGCTGTGGTCCAGTTGTTTGTACCAATCACAGCATAGCCCCTCATGCAAATGAGGGACTGTGTTTATGCCAATCACAGCACAGCCCCTCATGCAAATGAAGGACTGTGTTTATGCCAATCACAGCACAGCCCCTCATGCAAATGAAGGACTGTGTTTATGCCAATCACAGCACAGCCCCTCATGCAAATGAAGGACTGTTTGCACCAAACACAGGCATTCCATGGAGCTACCATGTGAAGTGCTCCCTCTCTGGCCTAGCTGTAAATGGCTACAGGATCATCTAGAGTCTTCTGCTCTTCTGGGACCGGGGCTTACCAGGCCCCGTGGTCCAAGGATCCTGGGGCTCATGGTCCGCCCTTGTTCTCCAGAACCGTGGCAGGCCTGGACGGGCTTCTTCACGTCGCGCAGCACGCTCAAGGGCCTGGCGCGGAGAGCCAGCGCCCTGTTGTACGCCGGGGAGTCCATGTTCACGCGCTACCTGTGGCCAGCCCCCCCCGGGGCCCTGGATCCCACCTGGGCCCTGCTGCAGCTCCAGCAGCTCCGCTGGGCTGTCTCTGAGGTAACGCCCACTCCTCAGCCTTGGAGCAGCACTGGGCCTCCTGTGGCCTGCGCTTCCCACCCTTATGCCACCCCCTGCTAGGGCTTCCTCCCATAGACACCCGTCTGTACAGGTCCCCTCTAGGGACAAGGTCAGCGCGTGGCAAAGCTGGCCCAAGTTCCCACGGCACCCAGCGGTGGCTTCCTTGAAGTCTCACTTGGTCGGTCCTTCCTGGACACAGCCTTCCTCTCCTGTGTGACCTCAGGCATGTGGCCTACCCTCTCTGAACCCTAGTTTCCTCCCACCTTGTACACGCCCAGGAGGATTGTGGGATGCTGGAATGTGGTAATATCCATGACCCAAATTATTTATAATGTCCATCTTTCCACTCCTCCCCCACCCCACACACATGTAACACACTGGGAAGATGGGGCCTTGTTACGTGTCATCCATCCAGAAAGTGGGGAGATGAGCAGTTACCTGAAGGGAATGATGGGCAGGACTTGGGATGCTGGGAAGAAAGTCCATCAGAACAGCGGGCCGCAGTGGCTTCACCTGTAATGCCTCAGTTTCCCCTCTGGGAAGATGAGGACACTCACCCCTGCCCTGGCACTGAGGCGTGAGCCGGGCGGGGAGCAGCCACGCGCATGGGAGGAGGGAGAGGAGCCCGGGTCTCTCTGGAGCCTGTTGCAATAGAGAGGAGGCTCAGGCAGGCGCCACCCGGACCAGGAGACGCGGGGCAAGCTCTGCAGCTGTCTGCGTCCGTTTCCCCCTCCACTGGCGTAGGCGCCACTGCCTGGCCGGGGCCTCTCAGGGCCTCTCTGACCCCCTTCCTCCTGGGCTCCTGGCAGGTCCAGCACCACGATGCCGTCACCGGTACCGAGTCCCCCAAGGTGCGCGACATGTACAGCGAGCACCTGGCCGCGGGGATGCTGGGCGTGCGCAAGCTCATGGCCTCCCTCGCCCTGGAGGGGCGGGGCTCCTCCGCAGGGGAGCAGCACGCAGCTCTGCAGGCCCCCCCAGGTAAGCGGGGGCCCTGGGAGGAGAGCCGGGGCTGGCCAGCAGGTGGCCGGCACTCATACCCAACAGCCGTGATGTGACCCTGGCAGTGAGCGCAGTGCTCTGGCCCTGCATCTTCACCCAGGAAATGAAGAGGGGAGAGGATTTGACCCCCCTTCTGTGCTTCCCTGCATTGGGGGGGAGGGGCTGGCTGGCTCCACCATGCCTTCCTGAGCTCAGCCCGGCCGACGGTAACTCTAGGCAGCCACTCTAGGCAGCCGTGACGCAGGTTCTTCATGTCTGAGACCCCACAGGGGCAGAGGGACAGAGGGTGCCCCTGGGGGTAGAGGGGACAGGTTGATCTCTAACATACGCACCCAGCTTCCTGTACAAGCCCCTCCCCAGCCGTCCTCTCCGCCCAGCCACCTTGAACTTGCTGTCCCTCCTCGCTCTGGCCTTCCCATTCTCCACACAGTGTCCCGTTGTGGTGTCCACATGACCTGTGTCCTTCTGCCTCGTCTGTGTTGACCCCATCCTACCTGCAGATTCTGGCAGACTCTGAAGGCCCAGGGTTAGAACAGACAGGGACCCACCCTTGAGCCACCAGCCTGGGAGACAGTGCAGAAAGAGAGCTGTCACCTGGGCTGTGACGTCACTGCTGGACGGACAGTTCCCACGGTGCCGCCAATCCCACCAGCACCCGGGGAGCTTCCCTGGGCCGGAGGAGGTAGAGGAGACCCGACAGAGGTCAGCCTGGCGCAGGAGGGAGGCTGGAGAGCAAGAGATGTCAGGACTGCACAGCGGCAGGTGGGACAGACAGAGGCCACAGAGGTCACAGAACCGGGCGCCGGGGGCTCATGCCTGTCATCCCAGCTACTCAGGAGGCTGAGATCTGAGGATCGCGGTTCAGTGCCAGGCCAGGCAGGAAAGTCCGTGAGAGTCTTATCTCCAGTAAACTACTAGGAAACCGGAAATGGTGCTGTGGTGTTGTCTAGAGTACCAGCCTTGAGTGAAAAACCTCAGAGACAGCACCCAGGCCCTGAGTTCAAGCCCTACGACCAACAGAAAAAGGAAAGAAAGGGACCACAGGGCCACATCACGCGAACCCGACCCTCAAGGCCCCAGAGAATTCAGTTGCTCACAGGCCCAACAGCAAGAGCTTCCGCTGCCGGCCTGAGAGCCTGGGCGGCTCGGCCGGTGGTTGGGCCTCCCTGCGCCTGTTTCCTTCGCTGAATGGGCCAGCAGGCAGAGAGGTGTCTGGGTAGACAGGACCTGGGCTGTTCGGTGAACACGACGTGCTCCCGTCCCACCTCCCCACTCGGGACCGGCAGGTGTGAGCCCCTCCTGTGGCTGGCCCTCCCCCAGCCCCGGAGAGCTGGGTCTTGCCTGCCTCAGTTTCCCTCATCCTTGGGGAAGCGCAGAGGTCTCGGTGGCAGCAAGCGAAGCCTGTTCTCTGAGCAGGCACAAAGCCGGCGGGATACTCTGCCTCAGTTTACAACCCACTGGCCTGGACGGTCACCACCCTCGTCACCCTGACCGTTGGCTTCGCCCGAGTCCACGTCACGGACGAGCTGGGCCACCCTGTGCCCGCGCAGGTACGGACGCGAACTCTGCCGGGCGGACTTGCCGCCGACCGTCTCAGCTCCGCGTGCACATGCGCAGACGCCGCGGAGATGCCTCACAGCATGCAGGGGCTTGGGTGGTATTCAGCTGTGCACCCCCGCCCTGGCCTGCTGTCCGTTCCCTTCCTCTGCTGCTGCCCAGAGCCGGCCATGGTCCCAAAGGCTACACTCTGGGCCTGTTGGCATCCTGGACCTGGCTCGTGGTCCCCAGGCTGGGTGCCTCAACCCAAGTAGACGTTTCAGGACAGAGAGATGACTCGGGAGCTGGAGGTTCCCTTAGCTGAGCCTGAGAAAGGCTGGGGGCCGGGGGGGCGGGGGTTGGGAGCAGATAGGAGCGAGCCCACCCCTAAGGCCCTACACACACACACACACACACACACACACACACACACACACACACACACACACAGGGGAAGTTCACAGATTTAGCTCCACGCCCCCCATCCCCCCTCCCGCCAGCAGGTGGCGTTGCTGGAGTTGAGGCTAACACAGAAGCAGGGAGACAGGCGAGAAAGAGCGTCCAAACAGGGTGGCAGCGCGGGCAGGACGCGTCCAGACAGAGGGGCCGGGTTGCAGCGTGCGGGACCAGCAGCAGGAACATACGTGTCCCATCCCGGCTTGCTAATAGGGCCCCTTCCCCCCCCATACGGGCTAGGAACACATGCTACAGCTAGTGTTATCAAACCCAAGTTCATTTACTCCACACTCGAACACAGGCCCAAGGCCAGGACAGGTGCCTGGGACAAAGGAAAGAGAGAACGAGGGCTGGGCTGCAGCTCAGTGCAGAGCGCTCGCCTAGCACGAGCGCAATGTCCTGCGTTCCATCCCAGTCACAAAAAAAGAAAAGACAAACCAAGAAAAGGACTCATAATGCCGCAAAGCAAGACGATGGCAGGCAGTGCCCTGCAGAAAACCACTTCCCTCAGCCTAAGTCCAGCCCCTTTGTCCTCGGGATGGAAAGGATCTGTGACTGGAAATGTTTAGACAACGTGTGTGTGCGTGCCCAGGGGACCCAGCAGCCAGCCATCTTTGGGCTGTGAAGGGTCCCTGGGGCTGATATAAGGGCTGGGGGTCACAGGCTCAGTCTGGAGATGGAAGGACACCCTGCCTGGCTGGGAGGGAGAGCGGGGCTGCTCAGGTGACTGATGGGTCTGTTCACACACACACACACATTCTCGGTGGCCTTGCAGATTCAGAGCTCCAGCAGGCAGCCCTCTGCGTACGAGCTGCTCATCCTGACCACCATCCCAGGCCTCAGTTACCGGCACTACCAGCTCCGGCCCGCCACAGAGCCCCACGCAGGCCCCTGGGAGCCCGCTGCCGCCGGGGCCCACGTCCTCAGGTATGGCCGCAGAACAAGGAGGCAGGCCCGCCAGGGCGGCAGGAAGCTGGTGCCCGTGAGGAACGACTGTTACACCGTGCTGCTGGACCGGGACACCAACCTGATGGACAGCATCCGGGAGAGGTGAGGTGCAGCCCGGGCTGGCGCTGGGGGCGGGAGCCGGGGCCTCCCCAGCGCCGCCTTCGCTTCCCTGGCTGGAGGAAGGACCAGACAGCACAACAGCCCTCCTTGTGACTTTCTGATTTTTATTTTTTTGTCTGTTGTGGGGCTTGAACTCTGGGCCTGGGCACTGTCCCTCAGCTCTTCAGCTCAAGGCAAGCACGCTACCACTTGAGCCACAGTGCCACTTCTGTTTTTCGGGTGGTTTATTGGAGATAAGAGTCTTATGACCTTTCCTGCCAGGGCTGGCTTTGAACTGCGATCCTCAGATCTCAAATTTTTTATTTTATTTTTTTGTCGGTCATGGGGTTTGAACTGTGGGCCTGGGCGTTGTCCCTGAGCTCTTCGGCTCAAGGCACGCACTCTATCACTTGAGCCACAGCGCCACTGCTGGATTTCTGGTGGCTAATTGGAGATAGGAGTCTCATGGACTCAGGACCCTGACTCAGCTGCTGTGTCACTGGCTAGTCCATGACCAGCACATTTGTCCTGAGCCCCACTTTCCTCGGCCAGAGCACCCCTTACTGTGACCTCCGGAATAACGTGGCCACAGAAAGGGCACTTCTGTCATCTTGGGCAGGCTTGGTAGTGAAATCAGTTAGTGTTCTATGTCTCCTGGGGGTCGGGAGAAGTTAACGAAGTGACAGGTGTCAGGACCCTGGCATGGGACACGAGGTGAGTTAGTGTCCCACCAGACAGTGCAGATCAGCATGACCAAAATCCATCTTGTGGTCCTGTTGCTCAGGGTCCAGCGTTGGCCGCCAGGACGGCCAGCCGCCTTGGTGAGCAGCGCCCTCTGCTGGCTGCCAGAACAGCAGATGGAATCAGATGGAGACTGCGGCCGTCCATCAGGAGACCTGGTCCAGAGTGACAGTGACGCTTCTTCTCTTGTCGCCACAGCCAGAGCAACCGCACGGTGCGCGTGGCCCAGGAGTTCCTTGAGTACCACGTCAATGGAGATGTGAAACAGGGCCCCATCTCTGACAACTACCTGTTCACACCCAAGGAGCCTGCAGAGCCGGCATGGGAGGCCGTGGAGATGGAGATTGTGGCAGGGAAACTGGCCACGGAGATCCGGCAGTTCTTCTACAGGTGCTGGGGGGGGGGGATTGGGGGGGGCAGGGGGTGGTGCCTCTCAGGCAGCACCTGGCCTGCTTGATGAAACTTGAAAAGAGTGACTAGCCGGCGCCGTGGCTCACGCCTGCCATCCCAGCTGCTCAGGAGGCTGAGCTCTGAGGATCTCGGTCAAAGCCAGCCTGGGCAGGAAAGTCTGTGAGACCCTTATCTCCACTTAACCACCAAAAACCTGGAAGTGTAGCTGTGGCTCAAGTGGTAGAGTGCTCACCTGGAGCACAAAAGCTTAGAGACAGCGCCCAGGCCCAGAGTTCAAGCCCAGGACTGGCCAAAAAAAGAGGAAGAATGGCTGTAACCCTTGCATGCGCACAGGTGCCTGAGCAGCTTTGTCTGAATGCGGGGCACACTGAGGGGCTCTTGTTCGCCCACTAGTGGTCAAGGCCCAGCACAGCGGCTCCATCATATCAGATGCGAGCTTCTCCAGAGCCCGGCTGGGTCCGCGGCACCGGGGCAGGAAGGAAGGCGTGCCCAGGGGTGTCCATGGCTGGCTTTCTTCTCCAGACGCGCCTCGGCCCAGGCTTACAGCTATGCCATCTACTCCCGCCTGGCCCACGTGCCTCGGGAGGCCGACGGGCAGCTGCTGTGCCATCGGATAGAGCAGACGTACAGCGCAGGCCCCTTGGAGCTGAACCGCGAAGCCATCCTGAGAACCAGCACGGATTTGAACAGCCACCAGGTCCTCTACTCGGACAACAACGGCTACCAGATGCAGCGGAGGCCTTACCAGAGGTTCAGGGACAACGCCATCGCCCGGGTACGCAGACCGCCACACCCCGGGGGCTTCTCCTGCTCCCTGGCGTCACCTCCTACCAGTACGGCCTCCGGGAAGTTGGGTTTTGCTTGTTCTCATTTTGGTTTTTTGTGCCTGTATTAGGGTTTGGACTCAGGGCCTGACCACTGACGCTAAGCTTTTCCACTCAAGGCTAGTGCTCTACCGTGTGAGCCTCAGCTCTACTTCTGACTTTTTGGTGGTTAACTGGAGATAAGAGTCTCCTGGACTTTTCTGCCTGGACTGGCTTTCAGTCATGATCCTCAGATCTCAGCCTCCTGAGCCGTTAGGATCACAGGTGTGAGCCGCCGACGCCCGGCTCATTTTTCATTGTGCTGTCCAAGGGTCGCTCTGCGGATATGACGCATGTTGAACTCCTAGCCGGGTCTGGAGTGGGTCCCCTGCGTCCCGTGGCTACGGAGTAGCAGAGAAGGGGGCTGAGCCCCTGCGTGTGGGTCGCCAAGGCCAGGGCCCTGCCCCACAGCCCACTTGAGTCTAGGGAGGGATAGTGGGGCGCCGCCTCACCCGGTAGCATGCCAGCCCCTGGGTGACGTTGGCATCTGCAGAATTACTACCCCATGGTGCAGTCGGCCTTCATCGAGGACGGCAGAAGCAGGCTCGTGCTGCTGTCGGAGCGGGCGCACGGCGTCTCCAGCCAAGAGAACGGGCAGGTGGAGGTAGGCGTGGCGCGGGGGGTCCACCCCCGTCCTGGCGTCTGCTCGTAAGCCTGGCCAGAGGTGAGCAGGAGCCCCTGGAAGCACGCTTTCCCGCAGGTGATGCTCCATCGGCGGCTGTGGAACAACCTGGCCTGGGACCTCAACTACAACCTCACGCTGAACGACACCTCCGTCGTGCACCCGACGCTCTGGCTGCTGCTGGGGCCCCCAGCGCTCACCACGGCCCTGCGCCCAAGGAGCGGGGTGGAGCTGCAGCACAGGCCTGTCGTGCTGCTGCGAGAGCTGGCCCGCACAGGCCCGCCGGCTCAGGGTGCGAACCCCGTATCCCTGCCGCACAGGCCCGCCGGCTCAGGGTGCAAATCCCGTATCCCTGCCGCACAGGCCCGCCGGCTCAGGGTGCGAATCCCCGTATCCCTGCCGCACAGGCCCGCCGGCTCAGGGTGCGAATCCCCGTATCCCTGCCGCCCAGGACAAGGCCGTGGGCCCGAGAGGCGCCCAGCTGTGCTTCCTCACCGCCAGGCTCTGGGCAGCCTTGGAGAGGGAAGGGCAAACGGCTACGCCATGCCCATGTGAGATTCACGCCTGTTCTGCTCCATGTCTCTGCCCCGAGTCCTCCATTTCCTTCCCTGGTGTAGCTTTTCCTTTCTTTTTTATTAATTTTATTTCATTTATTATTTCATTTTTATTGGTACCAGAGTTGGAAGTCAGGCTTTTTACTGGGCTGGTGATTCACCACTTGCACCACAACTCCAGCCCTCCTTTCTGCTTGTTCATGAGAGCGGGAGGATGATCTGCTTCTGGATCTCAGCCTCCTGAGTAGCCAAGATTACAGGCATGAGCCACCAGGGCCCCACAAGAGCTTGTTTTCATTGTTGTTTTTTTTTAATCTCTCTCCCTCTCTCTCTCTCTCTCTCTCTCTCTCTCTCTCTCTCTCTCTCTCTCTCTCTCTCTCTCTCTCTCTCTCTCTCTCTCTCTGTTTTGTTTCTTGGCCAGTCCTGGGGCTTTTTCTGTTTATGTGGTACTAAGGAATCGAACCCAGGGCTTCATACATGCTAGGCAAGCACTCTACCACTAAGCCACCTTCCCAGCCCTCTCTCTTCCTCCCTCCCTCCCTCCCTCCCTCCCTCCCTTCCTTCCTTCCTCCTTCTCTCCCTCCCTCCCTTTTTTTCCTCTTTCTTCTTAACACTGTCGCTGGGTCTGGGCCCAGCATGAAAGGGTAGTTTTGTCTGGATCTGTGTATGCTGTCGCCAGGTGAGCGTGTGTCTAGCTCACAGTCTGTCTGCATGCTCTTGCTCTGGCTCCACTAAGGTCACAGCCCCAAGCTCTGCATCTTGAGGAAAACAGTGGAACACAATCTGGTGCTGGTGGTTCACACCTGTAATCCCACAGACTCGGGAGGTAGAGGCCTGAGTGGTCATGTTTCAAGGTCAGCCTGGCCCGAAAAGCCCTTGAAATGCTATCTCCAAAACAACTAGCAAAAAGCAAGGCTGGGGTGTGGCTCAAGTGGTCAGGTGCCAGCCAGGCAAGCAAGCCAAGTTCAAACCCCAATACTGGCATACACACAGTAGCTGGACACAAAAAGCACTTAAAAATGGACACACTTAGAAATGAGGAGGTGCTTTGCAGCATTAGGCACCTAGATAGAATGTCGGTTGTATTGTCGAGATCATTGAGTTGTATTCTCTTCCTGCCTGTTAAGAGCGTTTGGTTTGTTTGGGTGGGGTTTGGCTTTGGCAGTGTTGGAGTTTGAATGCAGGGCCTCGTGCTTGCCTTGGCCTGTGTCAGAACCACACCTCCTTTTCTATGCTGTTATTTTTTAGAAAGGGTCTTGCTTCTTACCGAGAGCTCACCTGGACCACTATCTACCTATTTCAGGGTTCACGTTGTAGCGTGATGGCAAGGCATGGGCCACTCCCCAGCTCCTTCCCTTCAGATGTAGTCTCTCAGGCTTTTGGCTCGAGGTGGCCTGGAACTGAGATCTTCTTGACCTCTGACTCCCAAGGAGCTAGGGATCACAGGCTGGAGCCACCGATGTCTACCTAGGATGTGTTGGAGTTTGCTCCGCTTCCGTTTTAAAGCCAGCATCTCCCAGGGCGTCAGCAGAGACTGCACGCGCCAGGTGTATGGGCAAGCACTCTACCACTGAGCCACCTTCCCAGCATCGCGCCAGGTGTATGGGACACAGCCCGTCCTGCAGTTCTCAGGAAGGCAGGGAGGGGGACAGGCTCCCACAAACACGATCTGAGGGCCGGAGAAGAATCCGGAGGCCCCGGTGTCTCATAGTGGAAGCAGCATGCAGCGCGAACCAGGAGGAGACCAAAAGTCATCTGAAGAGAGTTCAGGAAAGGCTCTCTGCACGGAAGCAACACAGGCTGAGCAGAGCCTGGGGAAGCTCCCTAACGAACAGGCGCTAAACAGGAAGGCCCGGCTGGGCCGGCGTTGGCACCTTGTGAGCCGAGCGGACAAGGCTGTGCGGCCTGGCGCCGCTCACTGTCTGCCTGCTACTCCCAGGTGTCCAGGCTGCACCCTTCCAGGGAAGGGCCCCTGCCTGGCCTGGTGCAGTGTGCCAGTGCTCCTCCCGGCAGGGGGTGTCTGCCGCTGAGGGAGCGTCAGTGTGTGTGAGCAGCTCATCCCACCTGCCCCAACCTGGTACAAGGGAGAGGAATGCACCTTGAACTTGCTGAGCCTTGGAATTGTTTATTCTGGGGTCCCCATAATCACAGGAAGAGCAGGGGTGTATAGCAGGGCCTTCAGGCCTGGACTGAGATGATCTCTCCCGGCCTCCCCTGTGCAGTTTCTGCAGGTGGCATCCTCTTCCTCATCTGCTTTATTCTCCTGGCTGGCTGGTGTCTAGTGAGCCCAGACTGCTCCCAGAAAACAACTCTCCTCATCCATACCAGCTGGCTTTCTATCTGTCGCTAACATGTAACACCCAGAAGGAGCTGAGACTCAAACTTTCAGGTCTCATGGACAATTCTCCCAGGGGAGGATTGAATTGGTCCTGCTCAGGTCAGGTGGTCCATGCCTGGGCCAATCATGTGGTCTGAAGAATTAGGGTGATAGCTTTAGATGTAAGGAGGACTTGGGAGGGGCCGAGGAGGCAGCCCCTTTGAGTGTCTTCTCCTGAAAGATGACAACACAAGGGACCTGGGGTACAAAATCGGGGCTCTGTGAATTTGAGCATACCGTGTCCCTCTCTGGACCTTGTTGTCATTTAGAATCCACAATGGCAATTGAGCAGGCTCAAGATCTCTCCAGCTTTTAGGCCGCTCTGTGATCCTAGCAGTGGGATGTGGAGGGAGGTGGAGGGGGTCTCGCAGGGGTGGAGCCTGGGGACTGGCCTGTGGTACACCGCGCACCAGGGTGGAGAGCCCACGTGGCGCGTTCTCAGCCCCAGGAGTGAGGTCGGCCCCTCTCCTCACAGCGCCCATCTGCCCTACAGGAGCTTCCTCAGAGCCCCGGGGACTCCGACGGCAGACAGCGGTGACACTGCCCCCGAACCTGCACCTGCAGGTCCTGAGCGTCCCCGGCTGGAACTACAGCACCAACCACACAGAGCACCTGCGGCATCTTGAACAAGGTGGGCGGTGCCCAGGGCGTCCAGACCCTCCTCCCTCCTGCTCAGGGTCCCCAGGCTCCTGGCCCCTCACCAGGCTAAGAGGGTGCCCCGAGACTTGTCACCGCTAGGTGAGGTTGCCTGGCATTGAGGACACCAAGGCCCACGGAGAGCTAGCAAATACCCAGAGGCACGCAGCCGCGGGGCAGGGGGGCAGGGGGGCCAGCCCAGGACCAGCCACACCACACCGACGGGTAACCATCCCAGTGCCCACCCTGGACAGGGCGTGTGGGATGGAGTGAGGGAGCCGCTGGAGCCGCCGGCCACACACCTGCTGTTGCTGCCCGGGACAGACTCCTGAAAGGAGGCGGGTGGGAATCCTGCCTGACCTCTGCTCTGGGGACAAGCAGAAGCCATTTGACAAAGCTCACAGCTTTGGCGGGCTTGGGCAGCCATTTCTGCAGGACTGTCGGGAAACAGGCAAGTGCCGTCATAACCCTAGGGTGAGCTTGAGGAAACCACGACCCCGTTCCTTGATGTCAGCCTCTCCAGGACCGGAGGCCCAGTGCTTTGCTGAGTGTTAACCATCGCATGTGTAAAACAGGAGCAGTGTCTATGAGCTTGCTGCACAGTGCAGTCAGGGGTAGGACTAAGACCAGGTAGATGATGTGGTTACTGAGACCCTTGTATCAGTCAGCACGGTCAGGTGCTGCTGCAGTAACAAAGAGCCTAAGACTTTACCATCTTCACATAACACAAATGCATTTTTCCCGGCACGGGGCACGGGTGCAGTCCCCACCATGGCCATCAGGTCCCCATGATGGAACTTGAAATATAACACCTGCTTCATCACAGAAGCTACATGCCATATCAGTGCATTTTACTTTGGCCACACACCAGCCGCATGGCCACACCTAACCCCAGAGGGACAGGATAGAGAGGCTGGGATCACCCAGTTGGGACCCCAGCAGACACGAGGACATTGGCAGAGATCCCAGTGTGTCAGGCCGGAGGCCTAGAGTCAGCCCCACCCAGGCCGGACCTTCCTTTTGCTGCCCCCCAGCCTTGGGTCCCGGGCCTCAGTGTCCTCCGCTATCAAGTGCGGACTGAGGCACCACGGCCGAGGATGGGAGTGGAGTCCACGGTGTAAACCTCGGGCTCAGGCCAGCGGCCTTGAGCATGGTAGCTGGGTGTCCTCACTGCCACCTTCTGTCCCCAAAGGTCACCACGGGAAGGCCCAGGCAGACCTGCACCGGGTCCTGCTCCGTCTCCACCACCTGTACGAGATGGGTGAGGACCCAGTCCTGTCGCAGCCGGTGACCCTGAACCTCAAGGTAAACGCCCCCCCTCCCCGCCCTGAGCCAGGACCCCAGGGGCACCCCGCCCCGGAAGGGAGCCTGAGCCTGAAGACCTGGCTTGTGGGACCGCCCCTGCCAGAAGAGCCGGCCGCGCTGGCCAGCACAGGCGGCGGCGGCGGCGGCGGCAAGAAAACCCATTCTGGGAGACTCTGTCCTTTTCTTTCTGTGCTGCTCCGGGAGCATGGCCTGGGCCTGGGCACTGCTCCCTAGCAGTTTCCACTCAATGCTGGTGACCTACCACGTGAGACACCCCTCCCCTGCTGACTTTTGCTGAGTCTCACGGACTTTCCTGCCCAGGCTGGCTTCAAACCACAGTCCTCAGATCTCAGCCTCCTGAGCCACCGGCACAGTCTAGAGGCTTCTTTTAAGGGTGCTTTAGAGTCAGACAATCCGAGGTCTGTGTCCATCTCCCCCCGTGTCTCCGCTCCGTCAGCCTGTGCCCTGCACCGCTGAGGCGGGGGCTCTGCTCTGAAGGCTGCTGGGCGGCTGCATTGGCCTGTGGTGGGTCCAGCCCCCACCTGTGCCCACGTCTCCCGCAGCCGCCTGGGGAGGCACACCCCAGCCTCGGTTTCCCCATCTGTGGAATGGGCGGATGATAAATAGGGCAGGGGTCCCAAGGCGGGGTCTGGGGCCCAGGACACGGAGTGGGTGCTGTGGCCTCCCCTGCGGCCCGCCCCCACCCCCGGGGCTCCGCGGGGACACACAGAGCCCCGCAGCAACGCCGCTGCTCCCCGCAGGCCGTGCTGGAGGGGCTGGGGGCCGTGGCCGCCGTGGAGGAGCGCTCGCTCACGGGGACCTGGGACGTGCACGCGCTCCGGCGTTGGACCTGGAGGACAGAGTCTGCCCCCCGAAGAGGTTTGCAAGCCCCGTTGGGTTTCCTGGGTTCGGGACAGCTCGGCCCTTTCGGCTGCGTGACCCCGCTCCTGCTGCCCGCCCGCCCCGCACTCCGGTGCTGCACCCTCCAGCTGTGCCAGGCCCTGGCCTGAGTCTCCACCCAGGCAGGGGTCTCCGCTCACGCTCACTGCCTGCAGGGTACCAGCCTGCACTTCGCACTTCAGAGGAGGGAGAGAGGCGGGGGTGGGGGGGGGTCCCGTGACCCTCCCAAGGGCCCTGGGCCCTGGTGGGGACAGGGAAGTTTCTCACAAGGTCCCCATCTGAAAGCTTAGTGCTGTGTGTCCCCCCATGGCCGATGAGCAGCCCCTCTAGTCCTCTTCACTTGGGGGGGGGAGGGGAGAGGGGGGGGAGGAGGGGGGAGGCACCTGTGGAGCAGGCGTCCAGCAGCCATCGCCACAGCAGATGCTCATAAACAGCTCCCCAGCCAGGAGGGGGCAGGCAGGCAGACAGACAGACCGACCCACCCTCTGTGCTCCCCAGGCTGCCCCAGCTCCCCACCAAGGCCGCTGCCAGCAGACACCTCCATCACCATACACCCCAAGGAAATCCGGACGTTCTTCATTCACTTCCAACAGCAGTAAGCGGCCCCCAGGGCCGAGGGGGGCCGGCAGATTCAAGGACAGATTCAAGGACAAGCTGCGAAGAGGGAGCGAGGATGAGGAGAAAGCCACAAATCCAACAGGCGCATGGCAAGCAATGGCCACGGAGGGGTGGGGGCGATTCTCCTGTTTTTTTAATAAAAAATTAAAATCTACGGGGCTGGGAAGGTGGCTCAGTGGTAGAGCGCTTGCCTTGAATGCATGAGGCCCTGGGTTCGATTCCTAAGCACCACATAAGCAAAAAGAAAAAAGCCGGAAGTGGCACTGTGGCTCAAATGGTAGAGCGCTAGCCTTGAGCTGAAGAGCTGAGGGACAGTGCCCAGGCCCAGAGTTGAGGCCCCATGACCGGACCCAAAAAAACAAAAAAATTAAAATCTGTGTTCAAACCAGCCCCCTTGTCACCTCTCACATGAATACTTTCCTCTTTTCTTTCTAAAATAAGCTTTAACCGTTTTTGGGTTTTTGGTCGGTTGTGGGGCTTGAACTTTGGGCCTGGGCGCTGTCCCTGCGCATTTCAGCTCAAGGTGAGCACTCTACCGCCTGAGCCACAGTGTCACTTCCGGTTTTCTAGTGGTTTATTGGAGATGAGTCTCACGGACTTTCCTGCCCGGGCTGGTTTTGAACCGTAATCCTCAGATCTCAGCCTCCTGAGTAGCGGAGATGACAGGCGGGAGCCACCAGCGCCTGGCCAAGCTTTAACTTTTTGAAAAAAATTATTATAACAGTGATGTCCAGAGGGGTAAGGCATGACTTTCCAGGGTTAACATGTGACCCTTGGCACCAGTGGCTCCCACGTGTAATCCCAGCACCTGGGGGGATGAGGTTGTCTGGGAGGATCCCAGTTCAACACCAGCCCTAGCAGGAAAGTTCACAAGACCCCTTCTCAATGGAGAGCTGGATGCCACCCTGCACACCTGTCCTCCGAGCCACAGGAGGACAGTGTCAGTGGATGGCACCAAGTGTACGTCTACACAGGAAGCAGACCGCCTCAAAACAACCAGTAGTAAAGCCGGGCAGGTGGCTCGTGCCTGTCATCCTAGCTACTCAGGAGGCTGAGATCTCAGGATCACCGTTCAAAGCCAGCCAGGGCAGGAAAGTCCGTAAGACTCTTATCTCCAAGAAACCACTACAAAACCAGAAATGGCGCTGTGGCTCAAGTGGTAGAGCGCTTGCCTTGAGCTGAAGAGTGCAGGGACAGTGCCCAGGCTGGCCCAGAGTTCAAGCCCCAGACCAACCAATAAACAAAACAACAGTAAACTGGCCTGAAGGCATGGCTTGGAGGAAAACCCACCTGCCTAGCAAGAGTAGGACCAGTGTTCAAATACAGAAGAAAGCAAAGTGAACATGTCCTTTCATAGGAAAGTGGAAAACACAGAGCAGCATCCAGCCGGGCGTGGCTTCAGCTCCAAGGTTCTCCAGATGTGTACAGCCAGGACGTTCCTCACAAGCCACCGTGCTTACCATGCAAACCCTGAAGCCTGGCCAGGGGCCGGTGGCTCATGCCTGTCATCCTCGCTACTCAGGAAGCCAGCTCAGAAGGAAAGTCCTGAGACTCTTATCTCCAATTAACCACCCCCCTCCCCCCCAAAAAAGTGAAGTAGAGCTGTGGCTCAAAGTGGTAGAGCACTATCCTTGTATGGAAAAAACTGGGGAACAGCGCCCAGGGCCTAAATTCAAACCCCACAACTGACAAAAACAAATAAAAACCAAACCATGTGAGCAGCTTGAATACTAAGCATTTCTGGCCATCATTAACCAATCTGTGAGACAAGATAGAGCCTTTGCGTAGCTCACGCCATGCCTTGGCTTGAAGGAAAGGGAAAAGGACACTTCTAGATGCTTAAATAGATGGATTATGGCCAAGTACATGAGGCTCATGCTCCTCAGGAGGCTGAGATCTGAGGATTGCAGTTTGAAGCCAGCCTGAGCAGAAAAATATGAGACTTTTATTAACTAACAAAAAGTCAAATGTGGAATTGTTGTCAAGTGATATAGTGCCCCAGCCTTGAACAATAAAGCCAAGCAAGAGTGAAGACCCTTGGTTCAAACTCAGCACACACACACACACACACACATACACACACACACACACACACACACACACACACACACACACATCCCTCTGTTGATCATAATGAGAGCTGGCACTGTGGTATACTGCTGTAATCCCGATATTCAGGAGACTGAGATAGGACATTTAAGACCAGCCTGGAATACATATCTTATGTGTCCATACCAAAACCTACACACAGATGTTTTCACCAGCTTTATTCACAATTGCCAAACGCAGAAGCAAATGCCCTTCAGTGGATGAGTGGATAAACCATGGCCCATACAGACAATGGAGTGCTAAAAAAGAAATAAGCCTCCATGTAGTCTCTGGCTACCCAATGACTCCAACTCTATGATCTGAGCAATGCAAAACTGTGAGGATAGGAAGATTTGTGACCTGGCAAGGACCGAAAGATGAATAGGCAAAGCATGGGGCTTTCAGAGCAAAGAAATGGTCACTGGTGTCTGGTGAGAGCTGTGAAGATCCCCTACTAGAGATAGGGATCAGGGCTCAGCATTTTGCCCCAGGTCTTTGACCTAAGATCTTGGGATAAGAATTCCTTCACAAAAGTAAGAATTTGGCAGTGTTTAAGCAAGAAGAAGCCAAAGGCAGCTCTACGGGGCAGAGCGAGGGTGCTCTGAGAAAGATGCTGTTCTGTGATCAGGAGGATGTAGGGTGAAAAAGTGGGCTGTGAGTGTTCCCCTCTGTTCCCGACACCTGGTACTTTCTTGCTGGAACACTGTGATCGACTGGCCCCATGGATTTCAAAGTTGGTCTGCTGATTAAATCTGGGTCATTGTGACATAACTGTCCAAAATTCCTTTTGAACAAAGGAAGGTTCTGCCAGATGCTTTCCTTAAGATGGATGTCCAACCTTGAGATAGCTATTATTTTTCTTTGCCAACACATTTGTGATCAGACAAGTCCTTTTCCCAAGTGGCATTTTAAAATCTTTAAGGCTGAATGTTTCTTTTAGCTATTCATGTTCTGTTCCCTGAATGCAGTGATTACTTGGGCAAGCAGGCTGGGTCAGGGAGATGGAAGGTTGTGTGTGTGTGTGTGTGTGTGTGTGTGTGTGTGTGTTTTTTTAAGTAACTGTTGCAGCTTAGTAAGGAGTATAAGACTTACAGCAAAGGCAGTACTGTCTGTGTGCCTGCCACCACGCTAGACGATGATAAGGTGCTTATCTCTGAATTCGGGCTGCTGTTTCCCACGCCTCACTCACTGGGATCTACCCCTTCTCAAACCCAGCCAGGTGGATGCATGTCATAAGCCCCCAGAGTGGACACCTCAAGAGTGAGAGGCTAGAGCAGACTTTGGTACTTTCTGCTCAGCTGGGGGTGGGCGGCGGAGGGAATGAAATGTGCCCTACCAAGTGAATGAAAAGTAGCACCACTTCCCTAGGATAAGATGAAACGGGGTCCCACGCAGCCTGCTGCCTTGGGACAGGACATTCATAGGTGTCCCATCCTCATTGGTGCCCGATTGCTGGACTTGCTGTTTTCTGTTCTCATCTCTGTTGTCTCCTCCTTCCTGTCCTCTGCAGCTCATTCTATTTAACTGACTTGAAACAACTCATGAATGCTTTCGTTTCTAATAAAGCATTTAAATTCTTTTTTTTTTTTTTTTTTTGGTCGGTAGTGGGACTTGAACTCTGGGCCTGGGCGCTGTCCCTCAGCTCTTCAGCTCAAGGCGAGCGCTCTACCACTTGAGCTACAGCGCCACTTCCGGTTTTCTTGTGGTTTATTGGAGATAGGAGTCTCACAGTCTCTCCTGCCCGGGCTGGCTTTGAACCGCGATCCTCAGATCTCAGCCTCCTGAGTAGCTAGGATTACAGGCGTGAGCCACCAGCGCCCGGCAGCATTTAAATTCTTAAGTCCCCATTCCAAGACTTCATTGGCACAACATAACTTTTGAGATATATATTTGGTCATGGGGCTTGAACTCTGGGCCTGGGTGCTGTCCCTCAGCTCTTCAGCTCAAGGCTAGCGCTCTACCACTTGAGCCACAGCGCCACTTCCGGCCTTTTCTGCTTATGTGGTGCTGAGGAATCGAACCCAGGGCCTCATGCACGCAAGGCAAGCGCTCTACCACTGAGCCACCTTCCCAGCCCCAACTTTTGATATTTTGCTTGCACTGTTACTTAGTTCTAAGTGTACTGTGTGTGTGTGTGGTGTGTGAGTCGTGTGTGTGTGGTGTGGTGTGTGTGTGTGTGGTGTGTGAGTGTATTGTGTGAGTGTGGTGTGTGTGAGTGTATTGTGTGTGTGGTGTGTATTGTGAGTGTGGTGTGTGTGGTGAGTGTGGTGTGAGTGTATTGTGGTGAGTGTGGTGTGTGGTGTGGTGTGTGTGTGTGTGTGGTGTGTGTGTATTGTGTGAGTGTGGTGTGTGAGTGTATTGTGTGAGTGGTGTGTGTGTGGTGTGTATTGTGTGAGTGTGGTGTGTGTGTGGTGTGTGTGAGTGATGTGTGTGTGGTGTGTATTGTGTGAGTGTGGTGTGAGTGTGGTGTGTGTGTGGTGTGTGTGAGTGGTGTGTGTGTGGTGTGTATTGTGTGAGTGTGGTGTGTGTGTGGTGTGTGTGTGAGTGGTGTGTGTGTGGTGTGTGTGTGAGTGGTGTGTGAGTGGTGTGTGAGTGGTGTGTGGTGTGTGTGGTGTGTATTGTGTGAGTGGCGTGTGCGCACGCGCACACTGGTCCTGCGGCCCCACTCAGGGCCTGAGCTCTGTCCTTGAGCTTCTTGCACCACAGCTCCCGTCGCTCTTCAGGTGGTGAAATCATGGGTAAGAGTCTCCCGGACTTTCGGGCCCCGGCTGGCCTTGAACCCGGAGCTCCGGTCTCAGGCTGCGTGTGCGCCTTTTGTCTGCAGGGCTGGGTTTGCATTGGAGGCCTGTGTCTGCAAGGCAGGGGTGTGCCACTTAAACCACGGCCCCGTCCCGGCTTTGCGTCGCTCGGCGGCCGACCCCGCAGCGCGGCGGGGGCCCGAGGCGCCAGACGAGCCCACCCACCGACCTGAGCGAGACCCAGAATCCGGGTAACTGGCGGGGAGGGGGGGGAGAGGGAGGGGGAGGGGGGAAGGGGGTCGGGTCGCGCGCGCCCGCGGCGGCACCGCCCCGCCCCTCCGCGGGCGCGCGCGCGCACGCACTTCGCAGCGCGACCGTAAAGCGAGGCGCGGGCGTGTCGTGAAAGGGGCCGCAACGCGCAGAGTCCGGTTGACGACCACCGTTTTGGTTGACGGCCGGGACTCCATTTTGTCCGGGGCTGCTCTGCTCGCAAGTCGCTGCTCTCCGCGTCTTCTCTCGGGGAGAAAAGTTTCCGAGGGGGAAAAGTTTCCGGGGAGACCCCGGAGCAGAGGCCGAGCGCCGCGCGCGCCCCGCCTTGCGCCCCGCAGACGCCGCCCGCGCGGACCCGAAGCGGCGAGGAGATGCGGCCCCTGGACGTGGCGGAGCCGGCCGAGCCCGGGGAGGTGGAGGTGCTGGAGCCCGAGGAGGACTTCGAGCAGTTCCTGCTGCCCGTCATCCGCGAGATGCGCGAGGACGTGGCGGCGCGGGCGCGCGCGCGGGCGCGGCCCCGCGGCAAGCTGTGGGGGGCGGGGCGCGCGCTCGTGCCCGCGCGGACGCAGGTGGAGGCCGCGGAGGAGAGCGCGCTGAACCGCCTGCAGCAGGGCGCGGGCGCCGCCGACAAGGCCGCCCGCAGCGACAAGGCCGACGAGAAGGCGCAGGAGATGGCGAAGATGGCCGAGATGCTGGTGGCGCTGGTGCGGCGGATAGAGAAGAGCGCGTCGTCGTCGTGAGCCGGGCGGGCGCGGTGAGCGCGGCGGGGCGTGGACGTCCGGGGGGAGCGGGGGGGGCCGGGAGCGGGGGGCCGCGGGGAGGTGGGGGGCCCCCCGGGGAGCGCAGTGGGGTGGGGGCCCCCGGGGAGCGCGGGGGGTGGGGAGCCCCGGGGGAGCGCAGTGGGGGGTGGGGAGCCCCGGGGAGCGCGGGGGGGTGGGGTGGGGAGCCCCGGGGGAGCGCGGGGGGGTGGGGGCCCCCGGGGAGCGCGGGGGGGGAGCCCCGGGGGAGCGCGGGGGGGTGGGGGGCCCCCGGGAAGCGCGGGGGGGTGGGGGGAGCGCGGGGGGGTGGGGAGCTCCCGGGGAGCGCAGTGGGGGTGGGGAGCCCCCGGGGAGCGCAGTGGGGGTGGGGAGCCCCCGGGGAGCGCAGTGGAGTGGGGAGCGCGGGGGGTGGGGGGCCCCCGGGGAGCGCAGTGGGGTGGGGAGCCCCGGGGGAGCGCGGGGGGGTGGGGAGCCCCGGGGGAGCGCAGTGGGGTGGGGAGCCCGCGGGGAGGTGGGGGGCCCCCGGGGAGCGCAGTGGGGTGGGGAGCCCCCGGGGAGCGCAGTGGGGTGGGGAGCGCGGGGGGTGGGGGGCCCCCGGGGAGCGCAGTGGGGTGGGGAGCCCCGGGGGAGCGCGGGGGGGTGGGGAGCCCCGGGGGAGCGCGGGGAGGTGGGGAGCCCGCGGGGAGGTGGGGGGCCCCCGGGGAGCGCAGTGGGGTGGGGAGCCCCCGGGGAGCGCGGGGGGGTGGGGGGCCCCCGGGGAGCGCAGTGGGGTGGGGAGCCCGCGGGGAGGTGGGGAGCCCCCGGGGAGCGCAGTGGGGGGGAGCCTCGGGAGTGGGGGCCCCCCGGGGAGCGCAGTGGGAGCGCGCGCACTCCACAGGGGACGGGCAAAGCCGGGGTCGTTTTCCTGTCCCCACACGGGGTGCGCCCTCACTCCGGGGTGCAGTCCCTTAGAGAGAGATCCTACAACTCTCAGCCCCAAAGTCTGGCGAACGCGGCGCCACGCAGAGCCAGCCCCCAGAGCTTTTCAGATTTTGCTAGAAGACCGAGGAGCATCACTACACCCCTCCCCGCCGCGTCGGGATTAACCCCTTGTTGACCGAGTCTCTCTATCTGCCCTAGGTTTCCAGCCAGTGGATTCTGGTCGCGTGATGGAGGAGCTGGAACCAGAGAGCCTTTTGTTTTTTCCCTTTTTTCTCTGTCTGCACTCTGTTCTCACTTACATTGCGTTTCTGCGATGATCTGTGGTTGATGACCTCAATAGGCGTTCTGATGGTTGGATGTTTTGTTTGGGGAAATAACGTGTATTTGGAAAACGCTCCCATGCGCACGATTAGGGCCCGGATTGTGAGCTCCCGCGAAGTCACAAGTCACGTGTGTTCTGGGCTTTGGTGGTGGTTTGTAAATTCTGAGGTGCTTTGCTCTTTCCCGTGTGACCTGATCGCTCCCTGGAACTTTGCGTCTGTGTGTGATACATGAGTTCTGGAGGTGCTGAAGGGGCTGTGTTATAGAAGACTCCATGAAGCGCTGCTGAAGAAGGGACCAGACTTCAGCTGGGAACGTGGATGGGCCTGACCTGTCTGGGACTGATGAGCGGGAGAAGGGGGGAGGTGGATTGTTTGCATTTGGGGACTTTAATTCCTGTGTGAGACCAAAGGAGGAGAGATGTATTTTGTTCAAATTTTAAATTTTATGTGACACACTGTCTGATGTAACCCATTTGGTGAGTTTGTTTAGACAACCTAACTTGGCTCTATCTGACCTGGAACCTAGATGAGACCCTGACACTCCATACAAGCTGATGTCATATCCTCCTGCATTTTCAGGGTGTCTAGGCATAAAGTTAAAGGTCTGCGAAGGCCTGCAATGGGGGGGGGAGAAACGTGGAAGTATCTGCAGTGGACGCTCAGTGGGCAGAGAGGAGGCATCTGGGAGGTCCGTGTGTTGTCCAGCTCCGTTCATTTCAGTAGCAGACCTGACAGATGTTTGAGGTCAAAACCCTACCGTGTTTGAAAAACAAAAAGTAACCTTACCATGTTAATAAAGTATTCACTTGCTTGAAAAGACAAAAAATTAAGAATTTTTGTTTAAGGATGAAGTCTTGAATATTCTTGCTTCCGAGACTCTGGGCCTCTGACAGAGGGTGGGGGGTTGGCTCTGCTGGAATCCCAGTAAAGAATGTTTTTGGTGCCAGGATGGTGGCTCTCGCATGTAATCCTAGCTACTCAAGAGGCTGAGATCTGACGATCTTGGTTCAAAGCCAACTGGGGCAGGAAAGTCTGTGAGACTCCTCTCCAATAAACCACCAGAACATCAGGAGTGGTGCTGTAGCTCAAAGAGTAGCTTGCCTTGAGCTGAAGAGCCCAGGGACAGTACCCAGACCCAGAGTTCAAGCCCCATGACCAAAGTATGTGTGTGGCGGGGAAGGGGAGGAAATATACTTGGTTCTCAGTTTGGGAATGAACTTCACAGAACCCTATAGTTTAGGCCTTATCTTCTCACAGCCAAACCATCTCCAGTGTTTGAGTTTAGGACTATCTTAGCATTTGCACTAGGCATGTGGGTTGCCATACAAAGATCAAGTGCAGAATGGAAGGGTAGGTACAATGATGCACAGCCCCTTCCTAAGGGAGAGCTGTATCCTCAAGCTGCAGAAGGTGGGGTCAGCCACACCCCTTTCCAGTGTGGCCTGTATCCTGAAGGCCCTGTCTCATTACAGCCTGGGGTAGTGTGTCCTTCCCTTACACAGAAGTTGGGCCCTGAAGAACTCAGCTTTGTTCTAGTTTTCACCTTAGGAGAGTGTTTCCTGGGGGAGCTAGCTGGTAGGATATGAAATGAAGTCCTGCTCAGGAGTTCTAATGTAGAAATGCTCAGGGGAGCTGGGTACTCACTGGAAGCTCACTTGGAATTCTAGTTACTAAGGAGGCTGGGATCTGAGGATGACAGTTCAAAGCCAGCCCAGGCAGGAAAGTGTGAGACTCTTACCTCTAATTAACTACCAAAAAGCTAGAAATGGACCTGTGGCTCCAGTGATGAAGAGCTAACCTGGAGCAAAAAAGCTCAGAGACACCATTCAGGCCCTGAGTTCAAGCCCCAGGATTTGACTCGGGATGTGTACAGGACAGCTTCCTAGAGAAACAATTGGGAAGAGCCGCTGGGAATTTCCATCTAGAATGTTGGGGTGGGAAAGGACAGGGATCCTGGAATCCACCTTGAGAACCAGTCTAAGGGATTCTCCACCTGGGAGAACTTGGGAAAGCAGAAGGCGAGGCCCTTCAACTGGCCTGCTTTGGACACTGTCCTGGGGGGAGAGGGGAGGGGGACACCTTTCCAGTAACCTCACAGCTACAGCTTCATAAACAGTAGGTGACTGTTCACTGTAAACCCACAATCACTTTAATGGCACCACTTGTCCACCGTTGCCTTTGCAGCCTTCCCTGCCTCCCCTGCTGTATTACAAATTTGTATTACACAATGCACCTTAGGGCATGTGACTGCTGTGTGATGACTCAGGATAATGATCTCTGGAGATGGTGGCTACCATGGAGACACAGGGTCCAGGCCTCACTGAGCCGCCAGCACCCCCTACTGTTGATATTCAGACTGCATTTGGATTCTATTTGGTCCTTTGGTAAGGATGCTGCTCTGGTCTAGAAGGTCACATACACAGCCTTCCGACTCCCTAACAGATCCTCCAAGCCGACCTGGGACCTAGGGCCCAGCAGGGTGCCTTGAGCAGCACAGGAAGGTGGGGCCTTGTGTTTCCTTCACACCTGTGTCTTAACCCTTCTCCAGATGAGAGCTAGAATGGGCCTAGTCTCCATCTGAGGCTCCATTCTTACCCGGTGGTTGTGTGGAGTGCAGATTTATGGAAACCAGTTCAGAGCTGCATGAGAAGGGACACCTACAAAGTAAGCAGGTCACAAAGATAGAAGCATGACTAGACACGTGTCCCCTGTGTACTTGCCATTCCAAGGCACTCTTATCAGTCCAAAGACATTCCCCTTCCAAAACTGAAACTGTCTCCTGCATAACATAATGCAATCCAAACTGGGCCTAAAACATTGTGGGCTAAGCTAGGCGCTGGTAGCTCATGCCTGTAACCAACCCTTGCTACTCAGGAGGCTGAGATCTAAGGATCCCAGTTCGAAGCGAGCCCATGCAGGAAAGTCTGTGGGACTCTTATTTCCAATAAACACCAAAAAGCCAGCAGTGGGGCTATGGCTCAAGTGGTAGAGCAATAGCCTTAAACAAAAAAGCTCAGGGACAGAGCCCAAGCCCTGAGTTCAAGTCCTAGGACCAACACATACAAAAGTTAAACAGGCTAATTCCTGTAATGTCACATGAACTAGGGTAGCTCAAGACCCTCTAAAGCCCATAGGGCCTTTGTAGGAAATCAGCTAGACCGGCACTGAACCCTGTGAAATACAGAAGCGATGCAAATGCTGCCTGCTCCCAGGGAAGGCCAGTCAGGGTGAGACCTTAATTAACCATGCCTGTGACATGAATTCGGCATCTCCCTGGAGCTGAAGGGACAACAAACTGCTCAAGGATCTGGATACTTAACAGAGGTGCCCTGGTGGTGTTTGTGACTGCCCTGCCCTGCTCGTCCTATTACTTTGCCAAAGCAGAACTTGACCAACGCTCTGGAGGTGGATCCCTGGCAGAAGCCAGGCCGGACCCCGGAGCAGTTCCCGGCCTCCAGAAAGCCTTTGCTGGAAGTTCTTCCTTGGACTGAGTTTGCTGCTGTCCTTATGGATAATAAATACTTGTGAAATGACTCTGGTTGCAGACCAACTAGCTATTTCCTTCAAACTTCAGTGTCTTCTCTCCACACAACTCATTGGAAGGACTCAGCTTGGTAAAATTACAGGTGACCCTGGCATACCACAAACCCTGCAGAACAAAGATAAAGACAAATGAGCATTGTGTGTCAGCCACCAGCACTCCAGTGTTTTCCCACCTCCCCTCCCTCCCTTTTCTTCTTTCTGTGCCAGTATTGAGAGTTGAACTTAAGGTCTACACACTGTTCCTTAGGTTTTTCACCCTAGGCTAGTGCTACTAGCCTTTTGCTGGTTAGTTGCCTTCTTACTAGCCAGGATTACAGGCAAGAGCCACCAGTGCCCAGCACCGGGGCCATTTTCTAGCTAGCACTGGAGATGTTAATAGTTTCTGAGAAAGGTCAGGGCATTCTAGATAGATGGCCACAGCCCCCCTTTAACAAGCTGAGCACGAAAGCGCTTCCTCCTGGGAAGGGTGCCATCCCCCCCTCTGCTGCCACCCACCTCACATTTCTGTCTGTAGGTCCCCAGCAAATCATCTGTGCAAACCTGGATCCACCTCTCCCTTGCTTTGACCATTTCACCCCTTCCTCCCCACTCTGGCAGCTGGTTCTCATAGCTGGGACCAGGCTTTTCTGCAACATTCAGTAATTAGACCGGTTGTTATTACCCATTGACTGACTGGTAGACAGAAGGGAGATGAAAAAGACACAGGTCAGTTGGCAAGCGTGCTCCCTGCCAGCCCTGAGGTCATCCCGCAGGGGACCCAAGGAGGTTGGGGACGTGCGTGCTCCTGTCCACTCAGTCCCGGTACCTCAGCCACTGCGCTCAGGGCCCCCATTTTTCTGAGTGTGTTTAATGACATAGTACTATTTTGCCAAAGACAAGCAACAGAGAAGAAATGAATTACAAGCGGGGTCAGACTCGCGGGGGAACAGCTGGCCACCGGGGCAGCTCCCTCTGTGGAAAGCAGCCAGGAGATCGGGCCTGGGGCCCAGAGAGGGCCCACGGGGCCGTGTCGGCGGCACGAAGCCGGCTGGGGGGGGGGCGCCCGCGCCGGGCCGCCACAGGCACGCCTCCCCGACGGCGCTGACGGGAAGCACACCGGGCTGGCCTGCGTGCTTCGCCCCCTCGGCCCGGCCCGAACCGCTGCCGCAGCCTTCGAAGGCAGCCGGGGCGGCTGGGGACGCGCAGGCCGGGGCACACGCGGGGCGGGGCTCGTGTGGCGGGGTGGCGGGCGGCCGCGCGCCGGGCCTCCCGGCGCCCCCTGCGTGAAGCAGCAGACCCGGCCCCAGACGAAGGGGCGCGCCTCCGCCGGAGCCCGGATGTGAGGGCGTGCACGTGCTGGGCCGTCCCCGGGACGCTGACATCCCTTCCACCGTACTTTCCAGAATAACTGCGTCGGCGCCCACGGGGCCGGACGCCCCTTTCGGGCCACCACGACCTTTGCCCCCGAGGACCTTACAGGGACCTCCCCACACACACTCCCTTCGGGAGATCGTTACACGAACAGGTGGGTGGGCGTGCGCGTTCCGGCGCACACGTGCGCGCGCAGGGCGGTGAGAAGCGGGCGGGCGCGCGCCAACGAGGGCGCGCGGGCGGGCGGTGGCACAGTGACGTATATTGCTGGCGCCGGAAGCGGGGGCGAGCGCCGGAAGCGGTCGCGGCGGGCCATGGCGGGCAGCCCCGCAGGTGCCGAGCTGCCGCGCGAGGCGCCGGCCGAGGAGGCCGAGCCGCAGGGCGCCGCGTGGAGCGGGGACAGCGGCACGGTGTCCCAGAGCCACAGCAGCGCCTCGGGGCCGTGGGAGGACGAGGCTCGCGAGGACCTGCCGCTGCTGCGGCGCGCCGCGGCGAGCTGCGCCGCCTGCCTGCTGCCCGGCGCCGGCGCCGGGACGCGGCCCGAGGTGGAGGCCCTGGACGCCAGCCTCGAAGACCTGCTCTCCAGAGTGGACGAGTTCGCGGGCATGCTGGACATGATTCGCGGCGACTCGTCGCACGTGGTGAGCGAGGGCGTGCCGCGCATCCACGCCAGGGCCGCGGAGATGCGGCGCGTCTACGGCAGGATCGACAAACTCGAGGCCTTCGTGAGGATGGTGGGCCGCAGCGTGGCCCGGATGGAGGAGCACGTGACCAAGGCGGAGGCCGACCTGGGCGCCTTCCCCAAGGCCTTCACGAAGCTCCTGCACGCCATGCACGTGCCCGCCCTCTTTAACCGGGCGCCCCCCGCCCGGCCTCCGCACGCGGCCTATGAGCCACCCGCCCTGTTTCGGACCGAAGACCACTTCCCGTGTTGCAACGACAGACCCCAACTCTGAGTCAAACTGCACGAGAACCCCAAATAAGAGCCTGAAGCATTAATTCAAGATCGTATTACTTCATATATGATGTTGCCGAATGGAATTTTAAAGTTCATTTTCTGCAGACCACTTCGCTTCCTTGATCCTGATACAAAGTGCCGTCTTCCAATTCTAACTTGAAGGCTGCTGGGTGGGGGATGGGAAGCCACATGAATGAACTTGTCCTCTACAATAGCACTGTTCTTTGTGGATTTTCCTACTCAACTAACAGTGTTATCTTTTCAAGATTTATATATTTATTACTGTGAGAAAAATTACCGAGCCATTAAAGCCTTATTAATCATAACTGTGATTCTGTCTTCTATAGCCTACTTTTACAGTAGAGGGTTCATTATGTAGCATTCTTTTTAACTTTCCATAGCATGGGTTGTAAATGAAAGAAAATTAGGCGAATTCCAAGGAAACGTTGATTTTTTTTTTTGTTTACAATGAATTTTGAAGTTGTATTTGGCAATATAACCCCGTAGTTTTGGTTTATCCATAGGGAACAAGTCTGTATGGTTATCCTTGCTGGGTTTATAACTGAAGTACTAGGTAAGGTTTTTAGTTTTACTGGAAAAACTTTCCTGAGAAATATTTCACTTATGTCCCAATTTGCTTTAAAATAGGCATGTTGTTCATATCTTGGGAGTGAGATAAAGCTAGCTTGGAAGTACCATCTGTGCCTGATGTGAAAAACTAACCTCAGTTACTGTAACATCAGTGTATCAGTGGAGAGGCCATTTGTGTGAAAGAATGTTAGGATTTTGTTCTTTCACCCTGTCCACAAGTCTCTTGCATATACAAACTTTGACATGAATTTTAGATAGTAACATCGAAGAAGCACTTAGTTTATGTAGTTACTATTTTGTGTCTGGACACATCTTTGAGGTTCTTAGAAAAGGTGTTGTAATCTGTTTACCTAGCAATGAAGGAGTTGGGGTGATGGTATTCACACCAATCACAGGCCTTCATACAAATGAAAGTGCACCAATCACAGGCCTTCTACTGACCACCAGGGGAAGTAGTCCCCCCTCAATAAGATCATCTAGAATTCACTGGGCCTTATGAGAAGTCCTGTGCAAGCTGTTTGAAAGCAGTGGTTGCATTGTCAATTCCTCAAGGTAAGAATTCCTCAAAAGAATGCTCTATAAATGGGGCTATAGGAAACAGGTGTGGTTGAACGCAGCTGTAATTCTACCACTCAAAAGATTAAGTCAGGAAGAGCTCAAGTTTAAGGTCAGCGTGGTTGACTACTATGCCACTTCATTGAGGTCAAATTGAGATTAGAATGAGACTATCTTGAGAATGACCAGACTCTGGTTGTTGATACCTCTCAGGAGTCTAGATATGAGGATCCTGGTTTGAAGCTATCCTTGGGCAGGAAAGCCCATGAGATTCTAATCTCCAATAAACTACTAAAAAGATGGGCTGAAAGTAGAACTGTGCTTCAAGTGGTAGAATACATAAAGAAGCTCAGGGACAGAGCCCAAGGCCCTGAGTTCAAGCCCTAGGACCGGTACCATTAAAAAACGGCAGCATATATTACGTATACTTCTCTTTTTTCCTTTGTTATTTTCTTTCTTCCTTTCCCTCCCTCCTTCCTTCCTCTCTTACTTCTTTTCTCCCCCTCTCCCTCTTTTCCGTACTGGGGCTTGACCTTTACTTAAGCTACCCCTCCAGCCTCTTTTTGCATTGGTTGTTTTCAAGGTAGAGTCTTGCTTTATGCCTAGGCCAGATTGGGCTGCTATCTTCCTATTTGAACTTTCCCGTGTTGCTGGAGATGACAGGCAGGCATCACTATGCCCCAGCCACAAGCTGAGATGAAGTCTCATTTACTTTTTGTCTAGAATGGTTTCGAACCACAATCCCCGCCCCCCCATCCAAGTAGTGAGGGTTGCAGGCTTGAAGCACCCTACCCAGCTAAAATGCACACCCTTGAGCATGGCACCCTTGAGAGCCATCCGTCTAACCACACACGTAAAGAGCACATTCCTTTTGTTCTTGCTATGCTCACA
This sequence comes from Dipodomys merriami, assembly GCF_024711535.1. Taxonomy (NCBI): domain Eukaryota; kingdom Metazoa; phylum Chordata; class Mammalia; order Rodentia; family Heteromyidae; genus Dipodomys; species Dipodomys merriami. The sequence continues at coordinate 3,139,838 of NW_027202749.1, read as the reverse complement.
TGGCCAATGAGACCTTTTCTGAGGAAGAGACTTTGACCTGTCTTTTTTTCTTTCTAGGTCCTTGGCTCCATGGAGGCTGGAAACCCTGTTCTGGGAGCCTCAACTCTGGCTCCAACCCTCGGCACCCTGCCAGAGGTTCTCTCATCCCCATGCTCCTGGGCCACAGCCAACATGCCCTGAACTGGTGATTCCTGAGACCAGTCCCACATCCTCCAGCTCGGCCATATGTGAGCATAGAGACGGTGTCATTGGCTTGTCACCTAGCCAGAGGTTCCCTGCATTCCTTGAAGGCCACTCCAGCACATAGCTACCAACCACTACACCATCGCACCTCCTCTCCCAGCTGACAGCTTTACCTTGTTTTGCACCTAAGATGGTCTAGGGTGGAGAGGGCCTCTGGCAGGTGGCATCATCTGTGCTAAGAGCAGAAAAAGGATAAGGGGGCAGAGCAGCATGTGCAAAGGCCCCTTTAGTTCACCTTAGGCATTTGGTCATGAAAATATAAATGCAAGAAACATCAGTATGTGGGATTTCCTTTCTTGATTTTTAGTTTAGTTCTATTTTGAACCAAGAACAGACATGGTATTTTTCATTGTTGTTGTTGGTCATGGGGCTTGAACTCTGTGCCTGGGCCCTATCCCTGAGCTCTTCAGCTCCAGGTGAGCACTGTACCACTTGAGCCACAGCGCCACTTCCAGTTTTCTGGTGGTTAATTGGAAATAAGAGTCTCACATACTTTCTTGCCTGGGCTGGCTTTGAACTGCGATCCTCAGATCTCAGCCTCCTGAGTAGCTAGGATGATAGGCGTGAGCCACAGGTGTCCGGCTATGTTATGGTTTTTAATTTTAAGATACATTTTACAGCCCAGAGTGTGGTAACACGCAGAGTCTTTCCATGAGGTTTATGAGTAGATAGAGAGGAGTCCATGGAACCAGGCACACAGTGGTCTGTGTGGGGACTGTACTTCTTGGCTACTCAACCTGCTGGGCAGGGGACAAGTCTAGGGTGGTGGCAATGGTGCTCACTCGGGACCTTCACATGGAAAGAGGTTGGAAAACCACACCCTTGCAGAGGGAAGGTGTGGATGCATGTGTGTGCAGAAGGCATTGTCACCAACTTTTTTTTTTTTTTTGGGTCCAGTCATGGGGCCTGAACTCTGGGCCTGGGTGCTGTCCCTCAGCTCTTCAGCTCAAGGCTAGCGCTCTACCATTTGAGCCACAGCGCCACTTTTTGCTTATGTGGTGCTGAGGAATCGAACCCAGGGCCACATGCATGCAAGGCAAGCGATCTGCCACTGAGCCACCTTCCCAGCCCATTGTCACCAACTTCTAACAGCATGGGATGATGTTCTTCACAGGGGGCTGTGCCTTCCTAGCAAGGGAGAGAGAAAGAGCAGTGTGTCGGAATGCCGCTAGACACCCACTCCCAGGCCCAGATCACATGTGTTCAAGCTCCCTCTGCCCCTCTTAAGCTCCCTTACTCTTGGAGCCATGTTTATGTGAGCTGTTCCTCACTTTTCCTTCTCTAAAGTGGGCTTTTAGAGCAGAGCCTAACTCCTCTCTAGCTCTCCAGACAGTACCTGAAATGACCAGCAGGGAGCGTTTGAGCTGGGGACCCTTAGGAGGAAGGGGGTGGGGAGACTTCCTGGAGGACCTGGTCTGGACAGAAACCTGTGACACTGGATGTGAGGGAGGCCGGGCTGATGCACCAGCGCCAGCGCTGGCAGTAGCTGTAGGTGACACTCATGACCTCTAGACACGATCCTGGGCTCTCTGGCAGCTTGGCAATGGGAAAGAGCAGGGGCTTGAGCAGCTGATACACCTGCCTCTTTCCTGCTGTATCCTAGCTGGGGAACCTCAGACAGGCCACCGCCCTCTTTGAGCCTCTGTCTTCTCATTTGTGAAGCGGGAAGGAGAGCGGCCCTGCCCGTAGTTGCACCAGGGCTTATTGGGTCTGATAACCTGACCAGCCCTCAACAGCAGTGGGCCCAATCCTGTAGTGGAAGCCGCGCCGGGGGTGAATCTGCAGCGGATTGCTGTGGGGGAGCGCAGCTAGCAAGAAGTGAGAGAGGTGACCCTGGTTTACGAGCATGGAGGCTGGGAGACCAGGCAGGCAAGAGGTAAGGGATGGAGAGAAATCAGAAAGAAGATACCGGACTCCCAGACTAGCTGCACGTGGGGCAGGGAAGGGGGCAAGGAAGGCCAGCCCAGACCTTCAGTGTAGGCACTGAGAGAATGGAGGTGCCCGTCACAGAGGCTGGTGGCTGGGTTTAGGGGAGGCTGGCAAGGAATTCTGAAGGGTGCCACATGGAAGCTTCCAGGCCTTTAGAAATCGTGGTTTTCATCCTTTCTCTGAGTCCTTCGGAGCTACGTGCAGAGCTGGGCCAGGCCAGTGCTCAGCTCCCATCCACCATGGGCTGCTGCTCTCATAAAACACCACCAGAAAATTCTAGGAAACAGAAATGAAAAACTAGAGGTAGACAGAAAAGCCCCAAACATGTCTTCACAGATCCAGTGAGGTGAGACTATCCCAGAGAATACAGACGGCCCACGCGCTCTCTGTACTGCTTCACTGTCTTCTTATCCCCATGCCTGGCCAGTTCCTCTCTCCACCGGCTCACTTCCTGCCACAGGTGGGAAAACAGAGGCCAGACAAAGGAGCAGAGGCTCCAGGGCATCCTGAAGTCAACCCCAGTGTTTCAGCTTCTGATAGTTCTTCCAAGTGTAAAGTCAGCTGGAGACACAATTACTGCTTGATGGAAATGGACAGACAGCAACCTGGTCTCTAGGGCCAGAGAAGTTAAGTCAACTGCCTGTGATCACACAGCCTGCAGGGAGCAGAGGCAGAGTGGAGCCCAGCAGGCTGGCTCAAGTCTTTGCTTTTAGCTCGCCTGAACAGCTTCATACATATGCACATTTGTTCCTTCTTTTCTTCTTTTCTTTTTTTTAGGTCCAAGACCAGAACTCAAACTCAATACCCGATGCTTTCATTCATTGGCTAGGACTCTACCAACTGAGCCACGGCCTCCAACACCCCCTGGAGCGCTCCAGGGGGAGGGACCAACATACAAAACACACGGAGGTCAGTGAAGCAAACCAAAATTTAAAACTTTTTAAACAAAACTAAAGCCGGATTATAGGAGATGGAAGTGACAGCCTGGGGTCTGATGGTTGACTTCGGGGAAGGGAGAGCCCTGAGCCACTTCTTCCCAGTTCAGAGGGAGTCATGGAGCCTGCAGTGACACTGCTTCAGTGTCCCAGGAGTCATTGGAGGCTTTCCTGGGTGGTCCACTCAGTGGTCACCCACAGGCCTGCACATCAGGCTCCACCCTGGTGACCAATAGCAACACTCAGTATCTGTAAGCTCTCTGGACATGCTGCCTGTGGTCACTAGAGGGCAGTGTGATGCCGCTGGCATCCCTGTGATACCCATTGCGCGTGAGCTAGTTATTGTCACTGCGGACAGGGAGCTAGCTCAGTATGAAACACCCCCTCCCTTCCTGCTTTGGAGACCCAATTCTCGGAAGTTTCCCCTTGCTCCAGCCAGCCTTATCTCTCGGGGATTAGCTGTCCACTGAGTCTGTCTGCTATACACTGAGTATACACTAAAGGTCGCTAGGAATGTGCCCCAGTACTGGCAGTGGGAGGTCATTCCTGGAAGGGTTCTGGACAGAAATGCTGAGCACATAGCTGGGCGCTGGTGGCTCACGCCTGTAATCCTAGCTACTCAGGAGGCTGAGATCTGAGGATCTCGGTTCAAAGCCAGCCCGGGCAGGAGAGACCGTGAGACTCCTATCTCCAATAAACCACCAGAAAACCGGAAGTGGCGCTGTGGCTCAAGTGGTAGAGCGCTCGCCTTGAGCTGAAGAGCTGAGGGACAGCGCCCAGGCCCAGAGTTCAAGCCCCACGGCTGACAAAAAAACAAAACAAAAAAAAAAAAAAAAAGAAAAGAAAAAGAAATGCTGAGCACAACAAAACCAGAACTTTGTCACTTAATGTCTTCTTTAGATCCCGGGCTGCCACTCCGCAGGGCTGCAAGAATGAGAGAAGACATCCACAGCCCTCCCTTTAGAAGAGCCCAGAAACACTGGACCACTGGGACCACCTACCTTCCCTTGTGTGTGGGGGGAATCACACAGAAGCCTCTCCCTTGGGCAGAAGAAGATGGTTAGAAGACTGAAGAACCTCATCTGCCACTGCTCAGGCTGGTGGTTAGGAAGGCTCTTTCTCCCTGTCCCTCTGCCTCCAGACCCGATGGTTCCCTCGGCAGCAGTGATTCAAACAGGAGCCGTCCAAGGCCCCGAGGCCCTGCTCTGGCTCTGAAATGTGCTGCACAGATCTCATCCTCGTCTGCCTGCTGTTCCGCCTGCCCCTGGGGTCTCCCTGTCAGCCCCATGTTTGGTTTGGTTTGGTTTGGCTTATTCTGGGGGAGCCCCATGATGAGGCACCCGTGTTGGTCAGAGGGCTGGGAGCAGGGTCCCGGGAGACAGCCAGCGTCTCTGCCGGAGCCCCAAGCACACAGAGGGCGGGCAGGGGCAGGGGCAGGGAGTCCACGGCTGACAGTGAGCCCGGCCCCTCTCAACAGCCCACCCTGCGTGGCCTTGCAGGGGGTTCTGTGCCAGCTGGGCAGCCTGCCTACACGCCACACACGACCCTTCCTCACCCCACACTGCAGCACATGCATGCACACCCCCCTGTGGTGAGCTCCACCCCCACAGGGGTCAGAGGTCAGGGCTGGGGGGGGGGGCTGGGTCCTCCCTGGCAGCAGTGTTCTCTGTTCTGCTTCTCATGCTCACCCCGCAGTCCCTGCAGGCCCTCACTTTTTGGAGGTGTTGGGGAACATGCGCACAGAGCTTCCCCTACCTATGGGTTGGAAATTTAAAGTTGTGGTTTGTGTCCTGAGGGAGCAGGGAGGATGAGGGCAGGGAAGGAGGGGAGGGGCAGGAAGAGGAGGCAGAGGAGGCAGCAGACGTGGCCCTCTCCCCGTGCTGGAGGGGGTCCCCAAGGCCTCCAGATTTGCACTTAACTACCTGTGCCCAGGCCGTGGCCCGGGGAGGAGGCAGAGGGGCCTCGTGCGTGTTGGCTCTGTCTCAGGCCATGCTGTCCTCCCTTCATAATGATCTTCTTCTTCCTGGCCGCTCTCTTGGTCCCCAGACCACGGGCTCAGTGAGCTATTCTGGGCTCCCTGCCTGCCCACCCTGGACACACTCAGGCCTTCTGTCTGCCCACACCGTCCTGCAGAACTTTCATAATGCAGCCTTGTTCCCCCCACTGTGCAGGCACCCGCGTCCGCTCCTGGGGGCCACGAGAGGAGGGGGCGGTGCCAGCTGGGGGGGAGTGGTCTGCACTTGGCCAGTTTCTAGGAAGACATGGGCTATGTGTGGCCAGCACGGGGGCCACCTCTTTGTCAGCAGCCCCTCCGGCTTCTGTAAGAGCAGAAGGCCGCTGCCCCGCTCCCCTGAGAGAGGCTTCCTGCTGAGGCCACAGGGGCGCAGAGCCTCCGCACAGGCTGTGCAGCTGAGCCTCCTGCCGCTGCCTCCTTTCTCCTCCTCCAAGGCTGAGCAAAGGTTTTCCTGTTTCTTGTTTCAATAGGGTTCTGGAGCTGAGGACTTCTTTGTATCATCCCCTGTTTGGATTTCACCACAGGTAATCCAAAGGGGTCCCCTGACCCCTCTATCTCCTCTGTACACTGAAATGCTTCAGGGGTCCAGGATAACTGCACCTGGCTCAGCCATGCTCCCTGGAGCCTAACCCAGCACCTGTCTCAGTCACAGCAAGGCTCACTGATGAACGCATGAGCCACCAGTCAAGATCAGCAATCAACCTGTGCATCCGTGAAGCGGTAATTCAATGTATTCATTCACTAACGAGACCAGGAGACACAGGCAGAAGACAGATTTTCTCTCTAGCAGGAATCCTTGTCTACGACATACTTTTATTCATTTGATCTTTCTCCCTCACCTTTAATCCCTTCCTGGGCAGAAGCAGGACCCACAACGAGTCCCAGGCAGGGGACACCAGGCCTGGCACACACAAGGCACAAGGAATGCTAATTGAGTAGCTAAGCCACTGCCATTTGCATGATCTTGGGACCTTTGTTTGCACCTGCTGTGTCATAAGCCTAGATTCTGCACACACACAGCCTATGTGAAGATGGCCACTTCCTTCTGGTCTCAGTGAAAACATCCTTTCCTTGGGGAAGCTGTTCTGGCTGCCTTTTCCACAGCTACTCTATCCAGCACCTGCTTGGCTCCTTCTGGATCTCCTTGGCAGAGGTAATAACTGTTCACCTGCTTCTGTTCCAATATGGATACTGACCTAAGCTGTCTGCCTCTCTGTGTGTCCTCTGTTCTAAGCAGGTCTTGTGGGATAATCATATGGTCTGCTGCAGGCAGAGGAGGCAGTTATTGATAATATGAACATGCATAAAGGCAATTATTCAGGTTCTAATATCGTTGGGAAGATTGTCGAATAAATCCCAGTGAAAAAGTTAACCTGTCCAGTCAACATGAGTGACTCAGACCCCTGAGTAATGTTACTGAGGTATTGTGGGTTATAGGAAAATTGGAAACAATTTGAATGTTCATAGAACTCCACAGTTCACAAGGTTGTCTTTAGGGTCTGGTGGGAAGAAGAGATATAGCAAAATCTTTTTCTAAAAAGTATAACTGCATTGATCATATGTGAGTGTGTATGTGAAAGAGAGAGAGAGAGAGAAAGAGAGAGAGAGAGAGAGAGAGAATAGAGAGAAGGGAGAGAGGAGCAGGAATACAGAAAAAATGGATTTTTCTAGGTGGTAGAATAAAAACGTAAGTTTTGTTGTGTTGTGTTCCTCTTTAAGTTTTGCTTTTTTTTTTTTTTTTTGTCGGTCGTGGGGCTTGAACTCTGGGCCTGGGTGCTGTCCCTCAGCTCTTCAGCTCAAGGCAAGCGCTCTACTACTTGAGCTACACCGCCACTTCCGGTTTTCTGGTGGTTTATTGGAGATAGGAGTCTCATGGTCTCTCCTGCCCGGGCTGGCTTTGAACCGTGATCCTCAGATCTCAGCCTCCTGAGTAGCTAGGATTACAGGCGTGAGCCACCAGCGCCCGGCTAGTTTTGCTATTTTTTAAGCCAGTTACATGTATAGTTTTTGTAGTGTGAAAAAAATTAAGAAAAAAAATAGAATGATTTAAGGGCAAACTTAAATTAACCTTCCCCCCCCCCCCCCAACACAACCAAACCAAACTAAAACAAAAGGGCTAGGAATGTGGCTTAGTGGTAGAGTGCATGCCTTGCATGCATGAAGCCCTGGGTTCAATTCCTCAGTACCACATACACAGAAAAAGCTGGAAGTAATGCTGTGGCCCAGGAGTGCTAGCCTTGAGCAAAAGAAGCCCAGATCCTTCGGAATGGGAAGGTAGCTCAGTGGTAGAGCGCTTGCCTTGCATGCCAGAGGCCCTGGGTTCTATTCCTCAGCACCACATAAGCAAAAAGAAAAAAGCCAGAAGTGGTGCTGTGGCTCAAGTGGTAGAGCGCTAGCCTTGAGCTGAAGAGCTGAGGGACAGCGCTCAGGCCCCATGACTGGACCAAAAAAAAAGAAGCCCAGGTCCTGAGTTCACGCCCCGGGACTGGCACAAACAAAAACAAACAACACCTCATTTGCTGAGCTCAGCTCGATTCTAAGAGGCCAGCTGAGCCATGGGTCTGATTGGAGGTTCCCTGTGGCACCCTTGACCATCTGGTTTGGGCAACACAAGCACAGGCCAGCTTGTCTGGGAAAGAGCCAAGTAGTTCCACAGTAGCCGCTCCTAAAGCCACCAGGCTACCCTTTAGAGGCTTTTGTTTTGTTTTGGTGCCAGTACTGGGGCTTGAATTCAGGGTTGGTAGTTAATTGGAGATGAGTTTTATGGACTTTCCTGTCTGGGCTGGCTTTGAACCTCAATCCTCAGATTTCAGCCTCCTGAATAGCTAGGATTACAGGCATGAGCCACTGATGCCAGGGACCAGGGGTGGGGGGTGGTTTTGGTTTTTATTTTTAGTCTGTTTTGGGTGTGGGCTTGACCTTTATCTGGCTCAGAAGTTGTCCATACTGCTCAGTCTGGTGTTCCAAAGCCACATCTGCTCCAGGAAGATAACAAAACACAGACAACTCTGCAGAGAGAATTTGCTTTTGGATTTATCTTCCAAAACAAGCAAGCTCTTTCAACCTTGAGGAAGCCCCTTCCTCAACACTATGCTTTGAATGGTTTAAGATTATGGGTCAGTGTTCTCCTGCTCTGTCCCCTGATTACCATACTATCTGAGCGCAGTGAGGCTGGCACAGAAGTCACCCTTCACAGAAGGCACCAGTCATCCTGCTGGGAAAATAGAGCTGTCCTGGCCTGGTGTTGTGCAAGGCCAGGCTGAGCATTAGAGCATTGGATGGGGTGGGGGCAGTCTCCACCATGCTGGAAGATGGTAAAGGTCAGGGGAGGGTGTGCTGAGGGGCCAGGGTCTCCCAGCCCAATCCTGGCAAATCCACATTCAGATCTGGGATGGGCTAGGTGACTGCTGTACACTTGTAATCCTACCTATTGTAATCCTACCCACATCAGTGGGTCAAGGTTCAAAGCCGGCCTGTGCTGGAACATCCATGAGACTCCTATCTCCAATTAACTTCCCAAAACAGCCAGAAATGGAGCTGTGGCTAAAGTGATAGAGTGCCAGCCTTGAGCAGAAAAGCTAAGGTATAGCATTAGTCCCACTATAGGCACATATATGCATGGGTACGCGCGCGCGCACGCACTCACACACACACACACACACACACACACACACACACACACACACACACACACACACACACATCTGGGTTGGCCTGTCCCTTAGTCTTCCAGTCACTCTTGCTCTCACTCACTCATGCTTTGGTGTAACAGGCACTCTATTAGGATTTTGTAACTCAGGTTGATCTCTCAATCTTCCTGTCCTATCCTTGGTGAGGATCAGGACTTGACTTACCAGACTGTACATCTGTACACATCCATTATCAAGCAAGGTTCTACCAACTCAGAGCTCTGAGAGACACAAGTAGAAACAATGGCAGAATTGCTCATGCAGTGTATTTAAACTCCAGTAAGAAAAGAGGCACAACAATAAAATGCCTTCAAGTATGTTTAACAGCAGGGCAAGTTCGGTGCACAGTTTTCAATGAAAAAGGTTAAGAAACTAAATGTATAAATTGTTACAATTCTGTGTAACATATAATTTTGAAAAAAATAGCTATAAATAAAGACTGGAAGGAACTAGAACAACTTGATAGTGGTTGTTTTTAAGTTGTGGTATAATGAGTCATTAATGAGTCACTTTGCTCCCAGTACACTTATCTCTTTTTCTTTATTTCAATGAGGTTTCCCTACTCAATTTCGTATGTGTGTGTGTATATGCATACCCATGTACAAGCACTGGTAATAGGGCTTGGCCTCAGGGCCTTGTGCTTTCGTTTGGCTTTTTCATTCAAGGCTGGTGGTCTACCACTTGAACCAGAGCACTACTTCCACTTTGTGCTGCTTAACAGCAGGTAAAGGTCTCTCAGAGTTTTTTGCCTAGGCTGATTTCAGACCAGTATTTTCAGACTTCAGCCTCCTGAATAGCCAGGATTACAAGCACAAACCACTAGAGCTGGCCCTTTACAATTCTTTTTTATTTAAATAATTTTTAAAAATAATTAAAATTGCCAGGTGCAGGTGGCTCACACCTATAATCCCAGCTTCTCAGGAGGCTGAGATCTGAGGACGACAGTTCAAAGCCAGCTCGGGTAGGAAAGTCCGTGAGACTTTTACTTTTTTTTTTTTTTGTCGGTCGTGAGACTTGAACTCTGGGCCTGGGCACTGTCCCTCAGCTCTTCAGCTCAAGGTGAGCGCTCTACCACTTGAGCTACAGCGCCACTTCCGGTTTTCTGGTGGTTTATTGGAGATAGGAGTCTTATGGTCTCTCCTGCCCGGGCTGGCTTTGAACCTCAATCCTCAGATCTCAGCCTCCTGAGTAGCTAGGATTACAGGCGTGAGCCACCAGCGCCTGGCTTAAGTCCATGAGACTTTTATCTCCAGTTAAACACCAGAAAATCAGAAGTGGTGCTGTGGCTTAAGTGGTAGAGCACTTGCCTTGAGCTGAAGAGCTGAGGGACAGCGCCCAGGCCCAGAGTTCAAGCCTTACAACCAATAACAACAAAAAAGAGATTAAAAAATTTTTAATTTAAAATAAATTTAGAAAATATTTTCGTTATTATTAAGATGTTGTACAGAGGGGCTACCACTTCCTAAGTGGGGTAGAGTACATGCTTTCACCCCTTCCTTTTCTTTCCCTGTTTTCTTCTCCCATCCCTGCCCACAGGTTACATAGGTCATTTTCCACAGTGTTGACTGAATAGCGTGACTGCATTTATTCACCCTTCCTCCCTCCCTTTCTAAGCCTCCTCCTCTACCACCCCCAAAAGAAAAAAAAACACACAAAGTAAATACAAATACCACCACCACCAATAGTAACAACAAAAAGCATGTTTCCATTTCCTGGAGTTCATTTCAATAAATAGTATTTAAAATGTTCAGAGAAGTCACACATTTGGATTCCTCCCCTAAGAAAATCCTCCTGTAGTCTGACTCTGTGTGTGTGAATCTCCCAGTCTTGGTTTTTTCTTTTTCTTTTTTTGGTTGGTCGTGGGGCTTGAACTCTGGGCCTGGGCGCTGTCCCTCAGCTCTTCAGCTCAAGGCTAGCATCTACCACTTGAGCCACAGAGTCACTTCCAGTGTTCTGGTGTTTAATTGGAGCCAGCCCGGGCTGGCTTTGAACCGTGATTCTCAGCCTCTGACTAGCTGAGCCACGGCTCCTGGCGGTAGTTCTCTTTTATCATTGGATCCCTACATGAGTTTTGGGTGAGTACAATGATGGTTTCATGAAATGTGTTTGGTAGTGATTCTTCCATTTCTATGTCATCAAAAAGTTTGAGGACCATTGGTGCTATTTTGTCTTTAAAGGTCTTGTAGCATTTGGCCATGAATCCATCAGGACCTGGACTTTTCCTTGCTGAGAGACTTCATTATATCCTGGATCCCATTGTGTGTTATGAGCCTGTTTAAGTGGTTTATGTCTTCTTGGTTCAGCTGAGGAAGCTTGTGTGTCTCTAGGAATTTATGTATTTCAGCTGGATTTTCCATCTTACTTGAGTATAGGTTTTGAAAGTAGTCCCTCATAATCTTTTGGATTTTTTTGAATGTTTGTTGTAATGTTACCTTTGTCATCTCTAATTTTGTTGATTAGAATCTCTTCCCTCTTTTTTTTCTGTCAGTTTAGCTAGGGGTCTGTTGATTTTGCTGATTTTTTCCCCCCAAAGAACAGCTTTTTGTTTCATTGATTCTATATGTATTTTTTGTCGCTAATTCATTGATTTCTGCTCTAATCTTTACTATCTCTCTCCATCTAGAAGTTTTTGGTTTGTTTTGTTCCTTCTTTCCTAGAGACTTTAGTTGTATCACAAGGTTATTTACTTGAGCTATTTCTGTTCTCTTTGTGTGCACTCTTAGAGTTATGAGCTTTCTTCTCAAGACTACTTTTGCAGTATTCCAGCGATTCTTGTATAATGTATTTTCATTGAATTGTAGGAATTTTATGATTTCATCCTTTATTTCTTCCATGTTTCTTCACCTGTTAGTTAACAGTGTGTTTTTCAGTCTCCATGTGTTTTTGAGCATTTTCTGTAATTTTTTTTGTTATTGTCATCTAGGTTAATTCCATTGTAATCAGATATGATGTAAGGGGTTATGTCAATCCTTTTGTATTTGCTTAGGCTTGTTGAGTGTCCTAGGATATAATCTGTTTTGGAGAAGGTTCCATGGGCTGCTGAGATGAAGGTGAAATATTCTATAGATGTCTAGTACGTCCATTGGGGTTACGGCATCATTTAATTTAGAGGCTTCTTTGCTGATCCTTTGTTTGGTTGACCTGTCCTTTGGGGAGAGTGGAGTATTAAAGTCTCCCACTAGTAATGTGTTGGTGACTATCATGTTCTGTAAGTCTAAGAATGTTTACTTAATGTATTTAGGTGCTCCTTGTTGGTGCTTTTATATTAACATAGGATTTCCTCATCATTGATTGTTCCTTTTATTACTATGTAATGTTCTTTGTCTCTTCTAGCTGATTTTAACCAGAAGCATTTTTTATCCAATAAAAAAATATGGCTACTGGGCTGGGAAGGTGTCTCAGTGGTAGAGTGCTTGTCTCACATGCATGAGACCCTGGGTTCGATTCCTCAGTACCATATAAGCAGAAAAAAGCCAGAACTGGCACTGTGGCTCAAGTGGTAGGGTGTTAGCCTTGAGCTGAAGAGCTGAGGGACAGCGCCCAGACCTAGAGTTCAGCCCCATGACCGACAAAAAAAAAAAAAAAAAAGGCTACTCCTTCCTTCTTGCGGGATGCATTAGCATGAATGATCTTTTTCCATCCCTTCACTAGAAATTTGTGTTTATCTTTGACCATGAGATGTGTTTCTTAGAGATTACAGATCGTTAGATCTTGGGGGGAGGGAGGATTTTTTTTTTCAGTCCTGGAGCTTGAACTCAGGCCTGGGCACTGTCCCTGAGCTTCTTTTGCTCAAGGCTAGCACTCTACCAATTTAGCCACAGCACCATTTCCAAATTTTTCTGTTTATGTGGTACTGAGGAATGAAACCCAGGGCTTCAGGCATGCTAGGCAAGCACTCTACCACTAAGCTACCTTCCCTGCCCTGTATCTTGGTTTTTTGATCCAATCTGCTGCTCTACATCTATGACAGACCCCAACACAATAAAAATGTCTTAGATTTGGAAATTGAACCTGTTGATGTTTAATGTTATTATGAAGAAAAATATCATTTCCTGCCATTGTGTTGCTTTCATGTAGCTTGCTTTTTTCCTCTTCCTGTGTTTACCAGTCTTCTAGTGATTTTTATTGAATGCTGTGTTTACTTGACTTTGTCTTCTTCAGATAGTATGCTTCCCATTGGTATCCTTTGTAATGCTGTTTAATATTTATGAATTTTAGATTTTTGTTTGTTATGAAAGGTTTTAGTTTCTCCACCAATTTTTTTTTTTGTCGGTCATGGGGCTTGAACTCAGGATCTGAGCACTGTCCCTATGTTTTCTCGCTCAAGGCTAGTACTCTACCACTTTGAGCTACAACACCACTTCCGGTTTTCTGGTGGTAAGTGGAGATAAGAGTCTCATGGACATTCCTGTTAGGCCTGGCTTCAAACTATGATCCTTAGATCTCAGTCACCTGAGTAGGTAGGATTATAGTCATGCGTCTCCATCAATTGAGATGATAGCTGGGTATACGAGTTTAGGTTGGCAGTTGTTGTTCAGAGCTTGAATTATACCACTCCAGGGGCTCTTTGAATTCAGAGTTTATGGGGAGATATCTGTTGTTATTCTAACCTTCTTTCTGTTGTAATAAATTTCCCTCCTTGATTTTGCTGCCTTTAAAATTAATTCCTTGTTTTTTAAGTCCAGTGTTTTCACGGTGATATATCTATAAGTATTTCTTCCCAGATTCTTTCTGCTATGCTGAAAGGATCCTTCAGGACCCTCTCAGGGGACCACACAGAGGCAGGAAGCACAGGCTTATTGGAGGGGCTGTATCTCCCCGGGATAGGGAGCACATGGCATCTGCCCCCATCCAAATCATGGGTCCATCTTGGGAGAAGTGAGGGCAGAAGTGAGGTGGGTCTGGGTGGAGAGGGAGTGGCCAGCATAGGGCGGGAACTCCAGGTCAGGGAGGAGCTCAGGTCTGGGTGGAGCTGAGGCCCAAAGGTGGGGAAGTAATACTCACATAGGCCTCTGTCACTTGGGTGAGATTCTCTTTCTTGAGATTGGGGAAGTTTTGTTATTATTTTGTTAAATAGGTTTTCAGTGCATTTAGTTTTTATTTCTTCTCCCTCATCTATCCCCCAAATGCATCTATTTGGTCTTTTGCTGACTGCCAATTCTTGAATGTCTCTTTGTTCTGGGGTTTTTGTTTTTGTTTTTTTTTTCCCCCAAGCTTGTGACTTTTTGTTCTGATCCTCCGCTTTTTCCTCAACTCCTCATACCCTGTTTTATACCTCATTTGTTCTAATGCCTGTGCTTTCAAATGTGCTTTGCAATAGAGAAATAGAGCTGTTCTTGTTTCCAAGCTGTTTTGTTGATGTTAGATCTCATGGTTTATAACACTTGTTAATTTTGTCTTTCATTTCCTTCACTGAGATATGTAAAGTTTTTATCTTCTTAAGATTTCATCTTGGGGCTGGGAATATGGTTTAGTGGCAGAGCGCTTGCCTAGCATTCATGAAGCCCTCAATACTACATAAACAGAAAAAGCCAGAAGTGATGCTGTGGCTTAAGTGGTAGAGCACTAGCCTTGAGCACAGAGAGGCTCAAGGACAGTGCACAGGCCTTGAGTTCAAGCTCCAAGACTGGCCAAAAAGAAAAAGATGTCATCGTTAGCATTTTCTTCATCATTTTCTCCCTATATTATTCTGGTTGATTGTGGGCCTGCCCTTTAACTTCAACTACCAGTTCCCTCATCATTGCTCCATCTTCACTATCACTAAGTTCCTCCCCTAAGTTGTTAATTTTTGAGGGTGGCATATTGTCTTGGTTGCTCACGATTTTTAAAAAAATTTCTTATTGAGGTTAAGTGATTACATAACCGTCACAATATGGTGGGATAGTGATACTTAGTTAATGTCACAAACACAGGTGAATTGTCATTATCATGGTCTATAAAGCTTGTGAACTCTTACAAACTTTGACAATACAACGATTTCTTCCAAATAGGGTGATATGTGTATTTCTTTCCTTTCGCTTAGTGTAAGCTGTTCCCTCTTTCTCTCTCATTCCCTCTCCCATCGCTGCCCTTGAGTTGTTCTTTCTAATGGCTATGTAATATTCCATTGTAGACAGGTACCACAATTTATGGATCCATTCATCTGTGGTGGGGCATCTGGGTTGTTTCCGTATCTTGGCTATGGTGAATTTTGTGATTTTTTTCTGTGATTTACGGAGTTGGGTTCAGAGACTGTGGAGGCCATTCAATTTGGTATTAAGAGCAGTGTGGCTGTCCCCACACAGGGTTTGGCCCAGCTACATGGGCCCAAGGTGAGGGTCACACAATCTAATGGGTTTCTGCAGGCCAGGGAGACTGGAGTTGAACACTGTAGTTTTCCAGCAGAGGGGTAGGGCTGTATCCTGTGATCTTTCCCGGGGAAGTTGTGGGAAAAGGGCTCTGGCTTCTTTGTTCTAGCTTTTAAAAATGCAGGATACATTGGCTTTCTCTACAGTCACACTCTTGTCCAGAGACACCTCAGAATTCTTGCTCTTATCCAGCTGCAACTTAGCACTGTGCTTGTAATTTTCGATGTGTGGGACAGAGCAGACACTTTCTGTGCCACCGCCCCCCCCCCTCCATTGCACAGTGGCAACCCCCATTTCCTGACGGTGAGGGCTGAACTAGCTGGGAACAACCGCACGGAGTGGACAACTGCCCTCGCTTGTTATTCTGGGTCAAGCACAAACACGTAGTGAGACTGGCATGAATGGGTGACCTCTCATATCCTGTGACTCAGTGACTCCATTCCTGGAACTCAGTGCTGGGGCCAGTGCTCCTCCCTTATCTTTCCCTGCTCAGGGCCACATAGGGGAGCAGCTGGGGCTGGGCGTGTGGATGCATGGCAAGGTGCCCATGGGTTCACCCAGCTAGGGTGCCTTCTTCTATATGTGGAAACACCTTGGCAGTGAAAAAGTCTGGGGGAACGTGATGGCTCTGACGCCATGACAGCTGAAGGAGCTCACAGCTCATCAGCTCTGTAAATACGTGGAAGTGATTGAACACAGGCATCTACGGAGAATTCTGAGTTGTTCTGCCTGCATCTCCATTGCTGCCTGGCCCTTCTGGTCTTCCAGGAGCACCCACACAGCCCTGCCCGTGGGAGGGTGCATCGTGGCTCAGGGCAGCATGGAGAGCAGGTGTTGGGGGATGGTGTCCTCTGAGGGCATCGCTAGGCAGGGTGACTCCTCCCTTTGAACTGGTCCCCGCGGCTGTCCCCGGCCCTTCTGCCTCTGCCCCTCCCTGGTCTTTGGGGCCCTCGGTCCCCATGCTGGCAGGAAGTGGCTTTTTGGTATGAACTGGGCTGATGGAGTCTTTCCACATAGCACCACAGCCCAAGCACCTGTGGGCCTAGAAACCCTGGGTGAGGAGAGATCTCACCCACACGCAAGCGACTCGGGTGGCTGCCTGCTGATGCTGCGGTGAACAGGAAGGATGGGAGCATGGGCAGTGGGCCCTGCAGGAAGAGTCACCCTGCCTTCTCTCTGGAATGTTCTCATACCACGTGGTGCTTTAGAGCTTTCTATGGACCCAGGGCTGATGAGATCACCAGGGACCAGATCCCCAGGCACAGAGGCCTGTGCAGGATCTCCTCTTGCTTCCCCAGCTAACAGGACCCCAGGGCCACATGGCAGTATGAGTGTGTGTGTGTGTGTGTGCGCGCGCGCATACGCGCGTGTGCGCGGCAGCTGTGTGAGTATGGGCAGATGGCTCCCCAGGCCCCTCTCACCACAGTGGGCTTTGGCAGGGTTGCCCAGGCCCAGGACCCAGGGCGTCCCGTGCCTCCCATGAACTCGCCCCTCTCCACCCTCCTCCCCATGCGCCATCCCCTGCCCCTCTGTGGCTTCCCAGCTGTTCCTTTATCTCTGGTCCCGGGTCTGTGACCCTCCCTCGGCCCCAATCTCTGTCTCATTCTCCTGGCTCTTGGGCTGGCCCTGCAGGCCTTCCTGACAGACCTGGCTCCCAGGCCGTTTGGGTGGGAGGCCTCTGGGAACCCAGCATGCCCGTCTCTGACATGGCTTATTGTCGCTTCATGAATCTATGCAGGCAGATGCCCTGGGGCGTGGGACAGACAGGAACATCAGGGGCGCTGGCAGAACCAGCCCGGCACACACCGGGATGGGATAGACTGTGGGTTCAAAAGGACAGTGAACCAGCCTGGCTTCTCGCGGGCCCTGGGGAATCTGAGGCATGACCTGAGGTCACAATGCCCCACGAGTCTTCCACGAGAACGCTCTACCTTCAGGCTGTGCCACAATGACCTAGTACCTTTGCTTGGCTCTCACTGAGGAGGCCTGAGCCTCCAAACCCAGGAGCCAAGGGGCTCTGTCCACTATCGCCACACTGTGTGTTCCCTCATCTATGACCCCTAAGTGGCCTGGCTTCTGTATTTCTCAGGGTCCAGGTCTATCCTGGAGAACAATCTAGTCAGATGTAAAGATAATAAAAGATTCTGCCAGGCCCTGGTGGCTCACGCCTGTCATCCTGGCTACTCGGGAAGCTGAGATCTGATGATCCCAGTTCAATGCCAGCACATGCAGGAAAGTCTGTGAGGCTCCAACTAACAACCAGAAAACCAGAAGTAGCGCTGTAGCTCAAAGTGGTAGAGCTCCATCCTTGAGCAGAAGAGCTCAAGGACAGCACCCAGGCCATGAGTTCAAGGCCCCCACCCAATAATAATTAATTAAAATATTCACCACCTGTCCTTTCTAGTACCCCTCCACTGGCACCACTCCCAGCGAGGGCCTGACACTGGGAGCCGGAAATGAATGTGGACCTAGGTTCTAGGGCCCCTTCAGTCCCAGCCAAAGACAGCTCCTCCAGGGGGCTGTGTGTGTCCCCAGATCTCAACACTTGTGGCTGCGTTTCTGCTCATCTCAGTGGCTCTTGCTGGCTTCGGTCATCCCTGACTGCTGCTAGTCTGTGGCTCCCGAGGCAGCAGCTAAACACTACTGTTTGTGGAGGGAGGGTCTGCCTGGTGTGGGTGGGCTTGTGGAGCGGGTCAGTTAGGGTATCAGATCAGAGGATGGCATCAGGAGCCCTGCTCCCCTTCTATCCTAGAACCCCAGGAGTTTGTACTCCTAGATACAGGTGGGGAGTTCAAATCTCTGGCTCTTCTCACTGAAGTGAGCAGTTGCCTACTTGTTCACCCTGAGACTAAAACAGTAATAGTAACGGTGCAGTGGCTTACACCTGTAGACTTAGATAATCAAGAGATGGTGATTGGGAGGATTGTGCTTCAAAGCCAGCCTAGGCAAGAAGTTCTTGAGACTCCATCTCACATAAAAGCTGAGCATGGTGATGCTCACAACTACACAGGAAACACAATTAAGAGGATTCGAGGGTTGAGGCCGGCCTAGGCATAAACTTAAAATCCTTTTTTTTAATCGGTCATGGGGCCTGAACTCTGGGCCTGGGCACTGTCCCTTAGCTTTTCAGCTCAAGGCTAGTGCTCTACCACTTGAGCCACAGCACCACTTACGGCTTTTTCTGCTTTTGTGGTGCTGAGGAATCGAACCCAGGGCCTCGTGCACGCAAAACAAGCACTCTACCACTGAGCCCCCAAATCCTTCCCAGCCCCCAAATCCTATTTTTTTTTTTTAAAGAAATCTAAAGTTAAAGGGCTAGGGTATGGCTCACATGATAATATGCCTACCTGGCAAGTACAAAGTCCTAAGTTCAAACTTCAGTACAACTAAAATAAACCTCAAATCAGCAATATTGATAGCAGCAGCTGCAGCACTCACAGATGAGATTTGCATGTTATATACACTCTTTGCTTTCTGCTTGCATGACTTGCCTGCTCAGCTGGCAATCTATGACTTGAGTTACACTTCCAGTCCAGCCTTTTGCTGTCTCTATGGAATCTTTCAGACCTTTCTGTTCTAGCTGGCTTTGAACTATGATCCTTTGGACATCAGCTATTCTGAGTAACTAGGATGACAGGCATGAGCCACCAACCCCTGGCTTAAAGACAAACTTTCTCACAGGACACTGGTGGCTCATGCCTGTCATCTAGCTACTCAGGAGGCTGAGAGCTGAGGATCTCAGATCAAAGCTACCCCGGGCAGAAAAGTCCCTGTGAGTCTTCTGTCTCGAATTAACCACTCAAAAACGAGAAGTGGTGCTGTGCTCAAGTGGTAGAACACCATCCTTGAGCATAAGAGAGACTCAGGGACAGCACCCAGGCCCTGAAGTTCAAAAGAAACATACTTTGTTCAATATCATCTCTCTGGGTTTCATGAGGGGTCCATGAGATCACGAGATAGAAATTCTCATGCGTTGTCAGGTGGGGAAACTGAGGCTGAGATCCAGGTCCTGCCTCACACTCAGAGGTTGATGTGGCCTCGTAGGCTGTCAGAACCCAGACTCCATCTGTGCTTCTGCCCCCTCCGCCTGGTGCCTGGACAGCCTACAAACTTGCTGTGTGGTCTGGAGATGCCCACAGCAGGGAGCTGCGGGGCCAGGCCCCACCCCACAGCCTCCCTGGCTCCGGAGCTCCACGCCCCCTTCCAGGCTCCGCCCACTCAGATCTGTTTGCCTGGCAGCTGCTTGAGTCCCTTTGCCCCTCCTCCCCAGTCTGCCCCCATGACTGTGCTTCTCTTCTCCAGCCCCTCGGCCCCCCTCCTGAGAATGTAGCTGTCACACGCACATGTGTGTGCATGTGTATACACGTGTATGTGTGTGTGCACGTATATGCGCATGCATGTGTGTGCACAGCACATGGTGTGTGCACACATGTGTGCACATATGTGTGCATGTATTCAACCTTTCCTCAGTAATGCGTCTTCAGATGCAGGTGTGCATTGGGCGTGGGGTGAGGAAGAGGAGGACCCGGAGAGGTCCAGTCAGGGTGGAAGGACATACCGCTGCCCGCCAGCCCAGCCCTGCCCACCTCAGTTATTGGGCGCCTGGCTTTCCCAGCCTCTGGCTGAGCTCCGAGAAACTGATTTGGTTTAGCCGCAGTCATCCTGCCTGCTGTGACTCAGCACGCACCCTGTGCGCAATCCTCCTGGGAAGGGAGGAAGCCTGGGCACTGCCTGGGCAGGTGGCAGAACTGGGATTTGAACCTTGACCCCTCTGGTGCCACGGGCCACGCCTCACCGAGGGACAGCTCCCCACAGGGAAGGTCCACCCCACTGGGAACCAGCGCCCAGAGCCGGGAGGGCCGGCCCGGAGGGACATCACTGGTGTGGAATCTGGCAGGACTCTTGGTGAAGCCTGCCCCATGTGCGTCCTCTAGAGAAGTTGCACAAAACCTCTCTGGGCCTCAGATGTTTTCATTCCAGTGTCCATCTGACAGACTCTGTCTGAGCCCGTGAGCTGCTGTGAGTTCAGGGTCACTTTCCTGCTGGAGGGAAACACCACAGATCTGCACCAGAGTGGACTTCTGCTGTTAGGATTGCCTTTGTCTGAGAGTAAGTAAAAGAGGAAAAGCACCAACTTTACATGGTCATCTCACCTCCCCCGCCTCCCGCCACCCCCCCCCCCCATGTCTTAGATTGGCTGGGACTGAGCCACACGTGGAATTGTGCTTAACAGTTTTCAGTAATACATGACTCTAGAATCCCTTGCTACTCTTAACTTCATTTATTTATTTATTTTTGGTCCGGTCATGGGGCCTGAACTCTGGGCCTGGGCGCTGTCCCTCAGCTCTTCAGCTCAAGGCTAGTGCCCTACCACTTGAGCCACGGCGCCACTTCCAGCTTTTTTCTTTTTGCTTATGTGGTGCTGAGGAATCGAATCCAGGGCCTCAGGCATGCAAGGCAAGCGCTCTACCACTGAGCCAACTTCCCAGCCCGCTACTCTTAACTTCAAAACCAACATTCATCAATCATAAGACCAGCCATCATAAAACCAAATCAAATAATGACAGAAATGGGGAGCAGACAGCATGCCTCCACCATCTCCCAGCCCAGGTAAGACTTCCACACACAGTTCCAGGTGTGTAAACTCTGCAGGTGGGTGTAGACCAAAGGAACATGGCCTCAGAGTCAGGTCGGCCTGGGTTCAAGTCTTCCTCCACAGGCTTCTGGGGAGCTGGCCCTTCTGGGCTTTGATTTCCCGTCTGGGGGCTCATCTGGGGTCCCTACCTCTCACAGCAGCTGCAGGGAGTAGAGGGGAACCAAAAGAATTCTATGAACAAGGTAGCCAGGCAAAATGCTTAGGATGGTACACAGTAGATGCTCAATAAATGTTAGTGTGTGTGATAAACACGTAACCAAAACAACCGTAAGGAATGGAGCACTCACCATGGGTCAGATAAAAGGGCTTTGTGTCAGGCGCCTATGGCTCACACCTGTCATCCCAGCTACTCAGGAGGCTGAGATCTGAGGAGCCAGGTTCCAAGCCAGCCTAGCAGGAAAGTCTGCCATCCATCCATCCGTGATGGGCCCAGGGCTCTTCCACCTGTTGCTATGGGAATTGTGTGGACACTCGGCCTTTCTCAGCCTCCGTTTCTTCACCTGTAGACCTGGGTTGATGAAGGAAACTCCCTATCCATCAGCCTGATGGGATCAGATAGAAAGCTCTTGCTTTCCTTTTCTCTTCTTTTTTTCTTTTTTGCATGCCAGTTCTTGGCCTTGAACGTGGGGCTTCATACCCTTGCTGACCTTTTTCTCTCAGGGTTGACATTCTACTACTTGAGCCACATGTCCACTTCTGGGTTTTTGGCTTCACTGTCCCTGAGTTTTTGTACTCCAGGCTAGTGCTCTACCACTTGAGCCATTGTGTCACTTCTGGTTTTCTGGTGGCTAATTGGAGGTAGAGCTGAGTGCTAGTGGCTGGTGCCTGTCATCCTAGCTACTCAGGAGGCTGAGATCTGAGGGTCTCGGTTCAAAGCCAGCCCTGGCAGGAAAGTCCATGAGACGCTTATCTCCAATGAACCACCAGAAAACCAGAAGTGGTGCTGTGGCTCAGGTGGTAGATTGCTCGCCTTGAGCTGAAGAGCTGAGGGACAGCACCCAGGCTATAAGTTCAAGCCCCATGACTGACCAAAAACGTCTCACCAACTTTGTAGCCTGGCTGGCTTTGAATGGCAATCCTCAGATCTCAGCCTCCTGGATAGCTGGGATTACAGGCGTGAGCCACTGGTGCCCAGCCCAGATGAATGTGGTTTTGACCCACACAGAGGTAGTGGAGATGCACCAACACCACAGAAGCCACATTTCCAAGTGGTCCTACATTACGTGGACTTGTCTTCAGCAGTTTTGAAGCAAGAAAGGAAAGGAAGGCCTCGTGGTGCGCTGGCGCCCGCTCACCACACGGCGAGACGCCCTCATTGGCCAAGCAGAAGCCACAGGGCGGAGTCCTCAGCACCGTGTCTACCGCAGCCACGCCGTCCCCAGCCACAGGTGCCACCGTGCACAGGAGTGACACATTTGGGGATGGGGCCTCGCCCCGAGTGGGCGCCTGGAGGGTGAGCGCAGGCAGGATGGCCGGAATCCCAGCAGATCGTACAGCCGGCCACTCCCAGGGCCAGCGAGGCCAGGCTGTCCTTTGGCCTACACTTTCCGGTTAGCCTGTGATTTCCACCCCGCCTCCCACCCGCCCGGGTTATATTTAACCCTGCATGCATCCAGAAACCGGATGGGGCTGGGCCGCCTCCTTCAGGCTCCAGAGCCCAGAGGGGATCAAGTCCCAGCAGCCTTGGGACCCGGCTTTGCTTTTCTGAGCCTCAGTTTCCTAATCTGGAAACAGGGAATAATGACAGCCTAGAGGCTGTGCAGGCTGAGGAGCTCCTGTGGCTCAAGTGAGCTTTTGATGCTGGGTCGCCTGGCATTCCTGGATGCCCGCCAGGGGCGGGGGCTGCCAATGAGCCCCTTCCAGAGGCGGGCCCGGTGCCGTCCCCAGAAAACCTGGCTGTTGGTTCACCGTGAGCACCTGCTACTAGGAGTTGAACTTTTTGCATTGTGCTTTTTGTTGTTGTTTGTTTTGTGATAGGGTCTCCCCTCTCTCTCTCTTCCTCTCTCTTTTGGCCTGGGCTGGCCTGGACCTCAATCTACCTATCCACACTTACTACATATCTAGGATGACAGGCATGTGCCACCACACTCAGCTTTTCTGCTGAGGTGAGGATCTCATGAACATTGTATCTGGGCTGGCTTGGAACAGAAATCCTCCTGATTACCCCTCCTGAGTAGCTAGGATTGCAGGTGTGAGTCACCTCTTGCAGTCTAACTGTGAATTCTCAATGAGTAGAAGAGGTACAGCTGCTGACCCCCACCCCCAGGAGGCCCTCCTGATGGCCCAGGCACAGAGGGGTCTGTCCACTGCCTGCTGCTGTCTCCACGACACTAGGAAGGCGTACAGGGCAGGGCTTGTCAGATTCATCCCTGATCTTCCAGAGCCCAGCACAGGCCAGACCCTGCTGAGTGAAGGAATGAGGCTGAGATCAGAGTGTGTAGTTGTGCAGGTCTCTGAGCTCCAATTGTGTCACACAGACTTTTCCAGGTCAACATCTTCCCACCCACCACCTGTGTCTCCACAGGGCCTACTGTCCCTGCGTGTGACAGTATGTACTTGGAGAGAAGGCCATTCATCTCCAGCCAGTGGCTAGAGATGCCCCGGTGTTGAAAGTGGCAGAAGAGAGTCCCCAGCTGGCTGGGAAAACCAGAAAAGATACAGGGTTTGCTCAGCCATGCCTTTTCCTTTTCCTTTTTTTAAAAATAACTTTTATTGAGATTAAATGATGACATAAATTTCACACATTTCACAGTATTGTAGGATAGTGATACTTAAACTTACAAACATGTTAACCTTCATCCTTTTCCTTTTTATTTTTTTGGTCTGAGACTGGGACTTAACCTCAGGATCCGAGGCTCCCGCTCACCGACTGGCGCTCTATTCCCTGAGCCAGGCCTCCAGCCCCTCTATTCCTTTTCTTTTTTCTCTTTTATTCCTGTTATTGGCAGTACTGGGATTTGAAGCTCATGTCTTTTCCCTCTTGCTTGACAGGTGTTCTATTACCTGAGCTATGCCATCAATCAGCCACTTTTGCTCTGGTTATTTTTAAGATAGGATCTCACATTTTTCCCCCTGTGCTGGCCTAGGTCCAGATCTCCCTGATCTCAACCTTTGAAGTAGCTAGATTACAGGCGTGAGCCACTGGCGCCCGGCTGCCCTCCCATGCCTTCTTATCTGTCACTTCACAACTGAGACCTCAGCCTCCTGAATTTAGGTTCATACTCTTCTGACGCACAGAGCTCCACGGGCCAAGAGCATCTATGGCTGCCTGGAAAGCTCAGAAACCAGTAGGCCCAGTGGGGCACCAAGGAACCCATTGTGCAGTTGAGGTCAAGATGGCGTAAGGCCTTCTCGAGCATCAGTAACAGGAGGGACCTGGGGGGAGGAGTTAATTAGGCCTCAGGAGTGGGACTGGTTCCCCGAGAGATCATGTCCCTCCCACCATACAGGGACACAGTGACAAGGTGACAAGGTGTCACTGTGAGTCTACAGATGCACCACAGACTCGATCTGCTGGTACCTTGATCTTGGCCTTCCAGCCTCCAGAGCTGTTAAGCAAAAGATGCCAGTGTTCCTGGGTTCGGTGGTGGATGGGGGCACGGTTCAAGAAAGTTCAGTGATTTCAGAGCAATGTGATGGATGTCACCAAGAAGCAACTGTCCCTTAGGCCTCGGGGTCTTGTCTGGGAACCAGAATGCAGAGGAGGAACAGGTTGGAGAGGGCATAGAGGTCAGAGGGTAAAAGGCCTGAAGGCCATGCCAGGAAGACTGAATGCTGTCATCTGCAACACAGAAGGGTCTAGGAGACTGAATGTTGTCATCTACAGCACAGAAGGGTCCAGGGGATTATTCCTTTATCAGGGGAGAGAGAACACAACTGGACATCTAGCGGAGATGGTTGCCTTTCCTCTCACGCACCATCTCTCCTCCCTGCCCTCGTAATGCAACATTGGTTTCATCCAGAGACATGGATCTGGCTCCAAACTACATTTCCCAGCCTCCCTTGCATCCAGGTTTGGCATGTGATTGCATTCTGACCAATGAGTCAAGGAAGACTTGGTGAGGGTGACTAGGCAAAATACTCCATAAACAGGACAGAGAAGTTGAGTGTATTTATTGTTCAATAGCAGGACACTTGCCTAGCTTCTGTGAGGCCTGGGGTTCAGTTCCAGCCACACACACACACACACACACACACAGAGCTGGTGAAAGCTATTTTTACCTGTGTCTTCCTCCTGCTTTCTGCCTGTGCTGAAGACATAACACTCAGAGTTGCAGCAGTTATTTGGGGCTATGTAGGTGATCTCTAGGCTAGAAAAGGGCTCAAACCCCTGTACCCTGACTCCATGGGGAGGGTTGCCCAGAGTGCAGGCCCTATATGCTGGGTCTGTGTTGGAGACAGATGAGAGCCCCACTCTGCATTCAAGTTCTGATGGAGCTCTAGTGTCCAGAGGCCGCCATCTTCATGAGGACGGACGGATGAGGAGACAGGGAAATTATATATATATATATTTTAAAACAAATATCAGAAGGGCCAGCTTCGGAAGACTAAACCTTGTGAGATTCCTCTCTTCGTAAGACACCTTCAATTGCTTCTTATGTGATGTTGTATGATGTCAAGGGATTTTGTATGATGTCCATTCATCTGTGACACAACTTTCTGCTCCTCCTCTTCCAGGTGGGGCCAATAACCTTCTCAGCAAGAAGTAACTATAGTCCAGTGCCCCTCTGCAACCTTTCAAGATTAAAGAGATCAAAGTTGTGGAGACCAAAGTCGTGGTATTGGGAGGGGGTAGGGGGAGAGATGAGGCAGGCTAGATACATGAAGAGACAGAGAAGTTGTATTATTATTTTAGCATTATTATTATTATTATTGTTATTTTGTCGGTCATGGGGCTTGAACTCTGGGCCTGAACATTGTCCCTCATCTCTTCAGCTCAAGGCTAGTGCTCTACTACTTGAGCCACAGCGCCACTTCCAGTTTTCTGGTGGTTTTTTTGGAAGAGTCTCACGGACTTTCCTGCCCAGCGTGGCTTTGAACTGTGATCCTCAGATCTCAGCCTCCTGAGTGGGATTACAGGTGTGAGCCGCTGGCACCAGGCTAACATTATTATTTTTAACAACTATCAAAAAGGCCATCATCAGACTGCCCAGGAAGTAACTGAAATAGCAGATAAGCCTCTCCCCGGCCCCCTGCCCGCCCTGCCCCTGCCCCCCCATACCACACTTCCTTTTTAATGTTTTTATTTTATTTTATTTTGTTTGTGGTTTTTGCTGGGAAGGTTAAAAAAAAAAAAAAAAGCTTTATTTTCGTCTTGGTCCCAGGCTGGGAAGGGCTCCAGGGTGGTTGGCTGAGGAGTCGCTCTGGGGTTGTTGGAGGGAGATGTTTAAGCAGAGGACCTGGTGCTGTGATGCTACCCGGCACCAAGGAGCTGCACCCTGGAGTCTTCCACTGTGCTTGAGGGTGACACCTGACAGGAGCTAGGCACCCAGACGGCCTTCGGGAAGCCCCCAGCTGGCACAGCCAGGCAGGTGGTCTCCACCCCCCCCACCCCCACCCCCCGGAGGCCAGGAGCTGGGCGCTGTGTGAGCAGCAGCCGACTCAGGAAGATCCAATGCGTCTTGGGCCCGGTGCTTCCCCGGGGCCAGGGCTGCCTCCTCCAGTTTGACTCCTATCGTCCTGAGAAGGTCCTCCCGGACCCATGTGCAGCCGCCACGCAGGTTCTGCATCTTCCAGAGACACCGGGCCTGCCGGATCTCCAGAGCCGTGGCCCTGGCTGCTGCGAGCGGTGTGGAAATGCTCTCAGCCCCGAGGGACGGAGGTGCAGGAGACCCGCCGTGGCTGAGTGACCGGGTGATGGGATGGTGTTTCCTCAGTGGAACCATTCTGATGAGCTGGAGCGGTCATAGTCAGCCGTCCACGCAGAGCTGACCACACAGACACGCAGCGCTGGCTATGTTGTGCGGTAAAATCGACCTTAAATCAGATCTAAAACCAGCCACCAGGAAATAGGGACGCCACATTTTGAGAGGCCGAATTTTCTAGTCTGTACTTGAGAGCTAGCCGTCTCAGACAGCTAATGAAGACCTGCAGCCCCGAACAGAGTTTGCAGCAAGCTTTTAAAGACAAAAGTCACATGTTGAAGACCAAGCTACCACGGAGCCACATTCCCAGCGCCATGAGCAGAGCATTACACATAAACACAGCACCAGGAGCAGAGTTCACCAGGGCCTAAACAACACAGTGGATCTTCATATTCCCCAAGCCAGGGCCCTCCGGGCTGTGCCCATGAGCCGGGTATTTCCTATTCCAAGGCTGGCCTACCTCAGCTAGGCCCTGGGGCTGGGTGGACAGCCCCCGCCTCTCCTGGCTGGGCTTCAGGGCGTCTGTGAAACCAACCACCCCTAGCTTGGCCAAGCACAGGGATGGCTGTGACTCAGTTTCCCCACTACATTAACCACTGCTCTTTATGTACATGAAATAAATTACTGATTTCCTCACTGCAGCTAGTGCTGGAGTCAGGACTTGAAGGCAAGGGACAGACCCACAGGAACTTTTTTTTTTTTTAACCTTTTCTTTTTTTGGGTCCGGTCGTGGGGCCTGAACTCTGGGCCTGGGCGCTGTCCCTCAGCTCTTCAGCTCAAGGCTATAGCTCATAGCTATAGCTCATAGCGCCACTTCTGGCTTTTTTCATTTTGCTTATATGGTGCTGAGGAATCGAACCCAGGGCCTCATGCATGCTAGGCAAGCGCTCTACCACTGAGCCACCTTTCCAGCCCCCACAGGAACTTTTTAAATGTCAAATTGCAAGATTAAGAGATGTAGGAGAGGGTCCAGCACCGGTGGCTCATGCCTGTAATCCTGGCTACTCAGGAGACTGAGATCTGAGGGTCACAGTTCAAAGCCAGCCAGGGCAGGAAAGACTGTGAGCTGCTTCTCTCCAATTAACCACCCAATAAGCTGAAAGTGGAGCTGTGGCTCAAGTGGTAGAGCACTACCTTCAGCATAAAAACTCAGAGACAGCACCCTTGAGTTCAAAGCTCCAGTACCAGCACAGGAGGAGGGGGGGAGGGGGAGGGGGGAGGGGGAGGGGGAGGGGGAGGGGGAGGGGGAGGAGGGACTAGCTAAAGCTCTCTTCCAGGAAACGGTAAAGATCTTGGAGCTCTACCCGAGTGGGAGGAGACAGAAAGACTGAAAGGACAAACCACCTGTGTTTGGGATAAGCCTCACCCATCTTACCCACCCCAAACCATTGTCAAAGGATTAGAAGTTTCTAGATAACTAAACTCTCTGGAGTCTCAGAATTGAGGCAGCAGATAGACAGCAGCTGCCATTTTGAGTCTTGAACTCCCATTTCCTGAGAGGAGAACAGGAAGTGTTCCTTTTTCTAGCTCTCCCTGCTTGGGCCTTACCTATAAGATCCCCTTTCTGTGAAATGCTTCTCAAATGCTTCTCATGAGTGAATCTCAAGGAAGCGGGGAAGCTGGGGACCCCAGCAGCGGGGCGGGGGGGGGGGGTCAGGTGTCTCGTAACCCCTCCCCCCCCTCAAGGAGAATGGCTGATTGCGTTTGGTCTCACTCCCTGTGGGAAGGACGAGACAATCATTCTCATCCCTGCCCTGCCCAAGGTCACACAAGCAGTACGTGTCAGAGACAAGTCTGAGTTTTTGTTTTTGTTTTTGCCACTCCTGGGATTTGAGCTCAGAAGCTGGACACTGTCCTTCAGCTCTTCAGCTCAAGGTGAGAGTTCTACCCCTTGAGCCACAGCGCCACTTCCGGCTTTTTCTGCTTATGTGGTGCTGAGGAATGGAACCCAGGGCCTCATGCATGCAAGGCAAGCGCTCTACCACTGAGCCACCTTCCCAGCCCTGTCCCTGAGCTTCTTTTGCTCAAGGCTAGCACTCTACCCCTTTGAGCCACAGAGCCACTGCCTGCTTTTTCTGTGTATGTGGTACTGAGGAATGGAACCCAGGGAAGCGCTTTACCACTGACCCCCTTCCCAGCTCCCCAACTTATGATTGTGAGAGCTCCACCGCACCCATGTGACAGAGCAGGAGACAGAAAGGTGATGCTTGCTCCCAGCCACGCAGCAACAGCCAGGCGGGGCGGGAGGCGTCCCCAACGGCTTCAGCTGCTGGCCCGGTGTGGAGGTGCCGCAGGACCACTCCCACCGCCCCCAGCGAGTGTCCTCTGTCCACCCCGCGGAGAACCTGCCTCAGGGCCTCAGCTCTGCAGGGGAAGAAATAAAAATAGCCTGGACCCAGGGGCCCATGGCTGGGCCGTGGGCAGTGGTGCGTGCCTTTCCCATGACTCCCCTGGCCACCCTGGGTGCCTGGCCTAGGCTGGGCACCGGAGGCAGAGCCAGGCTCCCGCCCCTCCCACCGGAAGGCGCCCGCGGCCGGCAGGCCAGGGTGGTGCGGATGCTCCGGGCAGACCCAAGGGTGGGATGGGACACTACCTAGCTGCCTTCAGTGTACAGGAGAGGCCCGTCACCTGCCTGGGAGCCCCACGAGAAGAGGTCACCTCAGGGCAAACTAGTTAGGCCAAGGCGAGGGGACATCCCAGGGGCCATGGAGAGAAGAGCTGGCCTTGGCTGAACCTGGAGGTCCAGTGACCCCTGGGGCAGGACTCAGGCTGGGCTGGGCAAATGGACAGGGGAGGTCTGTGAGGACAACAGGGGCTGGTGGTGACACCATCTCACCGTCTCCAGACCCATAGCCTCGATCCCCCCAGGAACCCCTCTTGCCCTGTGAGTTCTCCACATCGCTGACTCTGGGTTTAGGATGAGTTGGTCCTCACAAGCCATCACTCTGCAGGCCCCTCCTTCGTGATAAACCATTGGCAGTGAGTACTTGTTTTATTGTCAGCTTCGAGAAGCCTGAGCTACCACCAACCTGGGCCCTGGCCTCCGAGCTCTCCTCCATCTGCCACAACACAGTTCTCAGCAGGGCCTTTCTGCTCCCAAGGTTTTGACAGGTCCATTTTTTAGCAGACTGCTCTGGGTTCAAATCATGCCTCAGCTGCTGTCTTGGGTGACTCCCTAGTTTCTTTCAGAGTCGGTTTCCTTGGTTTTCTGACCAGGGGTGAGGGCCTCAGAGAGTCAGTGGGTGAAAACACCCTGGCGCATAGTAGGTGCTCGCACCACGAGAGTTCATTCCACATCTTTGCTACCTTTCCTGGTGCCTCAGTAAGAATCACTAGAAAATACCCGCTTTGCTGTCACCCTGAGGTTTGTTTCCTTCTGTTTTGTTTGTTTCCTGGATACAAAGTACCAGTTGCTTGCTTTCTCCAAGCCCAGCACAGCCTGATAGTTGTCCCTGCCAACACTGACGCTGCCTAGAAGGTGGCTGAAATCTGGGAGTGGCCCCTTGGGGGGGGGTGTCTCTGCGGGGCATCTTTACCTCGCAGCTGGGGGCAGTAGCAGGCTGGGAGCCAGCCAGCCAGCCAGCCAGCCGTGCACGCAGCCGGGGCCGGTGGTTTTCAGGCAGAAATTCCAATAGTCCCTTGTGATGCTGTAAATCCAACCACGAATGGGCGTGACCATTGCTCTCCTAAGCAAGGTCACGGTGTCTCTGCCAGCCGTGGCTTCCACACCACGCCGAGAGGAGACCGGGGTGTCTGTGTATTTTGGCCTTCAATTCAGTGAATTCCCTGTGGATACTGTGTGGCGGTGTTTTGATCCTGCTGATGAGACAGAATGTGTTCTTCTAGCATGTTTTTAAAGCTGTGTGGCATTGGCGCGTTTGGAGCCGTTCTGGATGGGTGGCATTGTTGCTGGTTTGTCTCTGTGCTCTCAGCCAGCAGAAGCAACTTCAGTCCTGGTCTTCCCTTCCCAGACCCTGGCGTGGATGCTTCAGCGCTCTCACCTCCGGGGACCGGGGACGACGCAGTGGCCAGGCTTCCCCACGTGGGCGCTGTGGTCAGCACGAGCGAGGTGCAAGCAGCACAGGCCAAGCCGGGTCCCTGAGCGTGGTCGCTCACAGCTGGTGCTCTTCCACTGGTCCACTTCCCAGCTTTCTGGTGGCTAATTGGAAACAAGAATCTTGTGGACTTTCTTGCCTGGTCTGGCTTCAAATTGTGATTCTCAGACCTCAGCTTCCTGAGTAGCTCGGATCACAGGGGCGAGCCACTGGTGCCATGGTTCAACTTTTGCATGTGGGAACCAAAGGTTCTAGGAAGTGAACTCTGTTCTCTTTGGCTGAGGGCTGGCTGGGGCAGACTCTTTTTCCAGCTATTTCACCTGAAGTTCTCTTCCCTGGAAGTCATTTCTTTCTAGAAGATTCTAGCTTCCTGGAAAAGACACATCAGCATTGTCACACATTAGGAAATAATGATGGCATGCAGACATAAACATGATATCAGTTTTAATAAATGTCAATTATTCCCATTTCCCCTATGTCACGCCACAGCGTCACTGGCTTTAGTAGCAATTCTTTACAGCCCAAATGGGGCTGTAAATACTTGGCATTCTGTGTAACCACCACCCTCCCTGCCTAGGATGTGGCTTCAACCCTATCATCTGGAACTCGCAGAGCTGAGGGGTCACTGGAGGTCACCGTGTCCAGGTCACACCAGGTGTCCCAGGAACTCACAGATAGTCAAGTGGCCCCGACATCTGTTCCTCTGTGGCTGCTTAAAGTGGAAGGAGCAGCAGAAGGGGAGAAGAAGGCTCTGGGTTCTATGGGCCCAGTGACTGCAGGTCTCTGAGCCTCAGTGTCTTCATCCCTAAAGGACAGAAGGACATCTGGGTGGTCAGTTGAGATGAAATTATAGAAGCTCTTGAGGGGTGAAGGCAGCTCTCACCTGTCATCCTAGCTACTCAGGAGCCTGAGACCTGAGGATCACAGTTCAAAGCCAGCCCAGGCAGGAAAGTCCGTGAGATTCTTCTCTCCAGTGAACCACCAAAAAGCCAGAAGTAGAGATGTAGCTCATGTCGTAGAGCTCTAGCCTTGCACAAAGAAAAGCTAAGCAAGAAGCCGGGTGCTGGCGGCTCATGCCTGTACTAACTACGTAGGAGGCTGAGATCTGAGGATCGTGGTTCAAAGACAGCCCAGGCAGGAAAGTCCGTGAAACTCTTATATCCAACAAACTACCAGAAAACCAGAAGTGGCGCTATAGCTCAAGCGGTAGAGTGCTAGCCTTGAGCTGAAGAGCTGAGTTCAGGCCCAGAGTTCAAGCCCCATGACCAAAAAAAAAAAAGCTAAGCAAGAGTACAAGGTCCTGCCAGGTCCTGGCGGTGGCTCACGCCTGTCATCCTAACAACTCAGGAACCTGAGACCTGAGGCTCACAGTTCAAAGCCAGCCCAGGCAGGAAAGTCTGTGAGACTCTTTATCTCTAATAAATCACTAAAAAGCTGGAAGTGGAGATGTGGTTCAAGTGGTTAAGTGAAAGCCTTGAGCAAATAGGATGGTACCCTAAATTGAAACCCTAGGGCTGGCAGACACACACAAAAATATACCCTCCTGAGTTCAGGCCTGAGTACTGACACCAGAGAAAAGAAAAAAAGGAAGGAAGGAAGAAAGGAAGGAAGGAAGGAGGGAAGGGGGAAAGGGAGGAAGGAGAGGAGAGAAAGAGGAAGAAAGGGAGAGAGGGAGGGAGAGAGTGACTATCTACCGAGGGTCTAGCCAGCATCTGTCACACTGCTTGGCAAGGTTTGTTGAATGAGTGGATGGAAGGATGGAGGAGAAAGAAAGTAGATTTGGAGGTTACTGTGAGTTCTAGCTGAACTGTGTGTGACTTTGTGGAAATCAATTCGCTCAGCCCTTGTTTCCCAATCTTGACAGTGAGGATGATGATAATCACCCCTCTCTTCTTGGAAGGCTTGAGATAGAAGGAGCAATAGGAATGGCCAGCAGCACCATAGGTGGTGTGGGTTGAGTTGTGTCTCACAGAAAGTGAGTTGTCACCCAACCTCAGAATGCACGCGGCTTTCTTGTGCAAATATCACTGGCATGAGTATAGTCCTCACAGCGTCTGAGTCTGGGTCATCAGGGACCCAGCAATGGACTGGTGCTGGCTCAGGACTGCTCAAGGGACAAAGATGTGAGCCATGCCTGTGTGTCCTGTGGAGGGATGGAAGGGCTGGGAGCCGTGGTCCCGGCCTGCTAGGCCTGGCCCCAGGTCCCGCCACGCGCTAGAAGGAAGTTCTGTGCTAGAAGGAAGTTTTTGGAAACTTGGTCTCTTGTCTGCCCCCAACGTGAAGGTCAGCAACAGGGGGCCTGGGAGACCCCAGCTTTCCCAGTGCTGGGGTCCGCTTCTCCCCCAGGGCCATCCCGGGTTGCTGCGGGGCAGCTCTCCGTGGTGATGGGAGGGTGACCTTTTAGCTCCCCACTCCAGACCTCGGGGCACCTGTGCGGCGCTGCTCTGCGCAGCCTGGCTGTCGGCAGGCCGCACCCTGTGCTCGTGGGCTGGCACGTGGATTGCAAATCATTTCCAATGCCTCTGCAGGCTGGTGACCCAGATTCAGGGTTCCCCTGGGTTTGAAGATCAAACCAGTGCAGAAGAAGCCTTGTGAACGGCTTCAGGTAGCTATTAAAGATGATGCACATGTCACCAGGAGAGAGGTGCGGTCAGGGTCCAGCTGTCAGGTTCTGTGTCTACTAGGGTTCGCAAGGGGAACAGGGTTCCCAAGCAGAGGTTGGACATTCATATACTGAACATAGGCATCAAGGCATTAGTGCTCAAACCACGTGTGGCAGTCCCAGCTTCTCAGGAGGTTGGGTGGATTATTTGAGTCCAGAAATTCAAAGCCAGCCTGGGTAGCATCATGAGATGCTGTCTCAAAAGAGAGAGTGGGATCGAGGAAGAGAGAGAAATATAATGAGAGACAGAGAGAGAGACAGAGAAAAAAGGGGAGTGTGTGTGTGTACGTGGAGAGAGAGAAACAGATGGGTGCTCACTGTTTACTCGTGGAGGGCACGCTCGCGCTTGCACTCACAGCTCCGGAAGCCAGCCAGCCAGGGGCAGGGGTGACAGTTTTCAAGGGGACAAGTGGCAGCACTGAACTCCCACCTAGGTTGGCCTGACCTCAGAGCCTAGTCCAAGGTCATTTCTGAAACAGACGCAACAGGGTGGTGCTGGGACTCCAGCGGGAGCCACCGAGAGAGGGGCGCTGTCAAACCCAGAAGCAGTGCTGAGCCCGGAGCGTGAGAGACCCAGCCCACATGAAGCTGGGGGGCGGGGGGGATGGCCAGGAGACCAGTCTGGGCCTTGGAGCAAACAGGGGTGGGAGACAGGGAGGCGTGGTGCTGTGCAGACGGGGGTGGCGGAGGACAGCAGGGGCAGGGCTGAGAACGGGGCTTGGGACGGCCGTCTGCCATTGTGCACAGTGTTGGGGGTTTTCTGAGGCGGGCCCTGGCACTGCTCTGGATCTTCTTACCCTCCACGAACCCTCAAACACAAACTCTATTTTTTTGTCGGTCGTAGGGCTTGAACTCAGGGCCTGGGCGCTGTCCCTACGCTCTTCAGCTCAAGGTGAGCGCTCTACGGCTTGAGCCACAGCGCCACTTCTGGTTTTCTGGTGGTTCATTGGAGATAAGAGTCTCACGGAGGGGCTAGGGAGGTGGCTTAGTGGTAGAGCGCTTGCCTTGCATGCTCAAGGCCCTGGGTTCGATTCCTCAGCACCACATAAGCAAAAAGAAAAAAGCCGGAAGTGGCGCTGTGGCTCAAGTGGTAGAGCACTAGCCTTGAGCTGAAGAGCTGAGGGACACCGCCCAGGCCCAGAGTTAAGGCCCCATGACTGGACCCCCCCCAAAAAAAAAAGAGTCTCACGGACTTTCCTGCCCCAGCTGGCTCTGAACCTCGATCCTCAGATCTCAGCCCCCTGAGTAGCTAGGATGACAGGGTAAGCCACCGGTGCCCAGCACATGAATTCTATTATCGTGCTCATTTTACAGATGAGGAGACTAGTGGACCCAGGCCAGCAAGCTGGACACGGTGGAGCTTACTTCAACTTGGTGTCCGGCCTTGTGCATAAACCCTGTGCCACTGTCCCATGCCACCCGACCTCTGGGTAGGGCAGTGCTGGCACAAAGCTGAGTGTTTTATGGACTGGGGTGAAGGTGTAGAGTGAGACCGAGCCGTCCGTGTCTGGGACAAGTTTGGAAGAATGAAGACCAGACGAGGCAAGTGTGTGGCAACCTTGAAGCTGCCCAGGACACCACACCGGATTTGGTCAGGCCCCACACCCAACTCACAGAGGAGCAGATGAACCATCACCCCTCCGTGAGCTCATAGAGTAGGAAACTGCAGGCTCACGAAGGTCAGGGGCCCGGGGTCATTCTCAGAGGCCTAGCCTCCATTCGTCAGGCCTTGAAATGGAGTCTGCCACCCCAACAGAAACGTAGGGCTCCCGAGGGGGCTGTGAGGAGGGACAGGCCGGAGGAAGTGAAGAGGGAAGGGCTGCGGGGGCGCAGGTGGGCGACGGGGACGTGGCATCTGACTGGAGATGAGCATCAGGTTAGTGCCTAACTAAATGCAGGAAGGGGCATTGGGAGGTGGCAGCAAGGCCTTTGCTTGAGGCTTTTCTCTGGGTGTCACGCCGGATGAGAAGCTGCAACCTGGTACAAGGACAGGGTGAGAATGACATCCTGGCACTGTCCCTCGGTTGTGTGGCCCAGGAGAGCCTGGCTGACCTCCGCAGGGCCATCCATCAGCCTGCGGCTGCTGCGGGTGTCAGACGGGGTGAGGAGAGCCCTGGAGGGCAGTCGGGGTGGGAAAGAAGAGCTGGCAGGGTGCGTGTCTGGTGACAAGAGAGCTTTGGTCCGCACTCTCTTAGGAAGGTGTCAGCTAATTGAAATTCTGTTGCCAGCATTCAGAGAAATGGAAGGACATCTTCCTGACATCTTCCTGCCCAAGTCCTTTGCTGTACAAAAGGGAAAACAGAGGACAGGAAGGAAAATTCTGTGCCTAGCATCCCCGAGCCTGGGAGGTCTGACCCCGCCTTCTCAACACCACTGTATGGCTGGAGAAATGGAGCCCTGAGCCTCACCGAGACGCCCACCCGGCCTGCGGCCCACTCGGCACACACCACAGACCCTGCCTTGGGGCACATCCTACGAGTCCCAGACTCCCAGCCGGCACACACACCACACGACTCCCACAGCCACTGCTGTACTGCTGGGCAGGGGTTAAAGAGAACTGAAATGAATGCTCAGACACACAGGATGGAACCAAGAGGGATTCTTTTGTAGACAAGGCTGAAGAGAGAGAGAGAGTCCTCCGCCTGGGCAGCTTTGCTTTAACCAGAGCCCTCTGGCCCCCTTGGCATTCCCAGGGGAAGCTCAGCTCCAGCTCCAGAGCTCCTGGCATCCAGAGTTTAACTCAGCTGAGCTGTACCTGGGGCACAGGTGCCATGTGTGATAATCCTGTTCCCAAGTGGTCAGAGAGGCGGGGTTGCTAGCTACTCAGGAGGTTGAGTTCTGAGAATCACGGTTCAAAGCTAGCCTGGGCAGAAAAGTCTGTAAGACTCTTTATCTCCAATAAACCACTCAGAAACAGCTGCAAGTGGTGCTGTGGCTCAGGTGGTAAAGTGCTAGCCTTGAGTACAAAGAGGCATGAGACAGAACCCAAACCCTGAGTTCAAGCCCCTGGGTCAGAAAAAAAAAAAAAAAAAGGCAGGATTGTTTTTCTCCCAGTACTGACTCAGACTGTATGGCAGAAGATGGCTCAGTTAAGGGCTGGGACATAGATCAAGTGGTAGAGCACTTGCCTAGCATGCACAAAGCCTTGAGTTCAAACCCAGAAAGAAAGCAAGGGAAAAAGAAAGGAAGAAAGAAACAGAGAGAGATTGGGGGGGGAAGAGAAAGAAAGAATGTGAAAAAGAGAAAAAAGGAAGAAAAGAAGGAAGGAGAGAGGGAAAGAGGAAGAGAAAGAAAGAAGAAAGGAAAGAGAAAAAACCCCCACAAGGCAAGGAGGAAGGAAAACAGATACAGAAAGAAAGAAAAGAAAAAGACAGACTACCTGTAGTCACGCAGTTACTAGCAGCAGTGGGCCCTGGGCTGTACAGACAAGAACTCCATGGACGAGATGCTGGCTGTCCTGTGATGCAATTGTGCATCTTGGACGAGATGTACCAGCTAGTTACTTTCAGATGCTGATAAAGAGCTGTGAGCAAGCAAGCAGGGAGGTGGCATCCGGGGAAGGTTGGCTACTCCAAACTGAACACTAGGGAAGATGTAGGTGGCACTGTGGTTGAGCCTTGAACAAGGTGTCTGCTGGGCAAAGGTCAGGAAGGAGATTGGTCTGTGAAGATAAAAGGCTCAGAGGCCACAGTCAGTGGACTTCCAGGAAAAGCAGAACTGCAGGCAGCTATTTTGTTTAGGAAACCAAGAATAGATTTTTTTTGGTTTGTTTTTGTTTTTGTAACAAAGACATTCTCTCTCCTCTTCCAACCCTACTAATCCCGGATTCATTCCTATTGAGTATGACTGCCTCTTCCTCCAGGAAGTTCTCAGGTTGCTCTCGTTTGTTATTTGTAAAAAATGGCTTGCTATAAAATGTTAAGAATAAAGGCAGTTAAGTAGTTGGGCTATAAAGTTGTCAACTGTTTTCTTTTCTTGCAGAACATCTGAGATATATTACTATTGAAAACTTTGACTTAGTAGGACACCAGTGGTTCATACCTGTCACCCTAGCTACTCAGGTGGCTGAGATCTGAGGATCATGGTTCAAAGCCAGCTGGGTAGGAACATCTGTGAGACTCTTTTCTCCAATTAACAACCAAAAACCTGGAAGTGGAGTTGTGCCTCAAAGTGGTAGAGAACTACTAACCTTGAGAGAAAAAGCTCAAGAATATTGCCTAGGCCCTGAGTTCAAGCCCCAGGGCATGCGTATGCACATACACATACGTATACACAGAACAAAACTTAAACTTGCTGACAGCAACCTTTTCATAAAAAATATGCCAGAAATGTTATGCGGCAAAAGTCTGGAGTCCACTGCCTTTTGTAACTCTCCCATATTTAGGGGGAGACATTTCCAAGTGTGTAGCCAGGCGGGCGCACCTGCGAATCTGATCCTGAAGTCTTCTTTCCCTCTCCTCTCCTGTTCCCAGGCAACCCTGGTTTTCCCAGGCCCTTTCCACCCTTTGCATTTCCTGGAGCTTGTTCTCCAGGAGCTCAGGGACCCCACCCCACCCCTGCCTGGTCCAGAGCCAGGCGTATAACAAGTGCCCAGATGTTGACTCAATGGTTTATAATGAGATTTGTTCAGCAGAAAAGGTTGAGGGAGTGAAATGGGGAAAAGCCTAGGCTGCGCTCCTGCCTCTTCCTACTGGAGGGCTGCCCATGCCTTCCTTTTAGGGAACCACAGGCAGCCAGGCTTTGGGAAAATACTTTAAAATTCTTTTTCTTTGTGCCTTAAGTATCAACCCCAGGATTCTTGTGAAGAGCAAAGTCACTATATGACAATTATAACTGATACGGTATCCATGACGGTGCCTGGGCCTCCTCCAGTGTGCGGTGTCCAGCCAACCTCCATTGGATTAAGTCTCCCACGTCCAACCTCTGCTTCTCCAGGTCTATGAGCTGTGCCCAGGAACTCTGCCCGCGGCTTCTGAGCAGAACACCAGTGCCTGGCACCTAGTCGCCCTCCACCAACGAAACAATGCGCAATGCCCCCAGGAAGTCCCTTCCCCTCTGGGCCTGCCTTTTTTCCTTGGAAGGCAGATTCTGTCCCGCAGGCTCCTTCCTTCTCGGATGCCTAATTATTTGCTCTTTAGAACCAGGCTTAGGAGTCGTTTAGGGAAGGTGAGTGGGTGTGAAGAGACTTTGATTAAAAGGTTAGCGCACATTTTTGGCTCCCACTTCCGAATCTTCTAGAATGTCTTATTTTTTTGGCCTACTTAAATATATATATATATATATATATATATATATATACCTATATATGCGCATTTCTTGAGCTTGGCTTCTGTGCTCCTTTTCTTTTGGAATCAGTCTTTATCTTAAGCCGCCCACTCCAGCCATTCCGGGACTCGGGAGGGGGCGCGGCAGGTGGAGGAGCCAGTCACCGCCAGGCCAGGCCGCAGGGGCTCCCCGGGGACCCCACAGGGGGGCTGCAGGCAGCTTTGGAGGGGGGGAGGCCCACACGCGACCCCCGCAGGGGCGGCCTGCTCGGCAGCCCAGCCCTCTAACCTCGGAGCGGCCCCGGCGCCCCCACCTGGCCGCGAGCTTGGCCTGGGGGACCTCGGGTCACCGACCCGGGACTCCCACTCGAGGCCCGCCCCGCCTCCGCCCCGCCCCGCCCTCCCGCCCGCAGCCAGGCCGGAGGGCGGGGCCCAGGAGCGCTGATGTAATCCCGGCGCCGGGGCGGAAGGATACGGAGCGCGTCGCTGGTTGGCGGAGCGCTGAGGCCGTTGCCAGGTAACGGAGCGGCCGCGGCGCACCGCCTCCCGCCCTCCGCCGTGTGGCGCCGGGGCCGCCGCCGCCGCCGCCGCCGCCGCCGCCGCTTTACGTAAGGCGCAGGCCAGGGCCGCCCGGCGCTCGGCAGCCGCCCGCAGCCCTCGGAGCGCGAGGAGAGGCGCCCGCCGGCCGCGCGCCCCGGCCGCCTCGGCAGGTACGGAGCGAGGGGCGGTGGGCGGCGGCCCGGCACGGTGGGCGCAGGGACGGGCCCGGGCGGGGAGAGGCGGCGGGCGGCGCGCGGGGCTCCCGGAGGCCTGAGGGAGGCCGGGCCGCTGGCGCCGCGGGGCCGGGCGGGGCGCGGGGCGCGCGGCGGGCTCGGGCCGGGACCCCCGCCGGCGGCCGGGCCGCGGGGCGGCGGGGAGTGCGCACGCCCGGCCTCCCGCGCGCCGCTGCCGGCCGCGGCCGCCTCGGGCCCCGAGGCCCGCGCGCCGGACGCGAGGCCCGCGGGGAGCCCCGGCGCCCCGGGCCGCCCCGCAGCATTGTCCTTGCGGGGCCCGCGGAGGGCGGGCGGGGCGGGGCGGGGGCCGCGGAGGGCGGCTGAGTGGCGGGCGCGCCGGCCTATGGCGCGGGGGGCGGCCGGGCGGGGCCGGGCGCGGCGCAGGGTTTGGCGAAGGTTAGGCCGGAGGCCGGAGGGACGGGCCGCCGAGTCACCGGCGCCGGCCCGCGCGCCGCCGCCGCCCGGCCCCTCGGCGGAGCCTTCCCCGCGGCTGCCCCGGCTGCGCGGACGGGCGCGGGGAGGGGGCGGCGCGCGGGCTTCGTGGCGCCTGGGAACCGAGCTGGCGGCGCGGTGCGCAGCTGACCCGGCGCGACGAGCCCCCGGCGCGGAGCCCCCAGCCCGGCGGGGCGCTCTCGGGGTCGCGGCCTCCCCGGGCCGGCTGGGGAAAGCCTAGGATGGAGACCAAGTGGGGAGGGCGACGCGCCGCCCTCCGCCGTCACGTAGCTTAACGGGGTCCCTGGTGAGAATGTACCCAGCTTCCACACGGATTCATGTCTAAATGGGGTTCATGTCTCTCTTGCTTCAACATGGGAGGTCGAGGGTTGGTGGGGAGGAGGTGGCAGGCGGCTTGATAACAGGTGACCGTGGAGTGGGCACCCCCACGCTTGCCAGATTTGGGCCCTGCAGTGTAACCTCGGCTCCTGAACATTCTGTCCAGCATTTCATAGACTTCAGATTTAAAGGGAGAGAAAAAATATGTCACCCTGCATCCTGAAGGTCACATTCGCCCATCAGTTATTTTGGACTGAACCATTCTTAAATAGGTCTAGGGATCCAAAATTCAGCCTTCCAACTCAGACAGAAGCTCCTTGCCACAAACGCTTCCCATATCCTAGATTCAATTGCTGCACTTGCTCAATAATGAATTTTTAATAATTTAAAAAGTGGTTTCGGTTGAGGACGTAGCTTGACGAGCATCTATCAGTACCTGGTTTTGATCCCTGACAACACACACACACACACACACACACACACACACACACACACACACACACACACACACACACACAATTAACTCAGTTTTTGGTGTATTGTCTTTTATATAGGCCTGTTTTCAGCAAGGAAATGTTAATTCAGCCACTTATTTATCTATTTACTTACTGTGCCAATACTTGAACTCAGGGCCTAGCCACTGTCCCTTAGCTTTTTGTTCAGGTTAGCTCCACTTCTGGCTTTTTTCCGTTAATTACAGATAAGAGTTTTCATGGACTTTCCTTCCTAAATTGGGTTTGAACTGTGATCCTCAGATCTCAGCCTTCTGAGCCTAGCTAGGATACAGGCATGACCCACTGGCAAAGAGGCAACCAATGAAATATTGAAAGAAAACACTGTGTGCTGGTCCTGGGGCTTGAACTCAGGGCCTGGGCACTGGTCCTATCTTTTTACTCAAGGCTATATTGCTCTACCTCTTGAGCCACAGCTCTACTGTCTTTTTAGTGATTAATTGGAGATGTGTCTCAGGGACCTTCCTGCCTATGTTGGCTTTGAACCACAATTCTCAGATCACAGCCTCCTGAGAAGTTAGGATTACAGGCATGAACCATCAGCACCTGGTTACTATTTTTTTTTTTTTTTTGGTCAGTTATGGGGCTTGAACTCTGGGCCTGGGCAATGTCCCTGAACTCTTCAGCTCAAGGCTAGTGGTCTACCACTTGAGCCACAGTGCCACTTCCGGTTTTCTGGTGGTTTATTGGAGATAAGAGCTTCATGGACTTTCCTGCCCGGGTTGACGTTGAACTGCAATCCTCAGATCTCAGCCTCTTGAGTAGTTAGGATTATAGGCGTGAGTTACTGGTTCCTGGCTCCCAGTTACTATTCTTAAGTATTTAGTTCCATACAAAGATGATTGGTAGTACAAGGTTTTTGTGCCTTTGCTTTAAAGAAAAAATAGAAGTCTTAACATTACAACATGACATGTATAACTATTTTAAGGATAGTTTGTTACACCAGTTGCAAACATTTAAGAAAATTAAATGAACTGTTAGCACTTATCTAGTGGTTCTGTTGAGCAGTTCTATGCCTTATTTTATCATAGCACTCTTTAGAAACAATGAAGTTGATATTTATTTTGCACTGTGTGGAAAAGTACTGAGCCTGAGCTTCGTCTCTCATTTGATTGCATTTGAGTTGGAGCAGTTACTGGCCTCTGAGCCAGTTTTGTCACCTGTGAAATGGGAAGAATGTTGACACCTGTCTCACAGGATGGTCGAGCTGGTCAGTGAAGGAAGATGTGAAATAATTTCGTCAGTACTCTATTAATGTTGCTGTTGTTAAACTTCAGATTCCTCTGACAGCTTAGAGTTTACGGCCTTGACTTAACGCTCCTCCTGCCCTTCCTATCTGTCTACACTTTGCATGGCTTCCAGAGTTCGTTCTTACCAGCTTCTGGCTCCATAAACTTCTGTAAAATATACTGTGGTCTGGAGCTTAGAATGCAGACATCAAGATCACATTGAGGGTTCCTCTTAGTGGGGCCTCCTGTTACCTCTGTGATTGGCCTTTTTTGTCTCTTGTCCTCATTGTACATCTAAATAAGACTACTCTTGGTTCTCTAAACATGCCAAGTGATTTCTCTTTGCTTATAATCTTTTTTTCTGATTGGAATGCCCATTTATTCCCACCTTCTTCACGTCTAGATGCTTGTGGCTGTTTGAATCCTAGCTACTCAGAAGTCTGAGATCTGAGAACTGTGATTCAAACTCAGCCTGGGCACACAAATCCTTAAGACTCACATCTCCAGTTAACCAAAAAAAAGCTAGAACCAT
Organism: Dipodomys merriami; assembly: GCF_024711535.1. Lineage (NCBI taxonomy): Eukaryota > Metazoa > Chordata > Mammalia > Rodentia > Heteromyidae > Dipodomys > Dipodomys merriami. Next base: position 3,097,363 of record NW_027202749.1, on the reverse strand, counting down.
AACCATGGTCCAAGTGGTAGAGCACCAGTTGTTGAGGGAAAAAGCAGAGTGAGAACAAAAAGCTTTGAGTTCAAATTCCAGTTCTAGCATACACACAAGAAAAAGTTCTTACTAGTCACGTATTGTATCCTCTCCAGAGCCCTTTGGAAATCTTGTCAACATGAATTACTCCTTATATGATCTTAGCTTTTTGTTTTCACTTTCATTATTGTCTATATCATGTAGTATAAATGAATTACTCCTTATGTGATCTTGGCTTTTTGTTTTCTCTTTCATTATTGTTTATATCATGTATTGTAAATCAGTTACTCTTTATGAGATCTTAGCTTTTTGTTTTCACTTTTATTATTGTCTATATCATGTATTATAATTTTTTTTATTCAACTCTGGCTATAATGCCCACATCATATTTTACCCCCCAACACACTGCTCAGGGGTTTAAACATAAGAAAATGCTTAGATGTTTTCTAAACAAGACCAATGCCTATAATTAACTTTAAGAACATATTAACAATACAGAGAATTTTAATGACAAAACATTAGAGTACCATAGCATTAGAAATGTGGTTTTACTGTGTTGAAGATAGTGACAATTCAGTGTATTTCTTTGCAGTTATGTTTGTGCAAGGTGAGATGATCACCTTGCCTTCATCCAAACTCAGGGTCTGTACCACTGCATGAGCTTGAAAATATTCCTTAGAAATAAAGTGTCATTTCACCTCCAGCAGATGCTACTTTTTTTTTTTTTTTTGGTCAATTCTGGGGCTTGAACTCTAGGCCTGGGCACTGTCCCTGAGCTCTTCAAAGCAAGATCTCTACCACTTGAGCCACAGCCCACTTCCAGTTTTCTGGTGGTTTATTGGAGATAAGAGTCTCACGGACTTTTCTGCCTTGCCTGGCTTTGAACTGCGATCCTCAGATCTCAGACTCCTGAGTAGCTAGGATTACAGGTGTGAGCCACCGGCTCCTGGCTAGATGTTACACTTTTTGTCCAAAACGTTTCTTTTGTGGAAATTATACTCCTAAAATTAATTGGTTTTAAAAGAGCACCAGGGCTGGTGTCTTGGCTCATCTGCTACCTACTGGGTCACTGCAGGCAAGCTTGTCAAACCTCTCTTGGCCTTGTCTTTACTCTGAAAAATGAGAACCGTCTTGTCCCACCTGTTTTGCTTTGTTAGGCACTTGAGGTGGCCAGGCTGTGTTCTGCACATCCTGTACAAGTATGAGGTAACAAGATGTCTTGCTTCATACATATTTTGTTGTCCTTCTTACCTCAGCTGAGAACCTTTGGAGACTTCCTTTCTCCATGAGCATGTTTTCACCAGGACAGCCTCCATGCACCAACTTCATTCTTTTTCTGCCTGATTCCCTATCCTGCCCGGCCTTGCCCTGCCCTGCCCTGCCCTGCCCTTCCTAAGGCCATTACCATCCCTTAGGAAGAGTTACTGTAGTCCTAACTAGACTCCTCTTATCTCCTTTCTGGTCCTCCTTTGGTCTTTTGTCAAATTACTTAATATGAACATCAAATTACCATATTTTCAATCCAAGTGTGTAAGCATAAGCATCAGAAGTTATCTGTCACCCCCAAGGGATGTGACAGTTCTCTCGGTAAGGCTGTAGGCTTGCTTGTGCAAAGATTGTTACCTTAGGTGCACGAGCGACTTCATCTCTTGGTTGAGATGTGATTTGAAAAGGTTAGGAAATCACTCTTAAGGGCATTTTCATCTGGGCTCACTCTTAACGATTAGCTGCAGTTCTTGTTACCTTACGTGCTAGGCTTTCATCGCCATAAAAAATACCTGGGCTGGTGTCTTGGCTCACCAACTTGAGGGGAGGGAAGATAGACTTTGGCTCATGGTGTCTGATGCTTCAGTTGGTCATGACTGAGATGTGATGGAGCAGAGTTCCTCACCTCATGGGAGGCAGGACAGGGAGAGGGAGCCGAGGGGGGAGGGATGGAGACAGGGAGAGGGAGGGACCAGGCACACTAAGGACCTACTTCCTCCAACTAAGCTTCACTTTCTGAACTTCCGAACACGGCTGAGAGTTGCATTACCACCTGGGACTGTAGTTCACACGAACCTCGTGGGCATTTCAGAGTCAGTCACCAGACTGCTGGCCATTTTCATGATTGCTTCCTTTACTGGCACTGTCCTGTGCACGCCTCACTTCACAATCTTGAAGATGTGACCGAAAAGCTGCTACTTGCACACATCATTCTTCTCCCACACAGTGTCTGCCTGATAATCTGTTTTATTCTAACTATAATTTATTTGTATGGTGGCTGCCTCTGGATTTTTTTTTTTTTTTTTTGTTCTTCGTGTGGTTTGAACTCTGGGCCTGGGCACTGTCCCTCAGCTCTTCAGCTCAAGGCTGGTGCTCTACCACTTGGGCCACAGCGCCACTTCCAGATTTTTGGTGGTTAATTGGAGATGAGTCTCATGGACTTTCCTGCCTAGGCTAGCTTTGAACTGCGATCCTCAGATCTCAGCCTTCAGAGTAGCTAGGATTATAGGCGTGAGTCACTGGTGCCTAGCTGCTCCTGGATTTTTAATTCTTGCATGAAGAAAGGGGAATCTTGTTCCCTCTAGTGTGCAATTAGTCCTTTCCATAGTATCAGCTTGTTAAATGTTTGACTGAACTAATTCAGAATCAGGAGGAAGGGAGTAGGGCTAAAATGGTGAATTTCTACGACATTCAGAGCACACACACGACTGTGTGCTTTAAAGTAAGCTTTTACACAGGCACTTGTATTAAAAGGAAAAACAAAGCAATTTTTGGTAAATCATACCACCATGGAGACCTGAAAAAGTAGTATGCCCTTGCCACACTCCCACAGAAGCAGCCACACTGCCGTGCAGCCTGCCCGCGTGCAGAGCCAGCCCTGCAGATGTGCGCAGCTCTACAAGTCTGCTGCCGGGCTTGGCTGTGGCTTTGGGCTATTTTACTACTTCTTCATTGCTCCTTTTTGGACTGGTAATGTTTATCCATGCCTGTCCCACTCTTTTATCTTGGCACTATGCAACTTATATTTTTGTTCCTTACAGGGGCTCATAGCTAACAGTTTGCCTGAGTCCTAGGAGATTTCAGATTTGTCTTTTGAGCATTAATGAAACAGATAGTTCAGGCACTTGGTGATTATGGGGGATGGAACAAATGCATTTTGCATTGTAAGAGGAGATGTTATAGTTTGGATGTTGTTTAAGAGTGCTCCAAGGGTCCCTGTAATAAGCATCTGGCCCTCAGGGTGGTGGTCTTGGTAGATAATGAAGCCTTTAAGAGGCAGAATCTAAGCCCGGTGCACATGGCTTATGCCTGTAATCCTAGCTACTCTAGAGGCTGAGATCTGAGGATTGTGGTTCAAAGCCAGTCTGGGCAGGAAATTCTGTGAGACTTTTATCTCCAATAAAACCACCAGAACACTGGAAGTAGCATTGTGGCTCAAGTGGTAGAGGGGTAGCCTTGAGCTGAAGAGCTCAGGGACAGTGCCCTGAGTTCAAGCCCCACGTCCGACAATAAAAAAAAAAAAAAGGAGGCGGAATCTAGTAGGAGATCCATGGGATGCTGCTTTTGAGAAGGGACTAGGGTAGTTCTCTTAAGAGTTATAAATGCTGCAAGTCAGCCAGATGCCAGTGGCTCATGCCTGTAATCCTAGCTACTCAGGAGGCTGAGATCTGAAAATTGTGGTTCAAAGCCAGCCTGGGCAGGAAAGTCCACAAGACTCTTATGAATCACCAGAAAGCCAGAAGTGGAGTTGTGGCTCAAGGTGGTTGGTATTATGCTAGCCTTGAGCTGAAGAGCTCAGGGACAGAGCCCAGACCCTGAGTTCAAATCCCACACTGACCAAAAAAAAAAAAAAGGCTGCAAGGCTTGATTCCTTCCTCTCTGCCTGTGTCCTGATTCAAGATGTGGCTGCTTGCTCCGACACATGCTCAGCCATGATGTGCTGCCGGCTGCCGCCCTCATCAATGAGCTACACCGCCTTCACTGTAAGTCCGCAGAACTGTGAGCAAGCAAACCTCGGTTCTTTATAAATAGCCAATCTCAGTATTTCATTATAGCGATATACAAATTCATAACATCCTTAAGCAGATTTAACTTAAGAGTTATAAATAAGCACCTTGCAAAATAGCAGTAATAGAAACTGGAGACATGGCCCAAGTGATAGAACACCAACCCTTTGCATTTCTTAGAATGAAGATAAGCCTTAATTTCTCCTAATCAAGTGTTAGAATTTGCACAATTTAGCTATTTTATTAGTTTCTAACAATTTTCATTCATTCATTCATTTTTATTTAAATTTCATTTTCCAGAAAAAGCTTTTAGAGTTTCGTAATAGTGAACATTGTTTTGAGACTTTTGGGTAGCTATTGCAAGCATGAGCTTCCAGTACCAGGATTTGACTACATACTTTTGACTTGTCCTTCCTTACTACAAAGATCTTATTAATTGCTGAAGGACAAGTCAAAAGTATGTAGTCAAAGCCAAGTGCTGGTAGCGCATGCGTGTAATTCTAACTACTAAGGAGTCCTGAGATCTAAGGGAATCATGGTTCAAAACCAGCCTGGGCAAACAAATCTAGGAAATGTATTTCCAGTTAACCAACAACAAAGCTAGAAATGGAGCTGTGGCTTATGTGGTAGAGTGCTAGCCTTGAGCAAAAAAGTTTGAGCACCCAGATCCTGAGTTCAAGCTCCAGGAATTGGGGTGTGCGCATGTGCGTGCACACACAACGTGTATATAGTCAAGAATTGCGGCATAAGTGTGGAAGTACCTTACTTTCCAGAGGGAATACAGAGGGTTTCAATGGGAAGAAGTACAAGTAGGTTTGCAAGCATGAAATCATAGCTCACTAATATAGACCAGTTCATACTGATAGAAAAATCCTAAGTGTCCTCATCTTTACATCTCCAGTACCACACACAGTGCCTGGCAGGGAGCAAGCTGCATATGTGACGTGGGATGGTAAAAGAATGGGTGAGAATTCCTAGGTTAGAGTGACCCCTCCCCCACTTTTTTTTTTTTTGTCGGTCGTGGGGCTTGAACTCTGGGCCTGGGCTCTATCCCTGCGCTCTTCAGCTCAAGGCGCGCACTCTACTGCTTGAGCCACAGTACCACTTCTGGTTTTCTAGTGGTTAATTGGAGATAAGAGTCTCTCAGACTTTCCTGCTCGGGCTGGCTTTGAACTGTGATCCTCAGATCTCAGCCTCCTCAGTAGTGAGGATTACAGGCGGGAGCCACCAGCCTGATCTCTTCACCCAAGTATTTCTAGGGTAGGGAGAAACTCACTTTGCCCTCTTCTTGTGGCCTCTAAACTTGAAAGTTGGCATTTCCATCTACATGCTTACTCTCTTTCCAGAATTTATTTTCCTTTGTTTGGATTTAGGAAGTAGTTCAACACAGTTTGGCTCACCTACTAAGGTGTAAGCATTATGTTAAATAGGGCATGAAATATGTCACAGTTTGGCCTGAGAACCATGTAGCCTCATTTGTGAAGGAGCCCACACCAACAGGCAGTTGTCTGAATGGCAGTCATGAAGCAAAGCATGCTGAGGACAGTAACAGCCCCGTGTGAAGCCACAGTGCAATGACCTTAAGTGATTAAGGGGACAGATGGGGAATGGATAGTTGTCAGTTCAGCAGCCATGTTTCATCTGTGCTCATTGTTTCTGAAGGGTAATCTTTCATGGATATATTGTTTTAATCTTTTTTTTTTTTTGGTGGTGGGGCCTGGACTCTGGGCCTGAGCGCTGTCCCCGAGCTCTTCAACTCAAGGCTAGAGCTCTACCACTTGAGCCACAGCACCACTTCTGGTTTTTTCTGCTTATGTGGTGCTGAGAAATTGAACCCAGGGCCTCATGCATGCAGAGCAAGCACTCTACCACTGAGCCACCTTCCCAGGCCTTGTTTTAATCTTATGTGCCTCTCTCTCTTTTTTTTTTTCAGTTGGTCATGGGGCTTGAACTCAGGGCCTGGGTTCTGTTCCTGAGCTTTTTTGCTCAGCGGTAGTGCCCTGTTATTTTTAGCCATAGCTCCATTTCCAGTTTTCTGGTGATTAATTAGAGATAAGAGTCTCATGGAACTTCCTGCCCATGCTGGCTTTGAACTATGGTCCTTAGATCTCAGCCTCCTGAGTAATTACGAGTACAGATGTGAGTCATTGGTGCTTGGCTGTCTGTGCCTCTTGATAGTTTATGTAGGGCTGGGAATATGGCTTAGTGGTAGAGTGCTTGCCTAGCATGCATGAAGCCCTTGGTTTGATTCCTCAGTACTACATACCCAGAAAAAGCCAGAAATGGCACTGTGGCTCAAGTGTTAGAGTGCTAGCCTTGAACAAAAGAAGCTCAGGGACAGTGCCCAGGTCTTGAGTTCAAACCTCAGGACTGGCCAGAAAACCCCAAATTTTGTCTAACTCTACCAGATACTGGTTTCAACAAAGTTACAAAGAAGTTAAGTGGTTCCTATTAAGGGCCCAAATTCTTCCCCTGTGCAGTGGTGGCTATGGCTCACACACCTGTTCCTGATGCAGTGGGGCTTGGACACTCATTCTAACTAATGAGCTGTGAGACCCTCATTTCCAGAAGAAATCATTCTAAGCATCACTGTGTACTCTGGTACAGAACTTGTTTTCTTTGGCCTTTGGCCTAGTACCAGAGTTCACATGGTGGTCTTTTTGTCCACTTGGGTACCAGAATAATCATTTTGAACAATTACCCTGGGCATTCCTGTCAATCTAGGATGGCCGGCAGACATACAGCCTTTGTGTTTATTACTATCTGGGGGTAGTTTGTGCAGCATACTGTGCCTTGCTTTTGTCCCCCCGTCAGCTCCTGGTTATTTTCATTCTTGTTTTACCCTGCCAGTAAGCTTCATTTGTCTGACCTTGTGATCGAACCGTCTATGATTGTATTGACCTGTAATGAAATTTGATTTTTGGCTACCCAGCATAAAGGAACATGCTTTCCAATTCCTTCAAACAGTTCTACTTGGGCATGTATTATCAGATGGCCTGGCGTTCAGCATGCCAGCTCCTGGGTATAAGGAATCATACTGAGTATAGAATGCAGGCAGCATATGAGGGGTATATGTGCTCTGAAGAGAGATTTGAAGGAGTCTTTGTGGAGCTCAACACAGTCATTTGCTGGAGTCACAACTTCTGTGTGTGATGTAGCCGTCATGGATTCACATCATTATGCATGTAGGTTTTGAGCACTTGAAGCATGGCTGGTATGACTGAGGAATGATTTCTTTTGTGCTAGTACAGATTTCTTCAGTCCCAGGGCTTGAACTCTGGCTTACCTTCACACTCTCACTAGAGCCTTGAGTGTGCCTCCACGCTGGCATCTTGCCAGTTAATTGGAGATGGAATTTCACAGACTTTTCTGCCTGGACTAGCTTCAAATCTGTCTTCCACATTTTAGCCTTCTGAGTAGCTAGGATTACAGAGTGAGCCACTGGTGCCTGGCTGAGGGACAGTTTTTAACTTGAATTTAAATAGCTACCTGTGACTAGTGGCTATTGTATTGGACAGTGAGACTCTAGACCAAAGTGTAGTGATAATGCTAGATGCAAGGAACGAAGTGAAAATGGAGCTGTATGTTACTTAACATGTTGAAATAATTAAAAATTAAAAGCCATTTAGGAGCTGAAATTGTATGTGTTTTGCATCCATACTTTATTTTATTTATTTTTGGGTCTGGTCGTAGGACCTGAACTCTGGGCCTGGGCGCTGTCCCTCAGCTCTTCAGCTCAAGGCTAGCGCTCTACCACTTGAGCCACAGCGCCACTTCCAGCTTTTTTCTTTTTGCTTATGTGGTGCTGAGGAATCGAACCCAGGGCCTCAGGCATGCAAGGCAAGCGCTCTACCACTGAGCCACCTTCCCAGCCCCTGCTTCCATACTTTAAACATGTATATAAGGTAAGTTTGAACAGGGAAGACTGCTTCAGCAAGTGAGTGTCTTGGCTGAACAGCAGCCGAGGTATTTCCAGGCATCACATTGTACAAACGCTGCGGCAGCATGGTTCCTAGCTGTTTCTTATGTGGCACCTGGTAGGATTGGCTATGCTACAATTCAGGCAAGTTCAGAAAGAAGTCCCCAACCAGCAGAATATCAGAAACAGCCCTGCTTTTAAAGTGTTGTAATTACACCAAAATGTAAAAGAAGGGAAGCACCTTAATAGTTAAATTAAGCAGACCCCATGGCTGCTGTATTTAAACATAGATTGTGAGAAATTGAACCATACATAGAGTGTACTTTCATGGCGTATAGCAAACGTCGCCAGGCCACCACTAGTAAACACCTAGAAACACTAGTTATTTTCATGCTGTACCACAAGAACAGCACTGAATTTCCCAGAACACTGTCATAAAAGGGGTGAGATTTTGTCAGATTAATGAATCAACACAAAATGACCCTTTTTACTACATTACATATTTGAAACTCATGACATTATGTCTTATCTATTTGTTTAAAAAGTATTGCCTGGTAATTGTAAGTTTTGGATCTGTTGTCTCTCTTCCTCAGAGCACAGACCGCTTAGGGAAAGTTATGTCATGTTAAGAACATGTAGACTAGACAGTTGAAGAATTAAATGCCTTCATTTAAAAAAAACTGTTTTTGGCTAGGTGCTGGTGGCTCATGCCTGTAATCCTAGCTACTCAGGAGGTTGTAATCTGAGGATCACAATTCAAAGCCAACCTAGGCAAGAAAGTCCATGAGACTTTTATCTCCAATTAACCACCAGGAAACCGGAAGTGGCTTTGTGGCTCAAGTGGTAGAGCACTTGGCTTGAGCTGAAGAGCTGAGGGACAGTGCCCAGGCCCAGAGTTCAAGCCCCACGACTGACCACCCCCCCTCCCCCCCCAAAAAAAAGTTGGAGGTCTGAAAATCACAGTTTGAAGCTAACTTGGCCAGGAAAGTACTTGAGATCTTTATCTCTAACCACCTGAAAACAAAAGTGGAGCTGAGGCTTAAAGTGATAGAGCTCTAGTCTTGAGCACAAAAGCCCGGGGACCACACCCAGGCCTGGACCCACAGTCTACCAAAAAAAAAAAAAAATTGCTCTTGTCCCAAATCAGATCATGAGTCTCAGACCTCTGGAGCGCGACTCCTGGATCCTGCTAGTGTATATTTAAACTTAAATTTAGTCCAGAGTTTCCTGGGATGCTGTGGATTGATTGAGCAACTCTTGGGGATTGTTCTCCCATTGTTCCAACACATTCACTGCCAGGCACAGAGCAATATTGTCCTAGAGCCTTCACACAGCTCCATTCATTCACCACCATTCACTGCTACTGTTTTTAACAGCTAAGTTCTTAAAATAGCTGGAAATTTACACTACACTACAGAAAAAGCCTAGTGTGTGCCAAGCAAGCTTCATTGAGTCTATCTGTAGCTTAAATGGACACAGATTGCCCTGCAGCCATCTTCACTGTAAAACAAACAATTGGACGGATTGAGAAGCCCCTTTATTTAGCCTGGCTTGATGACACAACTTGTAATCCCAGCATTTGGAAGGCTGAGGCAGAAGGATCATGAGTTTGAGGTTAGCCTTGCCAATACATCAACATTTAAAGCCTGACTCAAGGGGCTGTTCTTTCAAGTAAATGAACTTGTGAGATTAGATATAAATATATTTTTAACAAATTTTTGGTTAAACTCTGGGCCTGGGTGCTGTCCCTGAGCTCTTCAGCTCAAGGTGAGTGCTTGAGCACTTTAGCCACAGCGACACTTCCGGTTTCCTGGTGGTTAACTGGAGAGAAAAGTCTCATGGACTTTCCTGCCTAGGTTGGCTTTGAATTGTGATCCTCAGATCTCAGCCTCCTGAGTAGCTAGGATTACAAGTGTGAGCCATCAGCGCCTGGCAAATACAAAAAAATTTTTTTTGTTGGTCATGGGGACTGAATTCTGGGCCTGGGCGCTGTCCCTCAGCTCTTCAGCTCAAGGCTAGTGCTGTACCACTTGAGCCACAGTGCAACTTCCGGCTTTATTCTGTTTGGTGCTGAGGAATCAAACCCAGGGCCTCATGCATGCAAGGCAAGCACTGTACTACTGAGCCACCTTCCCAGCCTCATAAACAATTTTTTAAAATAGAATTTTAATGTTATTAAGGTGTTGTACAGAGGAGTTATCATTTCATAAGTGAGGTAATGAGTATACTTCTTTTTGGACCATGCTACTCCTGCCTTTACTTTCCCCCAGTTTCTCCCTCCTGTAGTTCATTTCCCACATAGAGTATATTGAATACCACGACTGCATTTGTTCAGCCTTCCTCCCTTTCTGTGTCCCCCTTTACCTCCCCTAAAAAACAAAACAAAACAACAGCAACAACAAAAGACCACTACCCACAACGACCAAAAACTCCTTATTTCCATTTCCTAGAATTTGTGTCAATAAGTGGTATTTTAAATGTTCAAAGGAGTAAACAACTTTGGATCCCTCCCCTAAGGGTACCCTCCTCTAGTTTGACACTGTGATGAACAATTTTTGATAGTTTAAAATAACACTCATACTTGAATAGCACGTTGTGAAAACTATAAAATGCATTGGTGGTCATTTGTTACAAGTAATGAGAGATTCAGTCTAGAGGAACAAGAAAGATGCGGTGGAGATAACAGTATAGTTTAGCATGGGTATAAAACAAATCTGTGTTTCACCTTTATTTTTTGGTAGTGGGGTTTGAGCTCAGGACTTTATACTTGCTAGGTGATATAGCCATCTGAGCCATCCCTTCAGCTTTGGTATTTATTTTGTTGTTGTTTGTTTAAAACAATTTTTTGGGGGGGCTTGGAAGGTGGCTCAGTGGTAGAGCTCTTGCCTTGCATGCTTGAGGCCCTGGGTTTGATTCCTCAGTACCACATAAGCAGAAAAAAACAAAAAAGCCAGAAGTGGCACTGTGGCTCAAGTGGTAGAGTGCTAGCCTTGAGCTGAAGAGCTGAGGGACAGTGCCCAGGCCCAGAGTTCAGGTCCCACAACCAGACCCCCCCAAAAAAAAAAAAAAACAAATTTTTTGTGCTATTACTTGGGCTTGAACTCAAGAGCCTTGAGTAAAAATGTAGAGTGATAACACAAGGCTGATGGTGCTCTACCACTTCAGCTATGCCTCTCATTCCTGCTTTTTGCTGGTTAATTGAAGCTAAGAGTCTGTTGAATTTATGAGCTCTCTAGCTGCCTTTGAACAGTAATCATCAGATCTCAGCCTCCTGAGTGTCTAAGATTACAGGTGTGAGCCTGTGGCTTAAAAATTTTGATTACCTGTATAAAACTTAAGTTTAAGGAACTAATTTTTAAAGCAGTGTTCCAATGAAATGGCTCTTCAGTAGCTTATTTCTATTATATTCAATATGAACTGGTAATTTGTTAGTGAATTCTTCGTTGCAGATAAACAAATTCTACTAAGTTATTTATTTGCTATCTTGTGATAGCAAAATAAATATGAGCATAAGCAGAAATCAACCTTTCAATTTTAATTTTAAATGATATTAAGCTTTTAAAGTTTACTGTGTCATGTAGTTTAAAATGTCAAAGATTTTAGGAGGGTAAGGTGAGGCACAGAAATGGAGGGACAAATGGTGAACAAATGCTGCAGTGGTACTTACTGGACACTATCTTGAAAATGAACTATATAACTTGTGGGTGGGGCAGGAGGGAAAAGCTAGGAGAGAGCCAGGGAAGGGGTGATACTGTCCAAAAAGAAATGTACTCATTACCTGACTTAAGTAACTGTAACCCCTCTGTACATCACCTTCATAATAACAATTTTTTTTTTTGTCGGTCGTGGGGCTTGAACTCTGGGCCTGGGTGCTGTGCCTCAGCTCTTCAGCTCAAGGCAAGCACTCGACCACTTGAGCCACAGTGCCACTTCGGTTTTCTAGCGGTTTATTGGAGATAAGAGTCTCATGGACTTTCCTGCCTGGGCTGGCTTTGAACCGTGATCCTCAGATCTCAGCCTCCTGAGTAGCTAGGATGACAGGCGTGAGCCACCAGCGCCTGGAAAAAATTAAATTTTTTAAAGTCAGAGATTCCAGAGGTTGGGGGAAACTTTCTAATATACCTATAATGCCTTCATGAAGAGGAAGTTTTAAAAATTTAAATTGAATTTATAACTATATATTTTTCTCTCTTCTCTCATTTTTGTAGGTTCTGCCGGAGATTTACATTTGGCCTCAATGTGAAACAAAAGTAGAAAATTTCAGCTACATGTCTGTTGCTGGCAAGATACTTATTAATTAGTCATGCCTGAAAAGGGAAAGTCTCATTTAGAGAGCTGACTACAGCACAAATGCACATGTTTGTCCTAGATGTCAAGCACCTCTCCTTTCTGCTGGAGTGAAAATCCCCTCCAGAGATCAACTGAGTACCAACTGCAGAAAATGCTTTGCGTTTTAAGGATGTCAGCAACCTAAATTCATGCACCCTGTGTGTGCACTTGTGGTGGACGGTTTGCCATCTGAAAGCTCCTCAGGTTCTTATCCAGGCCCAGTGTCTGTTTCTGACATGTCTCTGCTTCATGCTTTGGGCCCAGTGCAGACCTGGCTGGGACAAGAGCTGGAGAAATGTGGCATTGATGCCATGATTTATACTCGATACGTCCTCAGTCTTCTGCTGCATGACAGTTATGACTACGACCTGCAGGAACAGGTATTTACATGTCTCATGTATTTCATGAAAAAAACCTGTGCTTGTGTCTGTATGTGCATTTTGATATTCCAGATTGTGCTTATCAGTGTGAGTCTGCAAACTTTTAACCTTTGAGTTACAGGACACTAAGATTGCATTGGAAGGTAAATTAGCTATGTCACTGAGCACATTAGGCCTTTTCTCAACAGACTTTAGATCTTAGTGCTACTTTCTTTTATTATGGACTGCTAAATAACCTATTAACATCCACAGTGGTTTATGACCAGTCACTTTTGAGTAGTAATGCCCTAGAGAATAGGTTTCTACTATGCAAGATACTCTTTCAATTCAAGTACATACTTAAATTAACCATGGGTCTTTTTGGTTTTTGTTTTGTTTTCTTGTGGTACTAGGGATTGAAGCCAGGGTCTTGCATAGCCTAGGCAATTACGCTTCGACTACTCCAAAGGTGAATACTATATTTTATCAGCAAGAATATTAAACTTATTGTTAATTACAGTGTATATGACACAGCAGCTTTACTGGAAATCATGGTGTATCACATTGTAAGTCTCCTTTTGGTGTTTGATAGGTGCTGAGTTTAAATTGACAAGTCAAATCTTAGTTTTTGAGAAAACCCTCAACCTTAGTTTTGTTCTCTTTAAGAAGAGCTACTGGAGCCAGGCCCCAGTGGCTCACGCCTGTCATCTTAGTTACTCAGGAGGCTGAGATCTGAGGATCGACATTAAAAGCCATTCTGTTCTTGTTCGGGTCACTGTAATGAGGTCTGGAGGGTTAGGGATACAAGAATATGAGCCCTAGGGACCAGAACTTGAGGAGAATGATAGTTTCCTCCCCCCCCCCAAAAAAAAAAAAAAAAAAGAAAAGAAATCTGGAATGATCAGTGTGCTGAACATCACGAAAGAGTCCTCTTGGGCTGGGAGTGTGGCTTAGTGGTAGAGTGCTTGCCTAACATGCATGAAGCCTGGGGTTTGATTCCTTAGTACCACATAAACAGAAAAAATTGGAAGTAGTGCTGTGGCTGAAAGTAGTAAAGCGCTAGTCTTGAGCAAAAGCAGCCCAGGGACAGTGCCCTGGCCCCGAGTTCAAGCCTCAGGGCTGGTTAAAAAAAGGAGGAGGAGGAGGAAGAGGAGGAGGAGGAGGAGGAGGAGGAGGAAGAGGAGGAGGAGGAGGAGGAAGAGGAGGAGGGAGGAGGAGGAGGAGGAGGAAAAAGAAAAAAGAAGAAGAAAGAAGAAGAAATCCCCTGGTGCTGGTGGCTCACGCCTGTAATCCTAGCTACTTAGGAGGCTGAGATCTGAGGATTAGGGTTCAAAGCCAGCCCGGGCAGGAAAGGCCATGACACTCTTTTATCTCCAATAAACTACTAGAAAACTGGAAGTGGCGCTGTGGCTCAAGCGGTAGAGCACTTGCCTTGAGCTGAAGAGCTGAGGCACAGCACCCAGGCCCAGAGTTCAAGCCTCACGACCAACAAAAAAAAAAAAGAAAAAGAAAAATATAGGACTCGGTAAATTTTCACAGAGGTCATATCCATGTAAATACACCCATATACAGAAGTGAAGTGTTCCTGGCAGTCTAGAAGCCCCTCTTGTGCTACACTCCACCTTAGAATTCCTCTTGTCTGAGGGGATCTCTGGGAGATCAGCCTGTTTCCTAGCCTTTCTCCTGGTGCCCCTGGGTCTCTAGCTTTTTCTCTTCGGTCCTGAAAGTCTGCTCCAGCCCTGCTGCTTCCTTTTCCTCTTGACAGGACCACCTTTTGACATGGGCCTAGATGCCAGTTTTTTTTGCAGGGGGGAGGTAATATGCAAGTCAGTGTGCATGCTAGGCCTCCTGGGTTTATAAGAATATAACCTTACTGTAAGTTGAGGAACATCTGCTTTATTTCAGTATACCTTTAGGTCTACAGAAACTAGTGCTTTCTGTTAGATGAGCATTGATATGTACATTTAAATTGTACTTTTTTCTTCATTCCTTTATTTGGCTAGTATCCCTAATTAACTTCATCTTTTTTGCCTTCCTCCAGTACTGGCAATTGACTATAGGGCCTCACTTGCTAGACAAATGCTCTACTACTTGAGCTTTGCCCCTAACCCAGTTCAATATTTTATAGTCAGCATTTCAGAGCTGGGAAGAAGCTAGGAATGCCCCTAGAACCTTTTCTAGTCCTCAAATCCTCCCCAGATTGGCTTTTGCTCCTAATGGGAGAGTGTGTTCATGCTAGGATTCACATTGACTAGGGAAGATAGAAGCACTCTGGAATAGATGTGCTGTAGCATGTGCATCATGGAGGCATAGGAGGGACAAGGGATGAAAAATAGTATGCATTGTATTGTCCCTAACTGAAGGGTGTGTGTGTGTGTGTGTGTGTGTGTGTGTGTGTGTGTGTTAGTAGCTGGTGTGTGTGTGTGTGATAGTATCTGGGGTGTGTGTGTGTGTTAGTATCTGGGGTGTGTGTGTGTGTTAGTATCTGGGGTGTGTGTGTGTGTGTTAGTATATGGGGTGTGTGTGTGTGTGTGGTGTGTGAGTATCTGTGTGTGTGTGTGTGATAGTAACTGAAGGGTGTGTGTTAGTATCTGGGGTGTGTGTGTATGTTAGTATCTGGGGTGTGTGTGTGTGTTAGTATCTGGGGTGTGTGTGTGTGTGTGTGTTAGTATCTGGGGGGTGTGTGTGTGTGTGTTAGTATCTGGGGTGTGTGTGTGTGTTAGTATCTGGGGTGTGTGTGTGTGTGTGTGTTAGTATCTGGGGGGTGTGTGTGTGATAGTATCTGGGGTGTGTGTGTGTGTGTTAGTATCTGGGGTGTGTGTGTGTGATAGTATCTGGGGTGTGTGTGTGTGTTAGTATCTGGGGTATGTGTGTTAGTATCTGGGGTGTGTGTGTGTGTTAGTATCTGGGGTGTGTGTGTGTGTGTTAGTATCTGGGGTGTGTGTGTGATAGTATCTGGGGTGTGTGTGTGTGTTAGTATCTGGGGTGTGTGTGTGTGTTAGTATCTGGGGTGTGTGTGTGTGTGTGTGTGTGTGTTAGTATCGGGGGGGGTGTGTGTGTGATAGTATCTGGGGTGTGTGTGATAGTATCTGAGGTGTGTGTGTGTGTGTGTGTGTGTGTGATAGTATCTGGGGTTTGTCCCAAGTACTGTCAGATATATAGCTTCCAGTTCTTGCTTTGAGCCCGCCTTCTCCTTTATTGTCACTATCATGAGGTTAATTATAGGCTGCAAAATCTGAAGATCTGGGTTCTTTTTTTTTTTTTTTTTTTTTGGGTCCAGTCGTGGGGCCTGAACTCTGGACCTGGGTGCTGTCCCTCAGCTCTTCAGCTCAAGGCTAGCGCTCTACCACTTGAGCCACAGCGCCACTTCCGGCTTTTTTCTTTTTGCTTATGTGGTGCTGAGGAATCGAACCCATGGCCTCAGGCATGCAAGGCAAGCGCTGTACCACCGAGCCAACTTCCTAGCCCTCTGAGTTCTTATTCTACCTATTTTTTTTTTTTTTTGGCAGTAGTGGGGCTTGAACTGGGATTTGTACTTGCTAGGCAGGTACTTTACTACTTGGACCATACCTCTAGTCTTTTTCTGCTGGTGTGTGTGTGTGTGTGTGTGTGTGTGTGTGTGTGTGTGTGTGTGTGTGTGTGTGTGTGTGTGTGTGTGTGTGTGTGTGTGTGTGTGTGTGTGTGTGTGTGTGTGTGTGTGTGTGTGTGTGTGTGCGTCTGCGTCTGCGTCTGCGTCTGCGTCTGCGTCTGCGTCTGCGTCTGCGTATCTATCTGTATATGTGTGTATGCATGCACGTAGGCTGGCCCTGGGGCTTGAACTCAGGGCTTGGGAGCTGTCTCTGAGGTTTTGTACTCAGTGGTAATGCCATCATGATCTTCCTATTTCCTTTTTCTTCTATAGCTGGGAAAACGGGCACATGCCACCTTGCCCAACCGTTTTTTTTTTTTTTGTTGAGGTGAGGTCTTTTGGACTTTTTGCTTGGGCTAGCCTTAAATTGTGATCCTCTCAATCTGCCCTCCCTGTTAGCTAGATCATAAAGGTGAGCCCATCAGCACCTAGTGTGTTTCACCTTCTAGCTTGGGTGAATCAGAACCTCTGCCTTTCTCTTCATTTCTAAGCTTCATGTCTTCTGCAAGTCTGATGACATTATTGAGGATTAAAGGAGATTTATTCTTTGACTTGTATTTTTTTTTTTTTTGCCGGTTGTGCACCTGAACTCTGGGCCTGGGCACTGTCCCTCAGCTCTTCAGCTCAAGGCGAGCACTCTACCACTTGAGCCACAGCGCCACTTCTGGCTTTTTCTGTTTATGTGGTGCTGAGGAATTGAACCCAGGGCCTCATGCATGCAAGGCAAGCACTCTACCACTGAGCCACCTTCCCAGCCCCCTTTGACTTGTATTTGTTAAGCTGTCATAGATGCGAGGAATCATTCTAGGCACTAATAATATAGGAAGGACAGTGCCTGGCACAGAGTGAATGCTAAGTAAACAGCATCCATAGAAACCTTGCCATGTAGCCGGGCGCCAGTGGCATACGCCTGTACTCCTAGCTACTCAGGAGGCTGAGATCTGAGTATCACGATTCAAAGCCAACTCAGGAGAGGCTGCCAGACTCTTATCTCCAATAAACCACTCAGAAAACCTGAAGTGGCTGAAGAGCTTGGGCTGAAGAGCTGAGGGACAGCACCCAGGCCCAGAGTTCAAGCCCCATGACTGACAAAAAAAAGGAAAAAGAAACCTTGCCATATATCCTTTATAGAGTTTCTTCTATTAACTATCCTTTAAAAGTAATTGGATGCAGTTATAAGCTGCTAATAGAGTATCCCCCAAAATTTTCCAGAACAATCTCAATCTGAAATATTCAGCCTTGCCACATATTTTGTTCAGCAAGTGTGTTCACTAGGACATTTCTGTATATAATTAGTACTTTTGATAACAGTGTATCTCTTGAAAAGATGTTTTATTACACTGGACTAACATTCTGGTAGCACTTTCTATTTGTGACAGGATGGCCTGGTTTAAAATAATAAATTTTAGGAGGCTAAATTAAAATCTCTGATAATATGTGTAGATAAAATGAATCTAGATTTGTTCAACAAAATGTATAGTAGGGGCCAGCTGAGACAAGAAAGTTAGTGAGACTGTCTCAGAAGAATACCAGCTGGATTTGATGGTTTACACCCGTGAGCCTGGGTGCACCTATGTGAAGAAGGTAGGATTGTAGTCTCAGGCTCTCCTCAGGCAAAGTCAGAAGAACCTGTCTGCTAAAGCGGCTGGGCACAGTGACTCCAGCCTGTACTCAGACTATTTGGAAGGCAGAGATCTGGAGATAAGCTTGGAGACTTAGCCCAAACATAGAAGTTTGTGAAACCCTGCCTCAACCAGTGGTTGTGTGAGGTGACACATGTCTTATAGTAAAGTGAAGCACATTGGCTGGGTGCAATTCAAGGTACCTGTCATCCCTAGTGAACAGGAAGAGTAAGAAGATCAGCCCAGGCATAAAGTGAGAGACCCTACCTTGAAATAACAAATGGGAAAAGTGGCAAGAGATGTGGCTCAAGTGGTAGAGCTCCTTCCCAACAAATGTGCCTTCTTGGCTCAAGGCCCTAGGCCACTCCCCGGTACCACCAAAAAATGAACAAAGCAAAAGGCTCAAGTAGTAAAGCATTTGGCTAATAATTTTTTTTTTTTTTGTCTTTTTTGGTACTGGGGATCCAACCCAGGATGTTGCACTTGCTAGGCAAGCGCTTTGCCACTGAACTGCATCCCAGCCCCAATTGATTTTTTTTTAACCTCTTCCTAATTTTTTTTTTTTTTTTTTTAAATTGGTTGTGGGGCCTGAACTCTGCGCCTGGGCGTTGTCCCTCAGCTCTTCGGGCTAGTGCTCTACCACTTGAGCCACAGTATCACTCCTGGCTTTTTCTGCTTATGTGGTGCTGAGGAATTGAACCCAGGGCCTCATGCATACAAGGCAAGCACTCTACCACTGAGCCACTTTCCCAGCGAGCCACTTTCCCAGCCCCTCTTCCTGATTTTATGTGAGGTCACTCACTGGTAACCACCTGGGAGGTGCACTGGCCTGGAGCCCCAAGGTAGCTTCACTAGCATGTTTGATACCTTGGTAGGAAAACTAGAGAGCTAGGTTCAGTGGGGTCATGAAGCAGATCTCTTCATTTGGACTAGAGCTGGACTGCCGCTATTAATGGCTTCCCTCTGAGCAGGCAAGCCAAGAGAGGCTCTGTTAGACAGTCTCAAGCTGGGCGCTGGTGGCTCACACCTGTGATCCTAGCTCCTCAGGATGCTGAGATCTGAGAATTATGGTGCAAAGGCAGCTCAGGCAGAAAATTCTGTGAGGCTCTTATCTCCAATAAACCACCAGAAAACCAGAAGTCGCACTGTGGCTCAAGTGCCAGCCTTGAGCTGAAGAGTTCAGGGACTTTGCCCAGGCCTAGAGTTCAAGCCCCAAGACATCTTCCCCCAGCTCTCTCTCTCTGACACACACACACACAGCCTCAAAAGTCACATGGCATCACAACCTCTGTGGTCTGTTCATTGCAGAGTTCTGGGATGGGAGGGCAGATCTCTCATTCTCCTTTTTTTTTTTTGGGTCCGGTCGTGGGGCCTGAACTCTGGGCCTAGTTGCTGTCCCTCAGCTCTTCAGCTCACGGCTAGCACTCTACCACTTGAGCCACAGCGCCACTTCTGGCTTTTTTTCTTTTCTTTTTTTTTTTTTTTTGGGTCCGGTAGTGGGGCCTGAACTCTGGGCCTGGGCGCTGTCCCTCAGCTCTTCAGCTCAAGGCTAGCGCTCTACCACTTGAGCCACAGCGCCACCTCCGGCTTTTTTTCTTTTTTGCTTATGTGGTGCTGAGGAATCGAACCCAGGGCCTCAGGCATGCAAGGCAAGCACTCTACCACTGAGCCATCTTCCCAGCCCTGGCTTTTTTTCTTTTTGCTTATGTGGTGCTGAGGAATTGAACCCAGGGCCTCATGCATGCAAGGCAAGCGTTCTACCACTGAGCTGCCTTACCAGCCCCCTGATCTCTCATTCTCTTGAAGATAGAATCCCCATTCTGCCAAGTCACATGCTTATGAAGTTTACACCACTAAGGGCAAACAGGAGGCTGGTTTTCCAGAAAGAATACAACAATAAAAGCAGATCTTACTCAGATTTTTAAATTATGATGTTGCTTTTATAAAAGTGTTGTAGAACGTAATTGCCTTCCAGATTTGAGGACTATTATCTCTGATCTAAAACATTGTACTCAATTAAGTATAAGGGTAACAAAAATAACTTTTGACAGGTATAATGGTCTAGGTCTGAGTTTAACCTAACAAATACTATTTTTCATGAAGCTGTACATTTATACTGGTTATACTGTTGTGTTGGGCTATCGTCTACACTTGAAAAAAGGTCTAAATATATGCTACTTATTAATAATAATTACCTCTGCTTATTGGCATTTGGGAAGAACTCACTTATTTGCTCATTATTTTCTTTTCTGGCATAAACTAGCTCCTTGTAGGGCCAGGATAGTGACAGCAGATATAGTTTTGGCGTCATATTCTTTTATACTCTCTAAAAGAAGTGTTTTCTACATGCCCAGCAGCACTGTGCAGGGTGCCTTTTTGGTTGGCCTCATGCCTCTCTCTGAGTGGATCCTTGTGGCCAAAGAGATGAGACAACTAGTTTGTGTTTAGCCACACGGAGCTTCAAGATGAGATGGCACTGGTCCCATTCTGACATGTCAGTTTATGTTCTTAGGAGGCTGCTCCCAGGAAGTTGTGGGAGGCAGGGGGGTGCTCAGCAGCTCACTGCATACGTCAGTGACACCAGCTGTGTATTAGAATGCTGTGTTCTTGCCTTCCTCCAGTTCCCAGTCTCCCTTTTTGATAGAAGACAGCATGAGGGAGTCACTCAAAACTCTAGCCTTACGTTACCCCACAGTGAAGTCTAGAAAAGTAATTGGTAATACATACTACTTGGTAATAAATGCCATCATAATAGAAAAGTACTTGGCAATAAATAATACATTGGGAAGTTCTTCATAATTGTGATTCATCTTTAAGGTTAGAGTTTTAATTTTTTTTGTCTTTGTTTTCGTTAGTACTGAGGTCTGAACTTAGGGCCCTTCATTAGTGAGGAGCTTCATCAGTAGGCAGGAGCTCCTAAGCCAGGTCTCCAGTCCAGGGAGAGCTCAGAAAAAACATTTCATTTGACTCAGTGTTTTTGAGTAATATTTGGTATGTATCTGCTATTTTATCGTGATCATCAATTGACATTCAGTACAGATGGAAGAAATAAAAAGACAGCAGGTGTGCATTAGCTTTCTGCCGCTGAAATATAACAAACATATATATAAATATATACATTTGTAAATACATATATTTACAACATAAGAAAGGAGAAAGACGTTATTTTGGCACAGTTTCATAGGTTCAGTCAGTTTATGGTAAGCTGTCTCCATTGCCTGTAGGCTTTGGTGGGGGAGGAAAACTTCATGGCAGAAGAGTATAGCAAAGGAAAGCTACATACTTCATGGCAAGAAGGGGAGAGATAGAAATGAGGTCAGAGTCAAGTGCTCTCCTGTGGCTCATGCTGTAATCCCAGCTACTTTAGAAGTTGAGACCCGAAGGGTCTTAATCCAGGGCCAGCCCAGGCAGAAAAGTCCTGGAGTATTGCTTAAGTAGTAGATTGCCAGCTGTGAACAAGTCAAGGGAGAACCTTGAGTTCAGGTCCAGGTACTATCTCCCACTCAAAAGAAAAAACTATTAAATGAAGCAAAGAGTTTAAGTAACTATTTGTCTGAAGGTGATATGCAAATTGCAGTTAGGATTTATCCTTAGGGAATCTAAAACCACAGCGAGATACCACTTCATACCTGCAAGGATACCTAAAATAAAAAACACACTTACATAGGTTGGCAAGGGTATGGAAAGTTGGGGCTCCTCCACACCCCAGTAGATTGCTGGTGTGATTAGAAAAGCAGCTGCCCTGGAGATAGGCAGTTCTTCAAGATTGATTGACCCAGCAATTCTATGTAGAATTGAAAGTAAATGTGCATTACAATAGCTATCTCTCAGGCCAGATGCCATGCACTCACAGTTTGTAATCCTAGTAACTCCTGGAGACTGAGGTTCAAAGCCACCCCAGGTAGGAGAGACTCTTTATCTTTGATTAACCACCAAAAAGCTGGAATTGAGGCCGTGGCTCAAGTGGAAGAGTGTTAGCCTTTAGCATATTAAAAGCTCAAGGACAGCACCCAGGCCCTGCATTCAAGCCCCACAATGGCGCGCTCACGCGCACGCACGCACGCACACGCGCGCGCGCACACACACACACACACACACACACACTTGAATATTCATAGCAGCATTATTGATAGCCAAAATGTACATCCAACTCAAGTGTCTGTCAGGGGATGAATGGAGCAACAAAATGTAGTGATCCGTACAACTGAATAGTATTTGGTAACCAAAGGGAATGAAGTGCTGACACATGCTACAACATGAACACCATTGTAAGTGAAAGAAACCAGACCCAAAGGACGTGTGTTCTTTTAAAGCCCATTTATTTAGAATGTCCACAGCAGGCAAACCCCTACACAGAAGGCAGGTTAGTGGTTAGCAGTAGTTTGGAAAAGAGGGTGGAAACCAACTGCTCTCATGTACTCACATGTGGTATATTTTATTTGTATTTTACTACAAAAATATTTTTTAAAAGTTAACCTTAAGAGGTGAGTATTTGTAGTTGATTTGGTTTTATTTTGCTTTCTTGGCTCTTGTTAGGTTGGTCTGAAGCTCTTGGGCTTTAGTGATTAATCCTCCTCCCCACAACCTCCTGAGTAGCTGGGACAGTAGGCATGTGTGCCACTGTCTCTGGCCTCTAGTTGGTTGTAATGGGTAGGGAACACTTAACTTTAAATTCCAGTTAATCATGTTATTTCCTCCCCAGAACAGCTGTTCATCAGAAGGGCTATAGTACATACATTTTTACTGAATTACATTTTATCAATAAAAATTTTAGAAATGTTCTTTCTCATTTTTTCTTTGTGTGTGTGTGTATATATAAAAGAATCTATATTTTATTTTTGAACTTTCTCTTGGCTTAATATAGTTACTGTCTAGTCCTTTACAGAAAAACTTGGCTGTTCCCTGCATTAGCACATTTTCTGCCTGGTATTCATTTCCTGCTCATGCCAGCTTAGTCTTTAAGACTGCGAGCATCCTGACCCTTCCTCTGGTAGGAAGCCTTTGCTTCCCTCTCAGGCCAAGAAAAGAACATCCTCTTCTGCACTTTACTTAGTATTTCTAAGATGTGTGTGACAGCATCAGTCATGCTATGAATGGTTGCTTTGCCTTTCTTTCTTTTCCACTAGACTTCATCACTAGTAGGCAGGGACTATACCATATTTGCTACAACCTTGCTACCACAAGAAAGACACTTCAATGGTTTCTTGGGAAAGGATGAAACTGGTTCCATGAATAAAAAGATTGCCAAGCAGAAATGTAAAGCTGTTGATAGATGTTTCATAGATAGGTGAACACCTCTTCTAACTTCTATGTGAAACCGTAAATGTGACTTCCTTAAGGGAGTATGGCCCAGATATAATTTAGAAAATAAAAATGTAATGATAACCTGGGGGCTGGGAAGGTGGCTCAGTGGCAGAGCACTTGCCTTGCATGCATGAGGCCCTGGGTTCGATTCCCCAGCACCACATAAGCAAAAAAAAGGAAAAAAAAACCCGGAAGTGGCGCTGTGGCTCAAGTGGTAGAGTGCTGGCTGTGAGCTGAAGAGCTGAGGGACAGCGCCCAGGCCCCACGACCGGACACCCCCCCCCCCCTGTAATAACCTGTCCCTACTCACTAAGACACAAACTCCCTGGGAACCTTTTAATAGCATTCTCAAATCTTTTCATGTACAATATGTTTAACCAAAAGTGAGATAATACTATTGTAAAAGTGATTCTCTTAAAATAACAGTTACTTTTCAGGTCAATAAGTAGTACTTATTAAGAATGACTTCCTTAGCCATGTCTCTCTGTTTGACATTGAAGTTGTCTGCATCACAGACAGCATTACTGTTGACATCAGGTCTCAGAAGTAAAAAATGGATCAAAAGTACACCTATATATTTGAGATGTTGGATAGGTATTGTCAAGCTGTGTTTCAGAAGGCCTATAGATCTCCCTGAATTGGGAAAATTTCTGCTGTCTATAAGAGAAGTTGACTGGGACTGTTCATTATATGTTAACCTCTGCTGAGCTATAATATACTTTAGTAGCAAAATGTTTGTGAGGAATAATACTTAAACAAGGAGAAACAGCCAGTCTCCAGCCAAGACAAAAATACGTTTTGTTTTCAGTAACTTGCATTTGTTCTTTTATATACTGTGAATAGCAGGACCCCCTCCCCTTCCCCTCTCAGGCCTGGGGCTTGAACTCTGGGCCTAGGTGCTGTCTCTGTGCTCCTTTTGCTCAAGGCTGGCAGTCTACCACTTAAGCCACAGTGCTGCTTCCAGCTTTTTCAATTAATTGGAGATAAGATTCTTAACAAGCACCAATGACTAGTGCATGTAATCCTAGCTAACTCAAGAGGCTGATGGGGCTGGGAAGGTGGTTCAGTGGTAGAGCGCTTGCCTTGCATGCCTAAGGCCCTGGGTTCGATTCCTCAGCACCACATAAGCAAAAAGAAAAAAAGCCGGAAGTGGTGCTGTGGCTCAAGTGGTAGAGCGCTAGTTTTGAGCTGAAGAGCTGAGGGACAGCGCCCAGGCCCAGAGTTCAGGCCCCACGACCGACCCCCCCCACCCCCCCCCCCCCCGAATAAAGAGGCTGAGATCTGAGGATAGTGATTCAGAGCCAACCTGTACAGAAGTCTCTATGAGACTTTTATCTCCAATTAACCACTCAAAAACTGAAAGTGGAGCTGTGGCTCAAAGGGTAGAGTGCTAGCCTTGAGCAGAAGAGCTCAGGGACAGTGCCAGGCCCTGAGTTCAAGCCCTACAACTGACCAAAAAAAAAAAGGGGGGGGGCTCCTGCTCTGGCCAGCTTCAAACCAGAATCCTCAGATCTCAGTTTCCTGAGTAGCTAGGATTATAGGTGTGAGCCACCAGCGCCAGGTTTATTTATTTATTTATTTATTTATTTTTACAAAGAATATAATTTTATTTTCACATCTAAGAATTGATGACATGGTAATCCAGCGCCAGGTTTATAGTAGGACTTTTAAAGATTTTTTTTTTCCCTCTGCCTTTAAAAAGCTTTGAATGCAAACTGTAATGATTCTGTCCTGTTTTTGTTACAAGACAAACTCTACCCCCAGAAATATTGGCAAGAATCATCAGATCTCCTAAGTAGCCTAGCTAACTACATTGAATAAATGTAAACACTGATACTTCTCATTGCTCTACTGCATATTTTTCCCTTGGAAAGTGGAAATAATACCATCAGGAAAAAATGACTTTCAGGCTTGTGAGATCTGAAAACATGCCCAGGAATGATCTTTTTGGCACTTTTTTTTGTCGGTTGTGGGCCTTGAACTCTGGGCCTTAGCAGATCTCAGCCTCCTGAGTAGCTAGGATGACAGGCATGAGCCACCAGCGCCCGGGTCCGCTTTTATCTGTGGTACAAAACTAAATTTTATGCTTTGGACCTTAGAATAACTTGGGTTGCTGACCTATTATTTGATCTTAAAAGTTCTTCTGGTTTTATCGGTATGCATTTTCTTCTTTAGCTCATTCATTCATTGATTTATTCATACAGGTAAGCCAAGCGCTGTTGTCTGCCCTTTCTACTCTCTTTGTCACATGTTGTCTGTCCAAAAGTTTTAATTATAATTTATTAAAAGAAAGGAAAGGTAATGAAAAATATTAAAGTTTCTAGTCTAGGAAAATAGCTAAGTGTACCCACACCTTAGAATATTATATAGCCAAAAGAATTGGTAACATGGGTTAATGTTTATAATTCAGTCAAGTACAGAGTTATACAATTAGTTATATATCACATATATGCACATATGCACTCACACATATCAATACTGGGGCTTGAACTCAGGGCCTGGATATTGTCCCTTAATTTTTTTGTTCAAGGCTGGAGCTCTACCACTTGAGCTGCAGCTCTGCTCCTGGCTTTTTGGTGGTTAATT
This sequence comes from Dipodomys merriami, assembly GCF_024711535.1. Lineage (NCBI taxonomy): Eukaryota > Metazoa > Chordata > Mammalia > Rodentia > Heteromyidae > Dipodomys > Dipodomys merriami. Next base: position 3,071,603 of record NW_027202749.1, on the reverse strand, counting down.
AGAGGTAAGAGTCTCATGGACTTCCCTGCTTAGACTGTTTTTTGTTTTTTTTGTTTTTTTTTTTTGGTCGGTCGTGGGGATTGAACTCTGGGCTTGGGCACTGTCCCTGCGCTCTTTAGCTCAAGGTGAGCGCTCTACTGCTTGAGCCACAGTGCCACTTCCAGTTTTCTAGTGGTTTATTGGAGATAAGAGTCTCATGGACTTTCCTGCCCTGGCTGGCTTTCAACCTCGATCCTCAGATCTCAGCCTCCTGAGTAGCTAGGATAACAGATGTGAGCCAGGCTCAGACTGGTTTTGAACCATGACCTTCAGATCTCAGTCTCCTGAGTGGGATGACAAGTGGGAGACACCACTGTTGAGCTTTCTTTAGATTTTTATAATGGATATATGTCAGGGAGGAGAAATAAATTTAACATGCTTTATCTTTTGTTTTTAGACTATAAAATGTGGAAATTTTAACTGTTGATTTTTAAAATATGATAGTAACCAAATACTCATTATTAAAGAGTAGGAATTACAGAAGGCTTGTAATTAAGAATTTCAGTTATTTTTGTGTTTATGTACAAACATCTGAGTTGAGTTGTTTACTGAGTGTTCAGGGGGAGTATGTTAGTGTGGGCCGTTTTGTGAATGTATATATAGTAGTTGGAAACAGCCCTTGAAACTTATTCTTTAGTTGTAGTTATTGAGCCTGTTGCAATCTTCTTGCAGGAGAATGACATCTTCCTGGGCTGGGAGAAAGGAGCTTATAAGAAATGGGGAAAGAGTAAGAAAAAGTGTTCAGATCTAACACTAGAAGAAATGAAGAAACAGGCTGCTGTCCAGTGTCTTCGATCAGCTTCTGATGAAGTAAGTTCACTTGTCATTTTTAACTCCTAGAAGAAGCAAGAGAAAAGTGCCTTAACATAAATATAACAGCCTGTTAAAAAACTTTAGAAATAAACTGTGCATTACCACTGTAATATGTGAACATTACCATTTGTCCCTTTTGAAGAACTTCACATTTTAACTTTTAATTTCTTTCTTTCTTTCTTTCTTTTTTTTTTTTTTTTTGGTTTGTTGTGGGGCTTGAACTCTGGGCTTGGGCGCTGTCTCTGTCCCTGCACACTTCAGCTCAAGGCGTGTGCTCTACTGTTTGAGCTACAGCACCACTTCCAGTTTTCTAGTGGTTTATTGGAGATAAGAGTCTCATGGACTTTCCTGCCCTGGCTTGGCTTTGAACCTTGATCCTCAAATCTCAGCCTCCTGAGTAGCTAGGATTACAGGCGTGAGCCACTGGCACCCGGCTACTTTTTAATTTCTTTTTGCCAGTCCTGGGGCTTCAATTCAGGGCCTGGGCACTGTTCCTGAACTTCTTTTGCTCAAGGCTAGCATTCTACCACTTCAGCGATAGCACCACTTCTGATTTTTTTCTGTATGTGGTACTGAGGAATTGAACCCAGGGCTTCATGAATCCTAGACAAACACTCTATATCACTAAGCCACATTCCCAGTCCCATGTTTTACTTTTAAAAATCTTCATTGAGGGGCTGGGAAGGTGGCTCAGTAGTAGAGTGCTTGCCTTGCATGCATGAGGCCCTGGGTTCGATTCCTTAGCACCACATAAGCAGAAAAAGCTGGAAGTGGTGCTTGGCTCCAGTGGTAGAGCGCTAGCCTTGAGCTGAAGAGCTGAAGGACAGTGCCCAGGCCCAGAGTTCAGGCCCCATGACTGGAAAAAAAAAAAAAATCATTGAAAAGGTGATGAGCAAGAGAGTAACAGTTACACAGGTAAGGTAATGAGTACATTTATTTGTGGGTTTTTTTTTTGTTTTGTTTTGTTTTTTTTTGTCATGAGGCTTGAACTCTGGGCCTGGGTGCTGTCCCTCAGCTCTTCAGCTCAAGGTGAGCATTCTACCACTTGAGCCACAGTGCCACTTCTGGTTTTCTGGTGGTTGATTGGAGATAAGAGTCTCATGGGCTTTCCTGCCTGGAATGGCTTTTAATCAACGATCCTCAGATCTTTGCCTCCTGTGTAGCTAGGATTACTGGCGCGAGATGCTGGCGCCTGGCTTAGAGTACATTTGTTTTTAAACACTGTTACCCTATCCCTCATTTTCTCCAGCTTACCTTTCCCTACTCCCCTCCCTGCAAGTTGTGAAGTTCATTTCCAACATAGTGAGTATCAATGTTGCATTAATTAGTTCATCCTTTGTACTGCTATTTCTGTGATTCCCTTAGCCTTCCACAGATGGAATAAACTTATATACAAGACACAAGGTACAGAAAACTTAAGAGACAAAAAAAGAGCAATAGCTACATACAGGACAGAATAAGAACCTCTTATTTCCAATTCTTGGAGTCCATGTTGATATGTGTTTTGTTTTTATAAAATGTATTTGTACTTACACACAGTTTTATTTGTGAGTGTGTGTGGTGTCCGAGATCAGATACAAGACCTTGCACATGCTAAGTAGGGGCTCTGCTTATATCTTATCTTGCTCATTGAAGGCAAGGACTGGGCATTACCCTTGTGCTTTGTTTTGCTCTCTTTGGGCCTAGCAGAGTGAATGCCTGCCACATAGAAAAAGTTACTGAATTTCTCTTGAACCGAGTTGAAGTTTCACTTGTGTGTATGTGTGCTGATATTGGGACTTGAACTCAGGGCCTGGGCACTGTCTCTGAACCTTTGTGCTCAAATCTGGCACTATACCACTAGAGTTACAGTGCCACTTCTAACTTTTTGCTGGCTAAATGAAGATGAGAGTTTTGTGGACGTTGCTGCTTGGGCTAGCTTCATACCATGATTCTCAGATCTCAGCTTCCTGGTCAGCTTACCTTTTTCTCTGTGTGTGTTGGAGCCTAAACTAGGGTCCTGAATGCTGTCTCTTTTTTCATTCAAGGTTGGCACGCTATCACTTGAGCCAAAGCTCCCACTTCCAGCTTTTTGGTGGTTAATTGGAGATAAGAGGCTCATGGATTTATTTGTCTAGGATTATAGGCATGAGCCACCTGGTGAAATTTCACTTTTTAAAAATTGACTCTTCTTTTAGGAGTGCTCTTCCATCTTCCAAATGTTTTCCTCTCCTTTCTCTCTTTGGCCTTCCCCTCTCCCGCCTTTTAAATTTCTGAATTAGCTGAAGCTATTGCTGAATATTCTTGTTGCATAGAAATTTGGAAATGACTGGTTATATGGATGTCTTAATCAGGTATCATTTCATTACCACAGGAGAGATTTTAATTAAGCTAATTTAAGAAAAATAGGATACATGTGTGTGTGTACATACATGCATGCATACATGAATACAGGATATCACACTGAAATCAAGATGGAATGTAGTGTTCTCAGGAGAAACCCAAGCTGGGCACAGTATGATAAAATCATTTTCTCTAAATACCTACAGTCTCTCATGTGTTTTTCTTCTACTTTTGGGTCATTTCCTTGCTTTCAGAATTCTGTTTCTCCACCTTAGCACACACCTGGTATAGGCTGGCCATTCCAGCTCTGGCTGGACATGACTGCTAAGCCCTGGTGTCCACTGCTGTTCACCACAGAGAGAAGTGGGGCTAGGTGTCCATCCCTCCCTGGATGAACTGTGGGTTGGAGGGGCGTTGCGTTGGGTCCCCCTTCAGCAGAGACATGAGTGAGTAGTCCACAGAGAAAAGGTGGTCAGTTACCTCAAAGTGTTCTGATCATGGTACTGAAGGAGCAGATTGATAAAGTAAATTGGAGCCTCTAAAACAATTCAGAATGCAGGGCTGGGAATATGGCTTAGTGGTAGAGTGCTTGCCTAGCATGCATGAAGCCCTGGGTTCGATTCCTCAGTACCACATACAGAGAAAAAGCTGCAAGTGTGCTAGCCTTGAGCCAAAGAAGCCAGGGACAGTGCCTAGACCCTGAGTTCAAATTCTAGGACTGGCAAAAAAAAAAAAATTCAGAATGCAGCTGGTCTTTATAAGTGAGAGGTTATTTCAGGTAAATTTTCTGAGCAAAATCCAAGGAAGTTGCTGAGTCATGTTGGAAGGAAAATATGAGCAGGGCAGCCTCAGTCTGGGAGTACATCTTACTTCTTCTGACCAGAGTTGCTGAGAAACTGGCCTTTGGTTTATGGTTAAGCTGTGTGAAAACAGGGTAGGCGAAAATTGTGGAGGAGGTTGAGAGTCTTATCGTGAGACCTTTGCACATGCAGTTTGTGTAATTCCTATCAGCTGAGCATGTTGCGTGCTGAAGAGTGGAGGCGGCAGCAGTGCAAGGGAGGGGAATGCCTGCCACAGGTCCTTCCGTGACTGTCGTGGAGCAATACTTGTACTTGCCCTGTTGTAATAGGAAGGATTGTTATTTCAACACCAGTAAACAGAGTTGTCCTCTTTCTTTCCTTCAAAAAAAATAATTTCATTACTTTTTCCTGATAGTTATTTTGAAAATTGTCATGAAATTTCAGTTTCCTGAGGTGATGAATATGCAGACATATGCCAGGTACTCAGTGAACCTTTGTGGAAGAAGTTGTAAGTCCCCACCTTGAAGCCAGGTGCTGGTTGGTGCTTCAGTACAGAGCCTGTGAACCAGCTGTCTGGGCTCATGGAAGTTGGAGTGAGTAGAAAGAACCTGAGTGCCAGTGTATGGGTTGTAGGCTGTGTCCTCTCAGAGATCTTCTCTGTAGAATCTCTTGCACAGATTTCTAAAGAAAAGATCAGGAGAATCTAGGTAGGACATTATAATGAAACAGTGTGTATCATGGTATTTTGTCACCACAGTGAATGGTTTTGGTAGGTTTATTGCTTGTTTCCTCACTACTACGGATGGTCATGTCCTTCATATTGGGCTGGGCTCTCTGATTCAGTCAGGTGTTCCCCCTTAGAGGTCTTCCAAGGACACTCTGTCATCAGTATCACTCACCACAGTCAAAACCACTAACAGGGGCTGGGAAGGTGGCTCAGTGGTAGAGCGCTTGCCTTGCAAGCATGAGGCCCTGGGTTCGATTCCTCAGCACAACATAAGCAAAAAGAAAAAAGCCGGGGAAGTGGCGCTGTAGCTCAAATGGTAGAGCGCTCGCCTTGAACTGAAGAGCTGAGGGACAGCGCCCAGGCCCAGAGTTCAAGCCCCACGGCCGACCAAAAAAACAAAAAAACAAAACAACAAAAAAAAAGAAAAAAGCCGGAAGTGGCGCTGTGGCTCAAGTGGTAGAGCACTAGCCTTGAGCTGAAGAGCTGAGGGACAGCGCCCAGGCCCAGAGTTCAGGCCCCATGACCGGACCCAAAACAAACAAACAAACCACAAACAGTTCATATTTGTGAGTTGATAAAAATGCCAATGACCTAATTATAGGGCAGTAATATAGATGACATTATATTGCATATAGGGGTATAGTAGATTAGTAGTAGTGATGTGCATTTTATTTATTCATTTATTTATTTATTTATTTATTTTGTCAGTCGTGGGGCTTGAACTCTGGGCTTGGGCATTGTCCCTGCGCTCGTCAGCTCAAGGTGAGCGCACTACTACTCCAACTATAACACCACTTCCGGTTTTCTAGTGGTTTATTGGAGATAGGAGTCTTACAGTCTTTCCTGCCCGGTTTGGCTTTGAACTGTGATCCTCAGATCTCAGCCTCCTGAGTAGCTAGGATTACAGGCATGAGCCACCGGCACCCGGCTGATGTGCATTTAGATAAGACAAATTCTTGTCACTGTGTTAATGTGTAGTATGGCTGTTACAGTGTGGACTGTTGTCTAACCATACCATTGCCAGACTCTTCTTGTGCTTTATAGCACATCTCTTGGCCTGCATAACTCCATATTTTATATCTGAGAAACTACCAGAAAAGACTTCAACTGAGGTGAAATATGTCACGTTTTAATTTTAATTTTATTATTTATTAATTTATTATTTATTTTGGTTGGTTGTGGGGCTTGATTTCTAGGCTTGGGCACTGTCCCTGTGCTCTTTAGCTCAAGGCTAGCACTCTACCACTTGAGCCATAGCATCACTTCGGATTTTCTAGTGGTTTACTGGAGATAAGAGTCTCATGGACTTTCCTGCCTGGGCTGGCTTTGAACTGTGATCTTCAGATCTCAGCCTCCTGAGTAGCTAGGATGACAGGCATGCGCCACTGGTACCTGGCTTAATTTTTATTTTTGTCAGTCATAGGGCTTGAACTCAAGGCCTGGACGCTGTCTCAGAGCTTTTTTGTTTAAGGCTAGCATGCTACCACTTTGAGTCACAGCTCCACTTCTGGTATTCTGGTAGTTAATTGGCGATTGGAGTCTCATGGACTTTCTTGCCCAGGCTGGCTTTGAACCTTGATCCTCAGATCTCAGCCATCTGAGTAGCTAGGATTACAGACATGAGCCACCACCACCGCCACCTGGCTACATTTTAATTTCTTTTTTATTTATTTATTTTTTGTCCATTGTGGGGTTTGAACTCTCGGTCTGGGTGCTGTCCCTCAGCTCCTCAGCTCAAAGCTAGTGCTCTACCACTTGAGACACAGCACCACTTCCAGCTTTTTCTGTTTAGGTAGTGCTGAGGAATTGAACCCAGGGCCTCATGCATATGAGGCAAGCACTCTACCACTGAGACACCTTTCCAGCCCCCTAATTTCTTTTTTTTGGGGGGGGGTTGGGCATGGGGCTTGAACTCAGGGCTTAGGCGCTGTCCCTCAGCTCTTCAGCTCAAGGTGAACACTCTACTGCTTGAGCCACCGCACCACTTCCAGTTTTCTAGTGGTTTATTGGAGATAAGAGTCTCACAGACTTTCCTGCCTGGGCTTGGCTTTGAACCTCGATCCTCAGATCTCAGCCTCCTGAGTAGCTAGGATTACAGGCGTGAGCCACCAGTACCTAGCTTACATTTTAATTTCTTAAATCGATGAAAATTTGGCAGTGATGTGACGATTTCTGAGCATATGGTGAATTATCTCTCTAGAAGATCAAGACCCTTGATAGACTTTGTTGGTTGTTAGGTCCTGGCTCAAGCTGCCTTTAGTAATTCACTTTTCATTTATACATGCAAATAGCATGCGAGTCTCTGAGTATTCATTTTCTGATGTGTTTCGCATTTGCTGTTGTTTCAGTTAGTAATGGGGTCTGCTTAGGAGGAATGGTACTGTGACTTAGCAGTAGCAGCTCAGCCTCCTGGGAGCAGGTAGCTGTTGCATGGTGTATTTCTCAGCTCTTCCCCATGGATCTGATATTGTTAAGTATATTCAGCTTTCTCTCCTTTCCCTTTAGAAAAGTAGGAAATAGTTGTAAACTCTGCTGTAGCTATTGTTGGTTTAAATTCTCAGGTTTGGGCTGGGAAGGTGGCTGGCTCAGTGGTAGAGCACTTGCCTTGAATGCCGGAGGCCCTGGGTTCAATTCCTCAGCACCACATAAGCAAAAAGAAAAGAGCCGGAAGTGGCGCTGTGGCTCAAGTGGTAGAGCGCTAGTTTTGAGCTGAAGAGCTGAGGGACAGCGCTCAGGCCCAGAGTTCAGGCCCCACGACCGGACCCAAAAAAAAAAAAATCCTCAGGTTTACTTGTTTATATATCTCCATCCTCAAAGCTCAAGCCTTTTAATGTTTGCTTGCATTTGTTTTATTTTAAATAACTTATATTTGTTTTATTTTCATTGAGTTTGTGTGTTTGTATGTATGTACATATGTTTGTGAGTTTGTATGTATGTATGTATTTGGTGCTGGGGCTTGAACTCAGGACCTTATGCTTGCTAGGAAGGTGCCTGCCGCTGAGACTTGAATTTAGCCATTTTTTTTGTTTGTTTGGGCTGGTTAAAGCCTCAGGGTGCTGTCCCTGAGCTTTAGTGCTAAAGGCTGGCACTCTACCACTTGAGCCACAGCTCCACTCCCAGTTGCTGGCTTCAAACTGTGATCTTCAGAGCTCAGCCTCCTGAGTAGCTAGGATTACAGGCACCTGGTTTCATTGAGCCTCTTAAAACTAATCAAAACTTTTCTATCATTTCCCATTTTGAGAGTGGGAGGATTAAAAAGGTTGTGATGTCCTGCTTGGAGAGTGAATCTATTACAGTGCTGTGTGTCAGTTTTGACTGTAACAGTGATACTGCTGAATCTGAGTAATCAGATCTGGTTATTCAAAGAAGCTTTATAGAAGATTCATGCCCAGGTACGGTACTGTGGTCTTCTTCACTTAGCTTCACACACCCCCCTGGACTCTCATTAGTAAATGCTCTTTTTGCCAGGAGAGTACCTTCATATTTTTCATATGTATTGTTTATATGCTGTATATTTACAAAGTAAATTATCTGCTGAGAAACACTAATCACCTCACTTGGGTCCATGAATTAGCTAAAAGCAGAATAAAGGCTAGGCATTACATTACATTTTCTATCTATGTCCGTTGCCCTGAACCATTCTCCCCGGCAGTAGGATTTTTGGAGATGTCTTGGAACCCCAGATAGGAGACATAAGTGCCTCCAGCTGTCAGTGGCTCTCACTTTAACACTGACTATGCTTGGGACAGCGGACCGTCAGACCACCTCTGACTCTACTTGGGGCACCTCTGACACCTCTGAACACAAACATAGCTAGACTGGACTGTTGGAACGATGCACACCGTCAGCCCCTGTTCCAGCGCTCCCTCTAGCGTAAGGCAGTGTCTGTGCTGGGAAGTGGGTGAAGTACTGGAAATGCCCTCTTTCCTTTCTTTCAAAAGTGGAAAGTGAGGGTGTGAGAAAGGAACAAGTGGGAGGGGCTGCTATAAAAGTCTGCCCCGTTGGTGAGCAAAGGGCATAAAAATAGGGGTGCAGGCAGTTACAGGCTGGCATGGGGCTAGTGTGGCCTGACAGTACAGTGTGGGGTGTAGGACACACTGACCAAGGCTGGGAAGGCCGAGGTGTGGCAGGGAAGGTACTGAGCCCTCCCTGGGCCAGGGGCCACCACCTGCCCGACCTGGTGCTTATCTTGTCCCATGCTTATTTATTAGTCCATTGTAGAGCTTATTGTTTGAAGGCACATGCAAATATGGGGCTTTTTTATGTTCCTTAGCTTTATATAAATGGTACTATGATGTATGTCTTTTTTGCTGGTACTGGGGCTTGAACTCTGGGCCTGGGTGCTGTCCCTGAGCTTCTTTTGCTCAAGGCTAGTGCTCTACCACTTGAGCCACAGTGCCACTTCCAGCCTTTTCTGTTTATGTGGTAATAAGGAACCCAGGGCTTCATGCATGCTAAGTAAGAATTCTACCAATTTTTTTTTTCCCCCCGCCGGCCATGGTTCTTGAACTGTGGGACTGGGCACTGTCCCTGCGCTCTTCTGCTCAAGGCAAGTGCCCTGCCACTTCAGCCACAGCACCACTTCTTGAGTATTCTTGAATATCCCTATGGATGTGATATGCTTAGAAAATATGATTCTTCAGATTACATTGTAGTTTATATTTTAATTGCAAATTTAAATAAAATTTCTCAGTTTTAAATTGGTGTCGTGTAGGCCAGGACGTGACAAGGTGTGCTGGCAGTTTCTGTGTGCCTTCAGACTTTCTGGTCTGCTTAGGATAACCCAGTAGCCTAAATGATTGTTCTAAAATTACAAAGGAGGATACTGTGTATAGTTAGCAAAGAGAATAAAACCTGACTGGTAAAGCTTGCTTTTTATACACAGTATGGAAGAAGCTCTTTATTTCTTTTGCTCTGTATATGTGAAAATATATATACATAATATATACTGTGTGTATATGACATTTGCTCCCATATGTAAATCTGAAAGCATGGCTAATTTCTAAGACAAAGAAAAATATCCCGTTACTAGGTTGTAATGGTCATTCAGCGTTCCAAATGACTACTAGTATTAGAGTATTGAAAGGTGTTTAATAAGCTGTCTCTGGAGGTTCAGTTTTGCACTGCAGACAGCCCTTGGTTTACGAGCACAGTGACATAGGCTTGTTCTACAGAACAGTATGCAGCATGTCAGCTGACACTGGTGTTAGGTTCCGGGTCAGGGGGAAATGGAGTATAATTGCCAGCCTTATCACACCTTGAACATTATGGTAAGCAAGACTTTCTCTGATGGAATTGTGGAGTGGACCAGTGTTTACAGCTAATTTCTGCCATGTCTTTAGAATTGTTTTTGTTGTTTTCTAAAGAAGGAAGGTAGCTTTCTTCTGGTCCATTTTCCTGCCTCCTTGTTACAAATGTTGGTGCCTAGAGTGTAACTATTGATGTTTGCCATTAACCATTTTCGTTGTACTCTGTTTCTTGCTGCTTAAACTGCAAAACTGTATAACAGGGAGGTTTCTTGCTTAAGATATCCTTAATGCTTGTGCTGAGTCATTTTGAGTTAAGTGAATTGGGTAGATGTCTATTTTTAGTCCTGCAGGCTGAGAGGCGCTGTGTTCTGTCTCATTGCAACTGTCCATGTTGCCCACATAAGAGACATGGTTCCATTTCATTAGAACTGGGGCCAGTGAATAAACTTGAAGTTGTAAAGGATTTTCTTATTTTTTTTCCTTGAAATCAAGAATTTGAAAAGTTTAAATGTCTTCGTAGTGAGTTATTATGTGTTTGTGCCTGCTTCCAATATTCATTTTTCATTAAAGCGTGACTCTTATTTTTATCCTCCCAATTCCATACTCTCGTTGTTCTCTCCTTAAATGTTAACCCCACTTCTGTTTAGAGGTGTATTCTTTGTTCCTGACTCAGAAAGAAACAGAGCTTCCCTGATTACTCACAGCACTGATACGTTGTTTTGTACTGCTTTTGTTGTTGCAGTCATGAAAGTTCACTTACAGAAGAACAAATGCTGCTAGAGGACTTAGAGGATAATTTTAAAAAGAAAAGGCTTATTTTATTACAGTGTCTGATCTGTATAATCACCAAGGAGGAGTTTCATTTCTAGGTCTCTTCCTCCTTGGCTAGAGACTTGATGATTTCCCTGAAGGGAAGGGAGGGAGGGAGGGAGGGAGGGAGGGAAGGAAGGAAGGAAGGAAGGAAGGAAAGAAGGAAGGAAGGAAGGAAGGAAGGAAGGAAGGGAGGGAGGGAGGGAGGGAGGGAGGGAGTGTGTGTGTGTGTGTGTGTGTGTGTGTGTGTGTGTGTGTGTGTGTGTCATTTTCTTTGCCTTGTATTTCTATAAGACTGGAAAAAGGATTTGTTGTTTGTGTGGTTCTAAACATTGAACTTCAGGTCTCACATTTGCTAGGCAAGGGCTCTATTACTTGAGCCTGTCAGAAAGATTTTTTGTGGGGGCTTGAACTCTGGGTCTGGACGCTGTCCCTGAGCTCTTCAGCTCAAGGCTAGCGCTCTACCACTTGAGCCATAGCACTACTTTCGATTTGTTTGAGATAAGAGTCTCGTGGACTTTCCTGCCCAGGCTGGCTTTGAACCTCAGTCTTCAGATCTCAGCGTCCTCAATAGGCAGGATTTTAGGTGTGAGCCTTCATGCTGGTTTTTTGATGGATGACTTTTGGCCAGATAATGGGACTTGAGTCCTCAGTCTGTTGTACTTCGAGAGCCATAATGGTCCTCTGGGAAGACATACCATTCTAGAACAGTCATTAATACTTCTATGTTTTAACAGTAAGTTCCACTTACGTTGTTAAGTAGTAAAATAAATTAATTTGGGTCTACAAAGATGCAGCTTTTAAATGCTAGTGTTCACTTAACTGTGGCAATGTATTTCTTTTCTTAGGTGGAAGTCTTTTTTTTTTTTTTTTTTTGGGTTGGTTGTGGGGCTTGAACTCTGGGCCTGGGCGCTATCCCTCAGCTCTTCAGCTCAAGGCTAGTGCTCTACCACTTGATCCACAGTGCCACTTCCGGCTTTTTTTCTTTTTGCTTATGTGGTGCTGAGAAATCAAACCCAGGGCCTCATGCATGCAGGGCAAGTGCTCTACCATTGAGCCACCTTTTCAGCCCAGGTGGAAGTCTTGTAGGCCTCTGTATTAAGTGTCTGTCTTTCATGTACCTAGCGGCAAACTAATAATAGTCTTTTTGTTGTCACGCAGAGCTCTGGAATTGAGACCTTGGTGGAGGAGCTCTGCTGCAGACTGAAAGACCTGCAGAGTGAGCAAGGTGAGTGTCAGTATCAGCTCATCGGGAGCAGTGGCCCCATCCTGCCATCACACCTCTGGGGATCTGGATTGAGGAAAATTGTAGATTGATTCCATGCTGTCTTGAGCTCTGTGAATGGCTTCTGTGTTGGCCCTTTGCAGCCACTTGTAGAAATCCCTGCTTCAAAAGGAGGGACTTCAACCATAAGAAACCTTTATTGACAGGAAAAATTCAAGCTCAAATTTAAGGTATGGTTGCTGTAGCTGATTGCTTTGTAAGACTTCAGAGGAGACCTAGATTTTAAGCAAAGAACCATTGTTTCCTGCCTTACCTGTGCACATACCTTGAGGCCTCCTGTGAAGGGCACAGCTTGTAGGTGATATAATCTAGTGTCTGGGCCAAGTGGGGAGAGACACTTGTGGTTTCTGCTTGAGTTGAAGGGACACCTAGCTTGCCTGCAAGTCATGTAACAGCTGATGGTGATAGAGGATTTTCTGTACAGGTTAGTATTAGCCAAAATGAATCAGTATAAAGTCCATGAGTCCGAATTTTGTGAGAAAATATTTTTGGAATCTTAACAGATGCTTGTTCCCTTCTGGTCTAATTAGAAAGTTAAGGGGACTTCGGTCTCTTAATTCAAGTGCCTCCAGAGCCATGGTATCAGTGACAGGATAAACCATTCTCACCTTTAGGCCTGATGCTAGTGTGATTTAGCCAAGGAATGCCTTTTAGCCCACTGAAGAAATAGATTTATATTAAAAAGGCAACCAGTAAGAACTCTCTTGAGGCCACACAAGCCTCTGTTATTTCTGATTAACATTATTTGAGAAACTAAAGAACGTGGCATGTATTAACTAGATAGAAGACAAATCTTTCTGAATTTTTGTTTCTTAACAGAAGAGAAGAATCACAAAAAGTTAGAGGGGTCGCCCTCTCCAGAGGCGGAGCCGTCCCCCACAAAGGATCAGGTGGAAATGTATGTAAGAGTGTACTCAGTACCAGATGTCTGTGTGCTAAGATTAGACTAACAGTGCGACATGCCTTCTATTTTTGTTTTGTTGTATATTTAATTTGTTATTTCATAATTTAGAAAACATCCATTGAAGCTTTATCACATGACTGATACTGAGATTGCAAAAGAGTTCATTGGTTCTGTGCTCACACTGCAGATGCAATTAACATTTATAAAATGAATGAAACAAGGAAGGCTGTTGTTTACAAAGTCCATTATGTTATTAGCCTTTGAGATGGCTGTAAGAAATTGTTACTGTCTCTATATTTATGCAAGAAAACTGAGTCTTCACTGCTTATCAAAAAGAGAACACACAGCCAAGTGCTGGTGGCTCATGCCTGTAATCCTATCTACTCAGGAGGCTGAGATCTGAGGATCACGGTTCAAAGCCAGCCTGGGCAGGAAAGTCCATGAGACTCTTAACTCCAGTAAACCACTAAAAAACCAGAAGTGGCGCTGTGGCTCAAGTGGTAGAGTGCTTGCCTTGAGCTGAAGAGCGCTGGGACAGCACCCAAGCCAAGAGTTCAAGCCTCAGGACCGACCAAAACCAAAAACCAAAAAAAAAAAAAAAAAAAAAGAACACAATCAGATCTTTGACCTAACCATCTATACATTTAGTTCTTTTCTTTGTAAGTAGTATTCAAATAATCTTCATTGTAAGCAGGCAACTTTGTCACGTCTTTTATAAACTTCTGAAGCCTGGAAGTGGCGCTGTGGCTCAAGTGGTAAAGCACTAGCCTTGAGCTGAAGAGCTGAGGGACAGTGCCCAGGCCCGGAGTTCAAGCCCCATGACCAACAACAACAACAAGCTTCTGAAGCCTAAGGAAAAATGAACATGTATAGACTTGTGCTATCTAATCCAGTTATTGCAAGACATGCAAGGGTACTGAGCTGTTGAAATATGGCTAGTTTGCATTGAGACACACCATAAGTGGTGAATTCTCATTAGGTTGCAAAGACAGTATAAAAAAGTACAAAACCTGAATTTCTCATTGAAACGATAATATGGACTTACTTGGTTAGAGTATATTACTGGAATTGATTTCACCATCTTATACTTTTAGTGTGATTGCTAGAACTATCTATCTATCTATCTATATATATATATATGATATATATGTATATATATTTAGAAAAATATATTTCTGTTGAATAGCTGTAATATAGACTGAAAGGAGAGTCATGTTCAGACCCTTGAAAACACGGCCTTTGACATTTTGGGCATGACCTGGAGTGTTGTCTGTGGGGCATGAGTGCTCTCAGTGGCCAACATGGCTTTAAATTATCCTTTGGCAAGTCATTCTGCTCTTAGATCTTTAATAGCACTAGTGTCCTAGAAAGTCAGAAGTAAGTTCCTCATTTTCAAGCTCACTGTAGCCAGCCTCCCTGATCTTCCCTCTGTCCATTTTCAGTGGTCAGTGATGCATGTAGAGAATGGCGTGTGTTTTGTCATGTCCTCACACATCACAGTTCTCTAAACTGATGCACTGTGGGTCTGCAAGACCCAGTTTTGGTCTACTTTTCTCATTGTTTTTGGCTTCTCCAATGTCTGCTTTTCTAAGCACCAGGATGTCACATTCCCTATCATTCCTGAAGGCCTTCTTAAATGCCAGACCCTGTGCTAGCATCCTGAGATAGAGCACCGGGAACAAGGACAGACCCTGTGCTAGCATCCTGAGATAGAGCACCAGAGACAAGGACAGACCCTGTGCTAGCATCCTGAGATAGAGCACCAGAGACAAGGACAGAGCCTGTGCTAGCATCCTGAGATAGAGCACCGGGAACAAGGACAGACCCTGTGCTAGCGTCCTGAGATAGAGCACCAGAGACAAGGACAGACCCTGTGCTAGCATCCTGAGATAGAGCACCAGAGACAAGGACAGACCCTGTGCTAGCATCCTGAGATAGAGCACTGGGAACAAGGACAGACCCTGTGCTAGCGTCCTGAGATAGAGCACCAGAGACAAGGACAGACCCTGTGCTAGCGTCCTGAGATAGAGCACTGGGAACAAGGACAGACCCTGTGCTAGCGTCCTGAGATAGAGCACCAGAGACAAGGACAGAGCCTGTGCTAGCATCCTGAGATAGAGCACCGGGAACAAGGACAGACCCTGTGCTAGCGTCCTGAGATAGAGCACCAGAGACAAGGACAGACCCTGTGCTAGCATCCCGAGATAGAGCACCAGAGACAAGGACAGACCCTGTGCTAGCGTCCTGAGATAGAGCACTGGAGACAAGGACAGAGCCTGTGCTAGCATCCTGAGATAGAGCACCAGAGACAAGGACAGACCCTGTGCTAGCGTCCTGAGATAGAGCACCAGAGACAAGGACAGACCCTGTGCTAGCATCCTGAGATAGAGCACCGGGAACAAGGACAGACCCTGTGCTAGCATCCTGAGATAGAGCACCAGAGACAAGGACAGACCCTGTGCTAGCATCCTGAGATAGAGCACCAGAGACAAGGACAGACCCTGTGCTAGCATTCTGAGATAGAGCACCAGAGACAAGGACAGACCCTGTGCTAGCGTCCTGAGATAGAGCACCAGAGACAAGGACAGACCCTGTGCTAGCATCCTGAGATAGAGCACCAGAGACAAGGACAGACCCTGTGCTAGCGTTCTGAGATAGAGCACCAGAGACAAGGACAGACCCTGTGCTAGCGTCCTGAGATAGAGCACCAGAGACAAGGACAGACCCTGTGCTAGCGTCCTGAGATAGAGCACTGGGAACAAGGACAGAGCCTGTAGCAGACTCTTTTCTTACTTATTTCTTGTGTGAATTCTTTTACTCCAGGAGCCTCTCTATGAGGTGGAAACCATTTATACTCCCAAGTAGGAATACCACATACATTACTGTACTATAAATTATTTTAGATTAATGATTTCTGTATGACTCAAGATGAGTTACTTGGCTGAGAATATGGCTCAAGTGATAGAGTGCTATCCTTGAGCAAAAGAAGCTCAGGGATGGTGCCCAGGCCCAGAGTTCAAGCCCCAGGACTGTCAAAAAAGAAAAAAAAAAAAAGATGAGATGCTGTACTCTCTGGTTGGGACTAGTATGTGGCTATGTGTTAACACCTGCAAGTGCTTGCTTTTGAACTCTTTACTCTGTTTCTCAGGTACTACGAAGCATTTCCACCACTTTCTGAGAAACCAGTTTGCCTGCAAGAAATCATGACAGTGTGGAACAAGTCCAAAGCCTGTTCTTACTCTAGTTCCTCCTCCTCCACAGCCCCCCCAGCAAGCACAGATACACCCTCTCCAAAGGACTGTCATAGTGAAGGCGAAGTCACCAAGGAAAGAGGTGCCCAAGTGCCCACCCTTATTCATGAGAAAACGCAGAGCAGAAGCAGACATAATAAGGAGAACAATGTGAGTCCCAGCACTTCTGAAGATAAGCCTGCCTTGTATAGAAAGCAAATCAGACATAAACCTGAAGGGAAGATTCGTCCTCGCTCATGGTCTTCTGGCTCCAGTGAAGCAGGCTCAAGTTCAAGTGGTAATCAAGGTGAATTAAAAGCATCTATGAAGTATATGAAAGTGAGACACAAGGCGCGAGAAATCCGAAACAAAAAAGGGCGGAATGGCCAAAGCAGGCTGTCACTGAAGCATGGTGAGAAGGCAGAAAGAAGCATCCATGCTGGTGCTGGTGCTGCTGGTGCTGCTGGTGCTGGTGCTGGTGCTGGTAGTGGCAGCAGTGGTGGCAGCAGCAGCAGCAGCAGCAGCAGCAGCAGCGGGTCCATCAGGCAGCTGTGCAAGCGAGGTAAACGACCAGTGAAAGAGACAGGGAGGAAAGATCCTGGGAGCATGGGAGGAAAAGACCTGTGTGCAGAGAGCAGAGATGACAAAGAATACAAGGAGGAACCCCTGTGGTACACCGAACCCATTGCTGAATACTTTGTTCCAGTGAGCAGAAAAAGCAAGCTAGAGACCACATACCGAAACAGACAAGACGCAAGTGCTCCGACATCAGAGGCAGTGGAAAGCTTGTCTGAATCAGTGCATGGTCTTTGTATCAGCAACAATAATATTCATAAAACATACCTCTCAGCAGGTACTTTCATTGATGGTCATTTTGTAGAGATGCCTGCCGTTATAAATGAGGATATTGACTTCACTGGGACCTCATTATGTTCTCTGCCAGAGGACAATAAGTATTTGGATGATATTCATCTATCAGAATTAACACACTTCTATGAAGTGGATATTGATCAATCCATGTTGGATCCTGGTGCCTCAGAAACAATGCAAGGAGAAAGTCGGATTTTGAATATGATTCGACAGAAAAGCAAAGAGAATACAGATTTTGAGGCCGAATGTTGCATAGTGTTAGATGGTATGGAGTTGCGAGGGGAACGTGCAATATGGACAGATTCTACCAGCCCCGTGGGTGCCGAGGGCTTGTTTCTGCAAGACCTTGGCAATCTGGCTCAGTTTTGGGAGTGCTGTTCATCCAGCTCTGGTGATGCCGATGGGGAGAGTTTTGGAGGAGACTCTCCGGTCTTGGACAGCACAATGCTCAATTCACACTTGCTTGCTGGCAATCAAGAGCTCTTTTCAGATATGAATGAAGGATCTGGTATAAACTCTTGTTTTTCAGTGTTTGAAGTGCAATGCAGTAATTCTGTTTTACCATTTTCTTTTGAAACACTCAATTTGGGAAATGAAAATACAGATTCTAGTGCTAATCTGCTTGGGAAAACACAGTCTAGATTGCTAATATGGACCAAAAATAGTGCCTTTGAAGAAAATGAACACTGTTCTAATCTTTCAACAAGAACCTGTAGTCCGTGGTCCCATTCAGAAGAAACACGTTCAGATAATGAGACATTAAACATTCAGTTTGAAGAATCCACACAGTTTAGTGGAGAAGATATTAACTATGTAGTTCCTAGAATCTCATCAAATTATGTGGATGAAGAACTTCTAGATTTTTTGCAAGATGAAACTTGCCAGCAAAACAGTAGGACTTTAGGGGAAGTTCCTACATTAGTTTTCAAGAAAAGATCTAAACTAGAATCTGTCTGTGGTATTCAGCTAGAACAAAAACCAGAAAACAAAAGCTTTGGAACTACACAAGCAGGTAGTGAAAGCAGTCCACACGGAGATGGCTACAGCTCAGGGGTCATTAAAGACATTTGGACAAAAATGGCAGATGGAAATTCTGCAGCTACGGTAGAAATGGAAAGAGTTGAGGATGAATTGTTCTCGACTGATGTAAATAACTACTGCTGCTGTTTGGATGCCGAAGCTAAACTGGAGACCCTTCAGGAGCCTAGCAGGGCTGTGCAGAGATCAGAATATCATCTCTGGGAGGGGCAGAAGGAGAACCCGGAGAAAAGAGCATTTGTTTCTAGGGAGCTGTCAAATGTGGATGGTGGTGACTATACCACACCTTCGAAACCGTGGGATGTGGCCCAAGATAAAGAGAATGCATTCATTCTCGGAGGAGTTTATGGAGAACTCAAGACCTTCAACAGCGATGGGGAGTGGGCAGTTGTACCACCTAGTCACACAAAAGGAAGCTTGCTGCAGTGTGCAGCTTCCGACGTTGTGACAATAGCTGGCACAGACGTCTTCATGACCCCTGGAAACAGCTTTGCTCCTGGTCACAGGCAATTATGGAAGCCCTTCGTTTCATTTGAACAGAACGATCAGCCGAAGAGTGGGGAAAATGGATTGAATAAGGGATTTTCTTTTATCTTCCATGAAGACTTGCTTGGGGCATGTGGTAACTTTCAAGTGGAAGATCCTGGGCTTGAATATTCATTCTCCTCCTTGGACTTAAGCAATCCATTTTCACAAGTTCTTCATGTAGAATGTTCATTTGAACCTGAAGGGATTGCATCTTTCAGCCCTAGTTTTAAGCCGAAATCAATCCTCTGCTCTGATTCAGACAGTGAAGTTTTTCACCCCAGAATATGTGGTGTTGACAGAACACAATACAGGGCTATTCGGATTTCTCCGAGGACTCACTTTCGTCCAATTTCTGCATCTGAACTGTCCCCCGGAGGAGGAAGTGAGTCGGAATTTGAATCTGAGAAAGAGGAAGCCAGTATTCCCATTCCTTCTCAGGTTGATGTGTTTGAAGATCCACAGGCTGATCTCAAACCTCTGGAAGAAGATGCAGAGAAAGAAGGTCATTACTATGGAAAATCAGAGCTGGAGTCTGGGAAATTCCTCCCCAGGTTAAAGAAATCTGGAATGGAGAAGAGTGCTCAGACATCGCTGGATTCCCAGGAGGAGGCCGCTGGGACTCTGCCGGCTGCAAAGCAGAACCAGTGTTTGGAATGTAGCATGGATGAATCTCTGGAGATAGATTCAGAAAGCTCAGAAGCAAATTGTAAGATAATGGCACAGTGTGAGGAAGAAATCAATGATTTTTGCAGTTGCAAAGCAGGCTGTCAGTTCCCTGCTTGTGAAGAGAATCCACTTTCTTCCGGACAGCTGGAAGAGGTATGTATAAAACCTAGCTTGCCTGTATTTGACCAAGTATCAACCAGACAGTAATCCTGGAAGAGCCATATCAGACATGAAAGATAAGGTTTAAATTTCTGGGAAACTAGCTGAAATGTCTTAGGGCTTACCTTTCTTACAAATTTACATTTTTTTTAAGGACTTAAAATGGATTTGACATTTATAAATTTGAAGTAGACAGTAGACTTTCCTACAGAGAAAAGACATTTTCTCTGGAAAGAAATTTCAGCATACAAGTTTCTTACATAATATACATGTACTATGCTTTAAGCAAAAACTTAATGTACATAAGCATTTCAGATTTCAAAGTTCATGAACCAAGACATAGTTGCTAGCAGAAAGATTTTTTTTTTAGGTAGCAAGCCTGTTCGATGTTGGTCAGGTGTATTAAAACTTTATTATGTGTAAAATACATTACATCTGGACAGTGTTCCCTAAGATATAGTGTGGTACATGTAAAAAGGAACCCACAAACCAAATGCCGCAAAACATATTTTACTGAGCCTTAGTATAGGTATACCTGGCTTTATATGAAGTATGGGTTCTTGAAATTGAGAATTCTCTATGATTGTCTATGAAGTAAGAGTTATTGTACCCCTAAAGTATATCCCTAAAAAGTGGTTTGAAGTTCAGTTGATTACACCAGAAATAATATTTAAGGCAATAACTTGTCTCACAAACAAGCTTAGCTACCTGTCTCGCTCACTTTTCAACTAGCATTTGGCATAGTCGTGGCTGGCCTTTTTCCAAAAGCAGCTTATTAAGCAGAGTTGAAGGCATTTAGAAGCCAGGCTTTCTGAGGTGGACAGCTGCTGTGTCCCTCCTCCCTTCCCCCTCCTTTCCTTCCTCTTCTCCCTTCCCCCTCGCTCTCCCCTCCCTCAGCATGCTGGCTCCACCCACACCTTGAGGCCCTCTGCACCAGGCACCTCCTTCACTGACACAGTCCTACTTCTCTACTTCACCCTCACGCTGAATTCATTTCTCCCTTGTAATTTTCCTGCACTTCTTGCCTCTTGTTTTATCACATTTTCCATGTTTTTTATGTACTTTCTGTCTTGTACTTGATTAGCAACTCCATATGGCTGTGGACCACACCTTACTCATTTGTTGAGGCTCTGTGCTTCAGTGTCCAGCTGTGAGAATAGGGGTCCCAGGAACTTGGAATCCCTTCTAGTCGGCCCATAGAGATGTGTAGAGTGATGAGTTCACTTCCACTGAAAAACCAAAATGTGAATGCTAAAGAGAACTCAGTAATGCTAGCCTTTATTTGTTGTTCATTGCCCCATTTTTACTCCTTAAATATTCCTTTATGTACTTTGTATTTCACCTGGTTCCAGATTGGGAAGAAAGAAAAAGAGGAAAGAAGCAAGATTCTACATCATACCACTACCATATTCCTTCGCTTTCTAGTATGTTGATGTATTTATCTTATCAGCATTCTGGGCCTTGAGGTCTTAGCTTCCAGAGGATGTTTGGGGTTTCCCAAGAGTTGAGTTGCCGGTACTGTCAGCACCAATCTCTCCTAACATCTCTATAGGTTCAGGTTGACCTCATAGATCCACGTGAGGTATGAAGTTGAAGGAGTGACCTGAAGGGACAGTTTGAGACTAGGCTGGGGCTCAGACCTGTGCCCTTGCCCCCGTCACAATTGGCTGGTCAACTTTGGGGCTCATAAGAGGAGATTCTTACCTTCCCTGGAGAACCTTTCCAGAAGGCAGTCTGTGAACTCACTTAAAAGTGACTAGTAGGGCTGGGAAGTTGGCTCAGTGGTAGAGCGCTTGCCTTGCATGCCTGAGACCCTGGGTTCGATTCCTCAGCACCACATAAGCAAAAAGAAAAAAGCCGGAAGTGGCGCTGTGGCTCAAGTGGTAGAGCACTAGCCTTGAGCTGAAGAGCTGAGGGACAGTGCTCAGGCCCAGAGTTCAGGCCCCACAACTGGACCAAAAAAAAAAAGTGACTAGTAGTCTCTGCACTAGAGCAAGAGGACAAAAATGTAGCATTTCTAGTAGAATTGGTATTTGGGAAAATGAGAAGAATAGGATTTGTTTTTGGGTGCCAGTAGCTCATGCCTATCTATCATCCTAGCTACTCTGGAGGCTGAGATCTGAGGATTGCGGTTCAAAGCCAGACCGGACAGAAATGTCTGCGTGACACTTTTATCCACTGAAAAACTGGAAGTGGTGCTGTGGCTCAAGTGGTAGAGCACTAGCCTTGAGCAAAAAGAGGTTCAGGGACAGCGAATAGTACCAGCTTGCTTAGCATAGACCTGACCCTAGGTTTGAGCCCCTACTTCCCACAAAACAAAACAAATCAAATGATTGCTTTCTTTCACTCATAATTGATACTTATACTATAAGTTATGATCTCCTTATGTTTAGAATTGAGAGTTAAACTAAAAACCACAAGATATAATGAACATGAGTCAGAATAGCAGTCAGTATTATGAGAATATTTGAATTTACATAAAGATGAGATAAATAGGTTAGTCCATGGAAAAAGTCCAGGGAGAAAGATATGTAAACCCTGAGTTCAGGTCCCACAACTGACCAAAAAAAAAAAAAAAAGTTCACTTACGCAGCCTTTTCAGATGCCTGTGGCCTGCTTGTTTCACTGAGGTGGGAGCCCTGGGTGAGGGAGCATCGTTCTTGTCCATGAAGAGTTCATTCTGGTCTTCAAGAAAACCAGTCCAGCCAGGTGCTGGCAACCCAAGTCTGTAGTCCTAGCTACTCAGGAGACTAAGATCTGAGGAGTGCAGCTCAAAGCTTATCTCCGTTAGCCAGCAAAAAGCCAGAAGTGGGGGTCTGTTTCAAGAGTAGAGTGCCAGCCTTGAACAAAAAAGCTGCGAATACAAGTCCCTGAGTTCAAGCCCTGGTACTGGCACACACAAAGTAAACAGGTTATAAAATGAGTTTGTAAATAGTTTACTTTCATTGAAATAGGCCATTGGTACATTTTGTATTAAGTTACAGGAGAGTATCATATTTCCCAGTAGCAACTGCTAGCACAAGTAAATCTGCCATCTGTGTTTCCTGCGTGGAAACACATACTTCCTCCTGTTTTCTCCTTTTTAACTAAAATGGCATGTTATTATAATGGCCTTTGATTTCCTACACGTTTCACTGTATGGATGTATGTGATCCACTACCTAGTTCCTTAACCTTCAGTGCATCAGAGCCAACACCATTTTAGGGACTGAGGTAGACTGGGAGATGGAGGTGAACCTGGACCGCTATTGGAACCTTGGAGAGCCTGTCCAGACCATAAGAGGTGTGGAAGGCCATTTGAACACACTTGGGTTGTACAGGATGTAAGGAGGGCGTAGGCTGCAGGCGGGATGCCAGGTGGAGAAGCCTGGGTAGAGGTGTGTATGGTAGGGACCATGGCTCTTTCATTGTGGGTGGAAGTAAGGACCAACAAACTTGCAGTGTACCGCAGGTCCTCAGCGTGTATGCCTTCTTGTCACTTACTCCATTGCTCCCTTAGCTCCAAAAAGAAGCAGGAGGCTCAGTTACTGCCTTCAAGAATCTCCTGGTCCAGTCAAAGAGAAGTCACTTAGATTCTACAGACGTTGGGCTGTGCTGCTAGACTGGCTGTGGAGGGCGGTGGGTCTGCAGTCGGAAAGGGGCTGTCCTGGCGATGTTACAACAATCCCTCCCATGCTGTTTTTTTTTTGGGGGGGGGGGAGGGGTCCGGTTGTGGGGTCTGAACTCTGGGCCTGGGCGCTGTCCCTCAGCTCTTCAGCTCAAGGCTAGCGCTCTACCACTTGAGCCACAGCGCCACTTCTGGCTTTTTTCTTTTTGCTTATGTGGTGCTGAGGAATTGAACCCAGGGCCTCAGACATGCAAGGCAAGCGCTCTACCACTGAGCCACCTTCCCAGCCCCCCCATGATGTTTTGCTGCAGGAGGTACAGGCTCCACAGGGTGAGGGGAGGGAGCTGGCCAAAGCTTTCCCATGGCTCTCAATCTCCACAAATGAGGGAAAGCACAAAGCAGGTGCTTTCCAGGCTGTGTTGTGCTCAGGATCTTCTCTTATCTGTTGCTTTTTTTTTTTTTTTTTTTCACTTTTTTTTTCTTTAAAGAGGTTAAGGCGGGCCCTAACAACACAGGCAGCTTTGACAGAGGATGCTGGAACCCCATAAAGGTACTGCAGCATCTTTCTGCTCCCCTGAATAGCTAGGCTATTGAGTAAGAAAGAATGTAAAGCTCAGAGTCTTGGCTTCCTTTACCTTCATCTTCTGAAGAACTCTGAGTGTAACAGGTGTTGCTAAAAATGTTCGTTGTTAGGCAATTTGGATAAAGCTTCTCTCTCTCTCTCCTCTTCTTTTTCCTCTTCCTCCCTTCCCCATCCCTCCACCCCCCAACCCCGCACACATGCACTGTTTTCATTGAGTATTATCAAGTGCCTGCTGTGCCAGGTGCTAGAATGAATAGCAGCAGAGAGCCTGTGTTTTTGTCATTACCTGCTGCCTTTACAGTGAACACACTGACTTAGGTGCTTTATGAGAGTGTAAGGCTGTCCAGAATCGGGGCGTGGACACCAGGCACATGGTTAGTTGGGGATGCAGGGAGGAGTCAGACCAGGCAGGAAGCACTTGGAGGTGGGTGAGGGAGAAGATACCGGAGGCAGGTAGATCACCTCCTCTTGGTGATCTAACTCTCTTCCCTGACTCCAGTTTCCTCCTTAGTACTCACAACCAAACCAAGCTTAGTTCATTGTTAAACAGTAGGTAAGCAAAATGTGGTCACATCTTTGCTTTGCAACCTAAAAGTTGGGAACAACCGGCAGGAAAGAGTTCATGAACTGACACCTATTTGTTGAACATAGTTAGCCAAGCATGAAACAAGACTGTAAATAACCTGCCATTGGAGCTGACATCCAAATGGAGGATGCTGCTGCAAAGACTCCTGAAACAAAGGTAGAAATGGGTCAGCTCTTAGTAATGGGGTCAGCAGAAGAAAGAGAAGAACTGATGTGCTGAGTAATCACCCTAGATTAGAGGGGATTCTTCAGGTTTGTAGGCACAGTTATCTACTGTGTACCTGGTTAAAATACATAGTCTTGTCCTTAAGCTCCCAGTGCGTCTCCGTTGGCATCTGACCTCGTCTCCGTGTGTGACCCCAGTTCCTCAGTGGTGCCTTGACCCCTCCAGGCTCCTTCTTCACCATGACCAGTCCTCCATCATTAACTCCCCTTCTCTCGCCCAAGTCCTCATCCTGTCTCATGAGAGGATTCACAGATAAATAAGCAGCATCATTAGGTCCTCAGAGCTGATGGGAACTCCAACAGGGGCCTGTTCCCTAAAATCCACATCTTTCCAGTATGCGGTGGTGAGAATTCTGCTACCCTTCCCTTAGTACTGCCCAGTGCCTCTCGCAGAATAGGTAAGGTCTTCCTGAAGAGGCTTAGGGTTGCTGTGAACCGGGTGTCAGGTGTTGTTGTCCACCTTTAATTAACTACAGACTGTACTGCTGGCCTCAGTTACGTTCAGCCTCACCTGCTCAGTCCTCTTGACCCCAGCACCTCGAGTCTTAACAGTGCGATTAGGTCTCCTGTAGAATAAGCTGCAGGAGAAAACAACGAAGATTAGTTAACTGACCACTTTGGATAGACAGTACCATTCTCCTCTGGTTCCTAATTTAGGGGTATTTCTGAAAATTATTTTGAATAAAAATGAAAGCATGAAGTGTGTTTCTCAGTCACAAAATAGAGATATGTTTCTGAGTCAAACAGTTTTAGACCCATAAAATAATTTACAGTTAAAAGCTTAAACCTTTTAGAGAATTGATGATCATCAGCTATTGAAGTAGTTCAGGTTTTAAACTTGAACACACCTTTAAAGTGATAAAGATTAAGTGGCTCTGTGGCTCAAGCAGTAGAGGGCTAGCCTTAAGCTGAAGAGCTGAGGGACAGCCCCCAGGCCCAGAGTTCAAGACCCACGACCGACAAAAAAAAAAAAAAAAAAAAAAAAAGGCATTAAAATGGTAAATATTTATCTGGAGTTTACAGGCCTCTCCGCTGAGCAGGCTGCTTCTACAAGCCTAGGCCCTAGCTCTGGGAGTGTTAACAGGCCTGCCACAGGCAGAGTAAAAAGAACACGGGAGGGGTGAAGACTGGCACACCAGAATGTGTGTGCCGACCAAGCTGACCACAGCCATGTGGGGCCTTGCCCTCGCTTCCCAGAAAGGTGGTGAGAGAGTCCAGCTAACCTTTGAGAGTTGTAGTTGTGAACGTTGGAGCGTGGATTCAGCCTTGGGTTACTCTTGTGGGTGTGGACACCTCCCCCTGCTGTGGCCATGGGTAAGAGTCGTCACCCTTTACCCCATTCTGTAGCGTACCTCATTAATGCCAGAGCCCTGATTACCTGTGTGCACTTTGAAACCTAGAAATCTTCTCTAAATTGGCAGCATTTCTTGTCCGATTTTAAGCCTTGTTTAGTAGTTTGGGGTTTGTTTTGTTAAGATTTTTGTCCACTTTCAGAGTAATAGCTTTTTATGAAAACTTAATTTGCTACAAACATGTTGGCTTTTATCCTTGCCTTATCCAAAACAGTACCAAAAAGTCTCACCAGTGTAAAAATCCTGGACTTTGCTGTCCATAATTAATAATAGTTGGATAGTCTCTATCCTGCCAGTTTATAAACACTTTCTGTATTTGGTTTAATCTAAACAGTTTCCTGTATTGAACACTGATGTACAAGAAATAAATACAAATCAAGGAAAGCAGATGTGGTGGGAAAAAGCTTTGTATTCTCCTCTTTTTCCAGCATCAGAATGTGAAGGTAAGGAGATTTGTGTTCATTTACTCATTCAGATTTCAAATTCATTAGCGCAACAAATTCCTTTGTTAGGACTGTCAGTCCACGAACACTTAACTAGCGATTTCTGTGGCAAGCATCTTTGTCACACACACACAGCACATAGTGATGAGGAGTGAGAACTGGATCCTGCTATTAACCTCAACAACAGGGCAACAGGGGACAGGTTGGAAATTCCTAATGGCCATGATGAGATGTGTGCTGCCACCAGTGGACACAGAGGAGGAAATAATCAGGAAAGAAAGCACGAGGGACTGACAGGAGAAAAGAACAGGGGTCCAGAAGAGGAGCATGCAGCCAAGAATCCAATGCATGGCCTGCAAAATTAAAAAGAGTGAGGGTAGGGGTGGGGAGGAGAGGGATGCATTGAGAATATTGAAGGGAGTGACATTGATCAAGATAGATTGTATTTGTAGACTTCTTGTTGAATGGCAACTCCTTCGTACAGCTGCTTGAAGATATTAAACAAAGCCGGCTGCTGTGGCTCCTTCCTGTCATCCTAGCAACTCAGGAGACTGAGATCTGAAGATTGAGGTTCAAGGCCAGCCCAGGCAGGAGACTCTTATCTCCAATTAACTACCAGAAAACTGGAAATGATAGAGCCCTGGCCTTGAGTTGAAGAGCTCGGGACAGCGCCCAGGCCGAGTTCAAGTCCCACCACTGACAAAAAAATAAATAAATAAACAAGGTCCCATGGGCTCAGCAGGTTGTCGCTGGGCCCAGAAGCAGATGGGAAGGAGCTTATCTGATTATTTGGGAACCTAAGTGTGTTTGTCAGAGTTTCCATGGAGAAAGGATGGCTGAGGAAAGGGTGTCTGTGAGTTTGGAGGGTGTTACCATCAGGTGTATGCTTCAAACATCTGTGGCAACAGTGAAGAATCCAGAGCTGTGCTGCAGAAGCCCACTCTGGAAGAGCCTTTAGTAAGGAGCTGCCACCTTTAGCATAAGACTGCTTCCTTGTAGTGATTTTAACATGTACTCCACTGATGGGTCCCTCAGCTCTGGGATGGCTGTCATCCTTAGTAGGAAGGAACCCAGCACCAACTTCTGGCTTTAGGTTCTCAGTTATCAAGGTTATAATCTCTTGGCAGGTGCCAATAAGTGATGCTATGTACTACTTCTGTCTGTGGTATAGAGTGGCTTGTGGATAAGTGATAGTAGCCAGTCCGTGTGTGTGTGTCTGTGTTTGTTCACTTATGTGTCAGGGCCTGAATACAGGGCCTCAGTGTGTTATCTTACAGCTAGCACTCAACCACTTGAGCCACACCTCCAGTCTGGCATTTTGCTGGTTAAGTGGACATAGAATTTGACAGATTTTTCTGCCCGGGCTAGCTTTGAACTGAGATCCTTGGATCTCTGCTCCTGAGTGGCTAGGATGACAGGAGGGAGCCACCTGTGCCTGGAGGCAGCCACTCCTTTGGATGATTAGATCCCCGTGAGCTGCCCAGTCATGACAGTATGAAATGTACTTTCTGTGGGGGGCCTGGGTAATTCTAGCCTCGGGAGGAAGTTCCAGGTAGAAGACAGGTAGGCAGTAATGACTGAGCACATTCTGATGCTTCTAGTATTGGGCATGATTGGCACTGCTCAGAGTAGTGCCTGACTTGTTCTCTGGAAAGCAGATTGTCCTCCAGTACACAGAGGGGCCCAGGCTGGGAAGTGAGACAGCCTGTTTGGGCTCCCAGCTGGCTTGAGGGTGCATGCCCCTGGCACTCTCCCCCGTCGTCTTCTTGCTGAATGGGCACTTCACTCAGCAGGTCATGCCTGCCTTGTACTGGGTACTGCTCTTGGCTCTGGGAATGCAGAGACAATCCCTGCCCTCCTCTGGTTAGGTGGGACTGCCTAGACTAGCTGCAGGGAGAAGTGCCAGACAGAAGCAGTGGCTGGACAAAGGCTGATGACACGGGAGTGTAAGCAGCCAGTTAGTGGAGAGCAGGCTCCAGAGGCTTTGACTGGTGTGACAGCACTGTCCAGCTGGCTTTCAGGATTTGGAAGGGTCTGCTGGCACTGGCATGTGTTATCCTAGCCATGTGGAGAGGGCCCTGAGTCTGGAGCAGAGACCATGGTTAGAGCCCAGACTGGAGACACAGTGCTCAGTTGGAACTCCATGTTGCTGTGCCTAGTTTCTAGGTCTCCACAGTGATGGGGCCTTTGTGTGCTCCACTGGCTCCATTTGTAAGTAGAGGCTCAAAGGCACGAGTCCAGTCTGGGCAGCTGTGCAGAAAGGTACAGGGCACCAGACCGTGCTGGGCTTATCCCTTGAATTTACTCATGGCTGTTGCTGTGAGCACTGTGAGCTGCAGGGGCCTAGTTCTCTGTCCTAATGCCCTTCCTGGGAGAGAGGAGCATTCCTGGACCAGCTGGGGCAAGAGCAGCGGGGTGGGAGCGTAGTCAGAGGGAGGAAGCAAGGCTGGGCCATCACAGGCCCCTGCCCTGTCCAGCCTAGTGTGGTGGTTGTGCGCATGCCAACTTCGTGCACAGTGAGTGCCTCCTTGAAGGTGATGTGCTCAGAGTCTTCCGAGGGCAGGTAAGAGGTCTGGGACAGAGTTACACTGCAGGTGAGGAGCAGAACTGGCATCAAGCCTGGGTTTTCCTAGTAGTTTTCAGTTGGCCATGCCAGATTGTGGAGAGTGATGCATACAGCCAACACAAGGTGAAAGGCTGCACAGGGTAGGCCTTGGCATGCATGGCCTCCCTTGACCCCCAGTGGTGGCTGCTGCCGTGCCTCTGTGCACAGAGCATTGCATTGGTGCTGCTTCGAGTACCAAGGGACTTCCTGCCCGAGTATATGTCAGAGCTAGGCCCAAGTCCAGTCTAGCTAGTTTTCTCATGTGCCATGTCTTTCATAGACGCTGCCTGCATGAAGCCAGGGGACAAAGGCCAGTCTAGATTGAGACTAGTACCTGCTGGGGTTGCTTCTCAGACGGCTGGACCGTCGCCTGCCTCTTCAAGCAGTTCTAGCAGTCTGTCTCTTGAGTGCTACCGATGACTCAGATGCTCAGCCTAGGCTGCAAACAATTGGACTTCTTGGAGCTGTTTGAGTCCTTCCTGCTTTGGGGGCCACTGCCCGGTACAAGGAGACTGGTTAGCCTCCTTCCTTTCACGTGGCACAGGTATAGGGAACACTGGGTTAGGGGGGTTGCCAGGAAGAACAGGCCAGGCCAGGCCTGTCTTGCTTTCTCCTTGCACGTCCCTGTGTGCTGTTTCATGAGCACATCCGTAGCGTGTCACCGTCTCCCTCCACTCGCATGCACTCTTGAGAGCACAGCCCCATGAGCTTCCTTATCCTGTGCTCCCAAGGGCACCCTGTCAGAGGCGCGAGAGCAGATTGGAGCAGGTCTCATGTTGGACTGTGCTTAGAATGCCTGTGGTTTAGATCAGATTCATTCATAGTCTGGTCCAAGAGAGCATTTTTCCTGTGCATACCTTGCTGCCTGCCTTCTTTTAGTGCCTGCTTTAAACCTCCAAAGGGTTGGGAGATCTGACTTTTCAGTGAAAATGGAACAAAAATGTATGTTTCATAACTGTCTTAATGGAATTTCCCCCCTTTCCCTTTTTTCCCTTTTCCATTCAAAATGATTAAGAATGTTATACAAATGCCAAGGGAGACAATGGTATAGAAGAATATCCAGATGTTAAAGAAATACCCAGTAATGAAGAGCGTCTGTTAGATTTTAATAGGGTAAGTGGACTGTCCTCCTCCTTGCTGTTAACTTAGAAATGGCCACGGCTGCCCTCGTCACTGTAGTCAGACACCTGGGAGCCATGCGACGTACTCCCACCCCCTCCCCATCCCCATCCTCTCTGGCTTTTCCTTCGGGTTTCCCTCACCTTCTCCCTTGACCCTTTATGTCCAGCCTTCTCACAAAGTCCTCCGTCTTGCTCTGGCCGCCTTGACACTGCTGCCGCAGGACATCTACATGGGAAGCTGGCCGGCCCCGACCTTCTTGAGCGGCACCTTTGCATCTGTCAAAGCACTTGCCAAGGAGCCTTTCTAGTGGCTTTTTCCTGTCTGTCCTGGCCTCTGAGGGACAGATATTCCGCCCCCTCCCCCCTGCCTCTGTCCCTCACCACACTGTCTGGGTAGCACTCTTGTTGGAGCCATGGCATTTGGTGCACTGGATAATCTATACATCGGTATTGTCAGAAAGGCTGGGTGCCTTGAAGGCAGGGTCATGGCCCGTGTCTGCCTTAGTCTCAGGCCTTCCTAGTTAGGCAAGAAGGCGGGTGAATAAATTTAAGGAGACTCATTTTCCTTCTCAGAGCTGATTGTGGGTGTTGGTTCAAGCCCTGTAAGAACTTCCTTCAAAACACCACGTGATGTCTGTGCCCACAGGCCTGTCATTTGGTGGACCGAGGCTGCCCTGTAAGGGGGCTCGCAGACTCCTCCTTCCCACCAACCTCAAGCCCAGACCTGGAGCCACTCTTGCCTGTCTCTTCCTCCCTCCCTGCACATGCAGTCTGCCTACTGGCCTGAGTTCCACTCACATCCACTTCATACCGCCCCTCTATCCATCCTCTCATGCCTCCTCAGGGTCCTTCCTGCTTCTGCTTCTGCTCTCTAGCCAGCAAGACAGTGGCCTCAAAATACCCTCACGTGGTAGGCACTGATGGCACGCCCATTTTTCCTGGAAAAAAAACAAAAAACCCCAAAACATGAGGCACCTAAAGATTAAGAGCCATGTGGCTAAGGTCATAGAACTGAACTACCAAGTGAGTGCAGTCCTGAGCCGGGAGCCCCTGTGCCCTGACTCTAGGACCCCACCCCCATCCCGTTCCCCGCACTCCTACCTGCTGCATAAAGCCCTAACTCCCTCTGGCCTGGAAGGCCCTGTGTGCTTTGGCCCCCTGGCTCAGCAGTCTTGATCTCCCCTCCCTGGCCTTTCAGTGCTAGTGCTTTGGGCTCTCCAGCAGGGACAGTGATAGAGTAGGGCTGGTAAGTGTGTTGTGGGGGTGGCGAGCGTTGCTGTGACTCGCAGAGTTTCTACTTGCCTCTCGTGTCTGAGGGGCAAGAGATGCTAACCCTCTCATGGAGGAACAGTCCCACACTAGAGAATCAACCCTATGCAGGGTGAGATCATGCTGGGCCCATTGCAGAAACTCCCCCCTCCCCCCCAGAGTCCCACCTCTCAGCCACTCCCATCCTCCCCACCCGCAGGGCATCGAACCCGAGGAGTGGCCACCTCCTGGAAAAGGTCTGCACCCGTCTGCACCCAGCACCAGAGCACTTAAACACTTGTAGAAAATTAAGGAATCCCTTTTAGCTACCCTGACACCGCCACATTGTCCACGTGACCCCGTGCAGAATTCATATTTGGGATCTTGATGGATTAGGGAGCAGAG
Source organism: Dipodomys merriami (assembly GCF_024711535.1). NCBI lineage: Eukaryota > Metazoa > Chordata > Mammalia > Rodentia > Heteromyidae > Dipodomys > Dipodomys merriami. Next base: position 3,039,990 of record NW_027202749.1, on the reverse strand, counting down.
GAAATTTTTCTCTAAAAAAGTGAAACTCCACAGAACACTAGTGATTTGTTCTTTCTTCTCTGTTTAATCAGTGGGGTGTCTTAGCCCTTTGGAGGAGAAGTTTTGATTTTTGAACTGTTGAACATTTGTTCTTGAATCTTAGGTGTCTTCTGTTTATGAGGCACGATGCACAGAAGAGAGAGGTTCTGGAGCAAAACCGAACGGCCTCCGCAGGAAGACGTACTCCAGCGCCAGCTCCGACTCCCGGGACTCTGGCTCCGAAGGCGGCCAGTGGGCGGGCCCCAGTGGAGAGGAGCTCTTCTCCCGAACTCACCTCTGACCCTGCAGAGTGGCTCCGCTCGTGTCAAACGATGTGTGACGGGAAATCGCCTTCTGTGAGGCCTGTTAGTCTAAAGCAGCAACTTAGGTTTCTTCTTCAATTAACTGATTCACATCAGTGATTCTCTTTCTCTTCTTGCTTATTTTAGAGTTGAGGACAGCTGTCCTGTTGAAGATTTGTTTCCCAGCTGTTCAGTTCTTGCTATCTGAAGTAGACTAGACTGTGCTGTCCAGTGAAGAATGGGTGTGCATGTGCTTGTCTTAGAGGTGTCCCCGCTCCTGCATCGCAGCTGCAGGCCTTCCTTCCCCTCGCTGCCGCTGCTCCGCCATGACCCACCCACATAGCAGCGCCAGCAGCTGTGGCGCTGGCCAGAGACTAGCCATGTTCTCTGAGAGCCAGGAGATGGGCCCTTCCCTGCACGGGGCCCGGGCCTTTCTGAAGGCAGGAGGGAGGCATGGCGACTCATCCGCGGTCCTTCAGTGAAGCCTCATGGACTCTTGACTAGGACCCGCAAGGGTGTGCGCTTAGAGACTTAGTAAACTACTACTGTGTTTTCTCTCTTAGAGTTTCCCTCTAAAGTATCACGGAAGAAACTATGACTTGTTACTCTTGCTAACTGAAGAAGCCAAGGATTTGGGGGGTGGGACAGGAGATGAGGCGGGGAGGGGTAAGGATGCCCCTCACCCACCCCTCAGCCCAGGGTGAGGCCCTTGGTTGCTGTTCATTGGTGACTACTTTGAGTTGTAGTCCTCAAAACTTGGAAGTTACAAACATTTGACATGCAAGAAGGAAGGCCTTATCACCCCAAAGAAATCTTGGCTGCTGCAGCTAGCTGCTTTGTAGCTGTGATGTAGTATAGCTTGCTTCTTACTTTGTGTTTGAGAGAATGTTCTGGGAAGTTCTGTGTGCTGTGGGCTGGGATGGGTAGAGTAATTTTTTCTGCGTATCGGTGTGACTGCTGTTCTGATTATCGCCTCGTGTGACTTGCTTTCCAGTTGCCTTGGGTTCCCCCAAGGAGTCGGTGCATCTCGCAGGAGGCGTGTGCACGCACCGCCCACGTCCTCGAGCGCTCACCACACTGTACAGCAGAGTGATGCGAGGTTAGGAGCAAAAAGTGCAAAATCGAAACATTCTAAATCATTTTCCTTTTTTTAACCAGCTCGCTGTTTTAAAACAAAAACATCTAGCCTGTAAAATCAGGTTAGCATGTCTGCGACATCAGGGATGTTGGAGAAAAGTCTGACAGCGTCACCACTGACTTGGGCAGGCAGTGGACACAGGAATAACGAGCTTATTGGCTGGGAACTGAACTGCCCCACGAAGTATTTGGTCTGAAGCAGTTAAGTGTGTTGTGTTTTCTTAATTGACAATGTAGAAAGCAGCATCAGTGCTGTGTGGAGTGCTGGAGTTGTGTGTGTCCTCACCATGGGAAGCCCGGATCGCTCTCTGGGGTCCTCACTGCCTGCTAGGGTTTATTTTTATACAGCATACCATCATCCTTTGACACTTTACAGTGGATGTGTGTGTGTGTGTGTGTGTGTGTGTGTGTGTGTGTATGTGTATGTGTGTGTATGTGTGTGTATGAGTGCGTGTGTGCATGTGTAAGGTTTTTTTGTTGCACTTATTTATTTATAGACATAAGTTTTTATGTATTTTCTTTCTTTTAGAGCTTCCTAAAATTTGATTAGCATCTGCACTGAAATATCACTTAATAACATCAAAGGCAAAAAAAAAAAAAAGGATTGGAAATTGAAAATTCCTAAAATCACTGCAGTGACCATTATCCTAGGAATCGTTGCTTATGTAGCAGAGACCAAATAAATAGATTTCCGATACAACCTTGAGCTCAGCTGATTGTGGACAGCTGCTGCTCATCATGAAAGGGCTCCAAAGTGACAAAGGAGCTGACATCCTCCAGCGTGGGGGAGGGGCTATAGAATGCCTTCCGTGGGGGACGGGAAGGCTGATAAGCAAAGGATCGACAAAGTCTATTTGTTATCATAGTGAAGTGGCTAAAGCTCAGAGGCTTTTAGCACAGAGTTGAAAGTGTGGTTTTTAAGTTTTGTGAATGGATGATCACAAAAAGCATTAAAAACAGTTGGCAAATGCTGAGCGCGCTATGGTGTGGCGCATACACTATGCCATGGTGTGGCACGCTCACTGGTGTGACATGCTCACTGTGATGTGCCGTGCACACTACCCTGTGGCACACACTGGTGTGACACGCTCACTGGTGTGGCACACTACTCTGTAGTGTGGCAGCACTGGTGTGACGCAGGTTGCATATCCATAGCACTGAGGTTTCAGTTTTCCATTCCTGCGCTCAGATTTTTTTTTCCGTGGTTGTATTGTTCTGATTTCACGTACACCAGAGTAACTGATTTTTTTTTGTTTGTTTTCTTGTGGAGTTAACACCAAATAAAAAAAAAATTAAAAACAGTTTGCTGATATTATTTATGATACAAAAGATTTCAAGAAACTCGGCCTCTTAACTGAAGAACCTAAGAGCGTAAATTACCTTATTATATGGAAAGCAGGTAACTTCCTTACAGAGGCCCCGGAAACTGGAAAGGGGAGTGGGCGGGGTCTATTGAGTAATAAGCAGACTTTTTATCCCAGCACACGCGGTAGGCCTGATCCTCACAAAGGTAATAAAACTGCTTCTTTGTTTTTCTCTGGAGAAAAAAAAACAACAGATGTTTACACATGTAACATGATTGGTGTCTGTTATAAAAAGAAGTCTGTGTATGCTTAAGAGCGCACATGGGGAAGGCAGACGCCTCCATTCTTCACCCCTGTGCTGCAGAGCTGCCACAGCCCCTGGTTGAGACAGGAACTCGCTCTGTCCTGACGTCCAGGCTCAGCAGTCACGCAGCTGTGTGGTTACAGTTGGATTCTCTGCCATCATGAGGTTTAGCATTGATCACGGTTGGTTAGAGCATTTTTCTGTGTATTCACTACTGAATGCTATTCCTGTGGGCAGCCTTGAGCGTGTCTGTCCTTACTGGTGGGCACAGCTCCCGTGGGGAGATCCTGGGCTGCCGTGGCGCGCTGGCCGGCGTCCTCTGGAGCAGGCTCTGGCCACCATCTGAGGTGGTATGTGCCTTTTTCTCCACGCTGTAGCATGTACTTCATTTGAGCCATTTGAGGAAAGTTCTTGTTCTCAGTTTAGCAGTCACCTTTCATGGAGGGGGGTGGAGGTGGGGGCGAGGGGCCTCCGTAGAGGACTAAATTTTGACTTACTGCTTGTGCCTGTCCTGTTTTAATACTTGAAAATGTTTTCTCTACCTTATAACACCTATTTTCCCATGGTTTTTTTGTTTCTTTTGTTTTTTGCCAGTGCTGGTGCTGTCTCTTAAGCTTTTTGCTCCAGGCCAGCATTCTACCACTTGAGTCACAGCACCATTTCCAGCTTTTTCTGTAATTAATTGGAGATGAGTCTCAGTGGCGGGCTGGGAAGGTGGCTCAGTGGTAGAGCACTTGCCTTGTGTGCCTGAGGTCCTGAGTTCGACTCCTCAGCACCACATAAGCAAAAAGAAAAAAGCCGGAAGTGGTGCTGTGGCTCTAGCCTTGAGCTGAAGAGCTGAGGGACAGTGCCCAGGCCCAGAGTTCAGGCCCCACGACCGGACCCCCCCCCCCCCAAAAAAAAAAAGTCTCAGTGGCTTTCCTGTGCAGCTCACTTTGAACCGTGATCCTCAGACCTCAGCCTCCTGAGTAGCTAGGATGACAGGCGTGACCACTGGCGCCCTACAGAACCCATATTCTTTATGCAGTTTATCTCTGAAAAAAATGAAGCTTAAGGATGCGACCTCGTTTTCCCCAGTTCACTTCCAGCCACCTTGATACTTTGTGAGCCCTCCATGTTCCCTGGATCTGCCTCTCAAATAGCTGGGATTACAGATGTGTGCCATTGTACCTGGCTTGGTGTTAAGCTGCTTTTGGCTTTGTGATCTTGGGTAGGTAGGGTACCTTGTACCTAGAGAAGCCTCTGAGTGCTGGATCATAATTGACCAAGACTGGTTTCTATGGAGAGTTGGCTTGAACTCTTACCCTCCTTAGAGTGGCCTGGTAGGACCCTCTTCCTGGAGACACCACGGATGTGTGTGTGGCTGGCAGTGATACAGTCACCCAGGTGCTATGGGCACCCAGGAACATGGGACTCGCTCTGTTCAGCCTTCAGCTCAGGGCGCCCTGGGTGTTGAGGGGAAGCCGGCTCCACAGGACGTGAGATGTGTTTAAAGTCACGCAGGTCCCTGGCAGGGCCAGGGCTCCAGCTGAGCCTTGTGACTGCATTCGACGCGCCCACACCGCCACCTCCAGATGTCACTCTACACGCTGGGAGTAGGTTCTGACCAGGATGCCCTCTCCAGGAATTGCGGGCAGGCGGGGCTCACAGGCCCGTCACTGGGATCCCAAGGGCCAATATGATGTGTCCCAGGACTGAGTGTACCCCGTGCTCCCTCTGTGTGTGGGGGGGGGGCAGGGGGAGCCTGGCCAGAGCAGAAGTGCAAAGGGAAAGTTACCCCTGACCAGCTACACAGATCAGTTACATACCTGTGGGTGTCTCCAGGGAAGAGCACCCCAACAGGAAGCCTTGGCTCCCCACCAACCCCTTGCCTGTCTGCGCCTGCTCCCCCCAGCACACGAGTTGCTCTGCCAGGCACTGTGGTCCACTCGAGTGGCACAGGGCGGCCGTAGAGACGGGCCTCTGCCTCAGGCTTGCGGCTCCGGCCCTGCTGCTGTGCCTTGCTGCCGGGCGGCCCTGAGCATGAGCAGGAACGGGAAGGTAGCACACAGGCGGCCGCAGGCCGTGCTCTGAGCACGGACGTCAGGGCAGATGTCACCTGGGCGCCGCCTGCCAGCCACCACCGCTGGTGTGGTTAGTGGGCACCATTGCCAGGGTTAGTCCCAAGGGAGGGGGCTGGTCTGTGGGTCAGGGTCCTTGGCATCTGTGGAAACTGCTGCAGTTGGCCGGCTCTACAGATGTAACCCCTGGCCAGCTAGGTGCTGGCCACAGCCATGTACCATCATGTGACTTACCCAGGCACACCCACACCCTTGAAGACAGGAAAACTGCTTCTCTGGCCATCCCAGGGCCTCCATCTGACTCCCAGTATGCTGGCTTGGCCAGAAGATGGGGCCAAGGGCAGCATCAGATCCACGAGTGCGCGTTGGCGCAGGGCCGAGGAGCTCCGTCCAGACCACCAAGCCTGTGGAGGAGGAAGGCGGGCAGCCGGGCACCTCACCTAAGGCCCACTTGGAGTCTCAGGGGCAGGAGAGCCTCTCCCACAGATCTTGGCACAGATGTACGGGTGAGAAGAGGGCACGGGGCAGGCTCGGCGCGGAGCTAGTTTGGTTTTGCAAGCCCAGGGTGGGTGGCAGGTCCTGAAGGACGAGGGACCCATTTCTCTTCCAGGAAACACAGGAGGCTCTGTCTCCGCCCCAGGCTCCCGCACACCCCAGTGGCTGGCCCTGTTGCCTGCTGGGCAGCACCCCACGGAAGGCCATCAGCAGGGCACAGTGCCACACACAGAAAGGCAGCTTGGAGGGAGGCGCCGGGTGACAGGAACAGGATCTCCCCTCCTTCCAGGGGAGCGGGGAAGCAGCTCGGGGGTGGGCCACACTGCCAGCGCGGGCTCATCTCCAGTCCTAGGGAGGTGGTCTCCCACAGATCAGTGCCGGGCGTGAATGGATGCGTGGTGGGGCTGTTGCCCCCTCTGAAGCCAGTGGCAGGAGCCATTTCATGGCCTCCACTTGGGTATTGGGCTGGGGCTGGGGAGCTGGCAGGACTAGTTCGTGTGGGGCCTTGTATGCCTCCGGCTGCCAGTGTGGAGGGCCTGAGACGGGCACTGTGTATGCCATGGGTGAGCAAGTGCTCTCCAACACTGGGTAAAGACGGCTAGATATGGTGCCAGTTGCTCACGCCTGCCATCCTAGCTACCCAGGAGGCTGAGATCTGAGGATCACAGTTCAAAGCCAGCTGGGCCAGGAAAGTCCGGGAGACTCTTTATCTCCAATGAACCACCAGAAAACCAGAAGTGCTGTGGCTCAAGTGGTAGAGTGCTGGCCTTGAGCTGAAGCACTCAGGGACAGCGCCCAGGCCCAGAGTTCAAGCCCCATGACCGACTAGAATTAAAAATAAGAATGTGCTAGAACTTGTGCAGTATTTCAAAGAAGGCTGTCACAGAGATCTAGATGGAGCGTGAACAAGTGATAAGACAGGTCACTCATGATCACTGTGCCCAGGAGCCTTTCTCAGGCCAGTCTCCTGTAGACTGGTGACCCACCCCACCTCCCAGACAGTGGTGATTTGGGCTTTCTCAGCAGTGAAGCCCTTGGTCAACCATGTGAGAGGAATTGAAGCATGCTGCCATCACATTGAAAACTGGTTAATTGAAAATCAATACAGTGCTCCACGCGGCAACCCCAATGTAAACCAGCCTCAGCGGGTGGCCCGTGGAACCACAGCTGAACAAAATAAATCCAAGAGCCGCTGAGAGCCTTTAACTGAGAGTGCAGTCATACATACCTGTAGTCCCAGCACTCAAGAGGCAGAAGCATGAGGAGCACCTTAGCCCTGACTCAAAAATAAAAGCTGGCTGGATATAGTGACTCAAGCCTACAATCCTCACTAGATAGGAGGTAGAGATCGGGTTGTAGTCGGAGGTCAGAAGTTCACGAGACTCCATCCCAACCAGCTGTTGGGCTAGATCTTGCATGCCTGTAACCCCAGGGACAGAAGTAGGAGGATCCCAGCCCAGGCTTGCCCAGTCATAAAGTAAAGCTCTACCTAAAAAATAACCAAGGTGGGCTGGGAAGGTGGCTCAGTGGTAGAGTGCTTGCCTTGCAGGCATGAGGCCCTGGGTTCGATTCCTCAGCACCATATAAGCAGAAAAAAGCCAGAAGTGGTGCTGTGGCTCAAGTGGTAGAGCACTAGCCTTGAGCTGAAGAGCTGAGGGACAGCGCCCAGGACCAGAGTTCAGGCCCCACAACCGACAAAAAAAAAAAAAAAAAAAAAATTACCAAGGCAAAAAAGGGGGCTAGAGGTATGGCTCAAGTGGTAGAGCAGCTGCGAAGCCCTGAATTCAATCTCCAGTACCACCAAAACCTAAATACATAGTTCATAGGTGCGTACCTATGACCCCAGCTACTTGGGAAGCAGAAATTGGGTGGATTGCAGGTCTAGGCCAGCCAGGGAAGGAAGCTATCTAACACATAAATCAGGTTTGGTGACCCGTGGTGTCAGCTACTGGGAAGGCCACCATTGGCAGAGATTGTGGTGCGAGGCCAACCCAGAGCAAAACTGTGCTATCTTATTAGGAACATAACCAAGGCAGAATGGGTTGGTAGAGCGGCTTAATGGTAGAGCGGCTGCCTGGCAAGTGTAAGGCCCTGAAATCAAACTGCCAAATAAAAATAAATAAGATTGTAAAGAGGGCTATGTTTGTGGCTCAGTGGTCCTGGGTTTTATTCCCAGTGAAGTAATACACACCTACAAAATAGGGTAATAGAAGATATTTGAGAAATTGCTTATTAGATATGCCAATGACATTATCATTATGCTTTTAAAAAGCTGAACTACTGCAGAAACTGAATCTACATTGGGAGAATCTAGGAAAATGGGAGAGTACAGGGGAGACTGGCAGTGATGGGTCTCTCAGGATCCCGTACCGTCTTCTGTTTCACATGGTTTTGGTATCTTCTATCACACACGTTACCCACAAGCGGTTACAAACGGAAGTCAGAGTCAGAGGGGGAGCTCACTCTGAAAGGCAGAGAAGCCACCGCTGTCGCCACCAGTGCCGGACTGAGCCTGGGGCAGGGCCCGGACACAGGACTGACCTCCCGAGTTTTCTGTAGGCCTGCTACCTCTTGGAGGCAGAGCCACTGGAAGCTGCCCACCAACACCTCCTTTCCTTTTGTGGATGCTTGTGCCTGTACTGGGGCGTGAACTCTGAGCCTTGTGTTCTTGTTCAGCTTTCTTGCTCATGGCTGATGCTCTACCATATGAGCCGTGTCTCTAATCCAGCTTTTTTTTTTTTTGCTGGTTTTCCCGCCCATTATGCAAACATCCTTGGCCACAGGATCAGTAAGCAGGGAGATCCCAGGTTGGACAGACTGCGGGCAGGCTCCTTGCAGACGTGGCTAAGAGGCTGTGGTCACCCTTGTGACCCTGCTACCGGGCACCCGTGTGCCATCCCTTCCCAGTTTTCCTCAGTTCACAGAGACTCCATTTTCATCTGACAGTTTTCACCCTGTGCTCTCCCCCACCCACTTCCTATGTTAAAACCAGCCCCACGGTAATTTGTTTGGAAATGATTAGGTGATGAAGTCATCTATCTGACAGATTAGATCAGATTGGTGCCCTTATCAAAGGACCCTCAGCCCTTCAGCCCCTAAGAACACATTGTAAACCTGGAGGCAGACCTCGTCAGCCTCCAGAACTGTGGGAAGCAAATTTCTGTTATTTGTAAGCTGCCAGTCTGCGGTACTTGGTTAGGCCGATCTGAAAGGACTAATCCACAGGACCTTTGCACAGGTTATTTCCTGAGGCCTCTTCTCTTTTCCTAAGCCTTCATGTTGCAGCTGACACTAGGTGTGTCTGTTGCGGTGCTGTTTGTTACAGACGTAGCTCCTGTAGTTTATGGGAACATTCAATCAGTGGCCTCCACAGCATCTGCAGTCTGTGTGCCCAGGGTAGGGGCTCCGGACACACAGTGAGCGGTGCACACGACCTGTCATGACGCCCTCCAAGCCCGGCCTCCCTCAGTCACCATGTCCCACTGATGATGAGATATGTGAAGACTGCTGCAGGGACTCGGACAGTAACGCCAGGGCCTTAGAGCACAGTGCTGAGCGCCTGTACTGAAGGGAAATGTTCTGGGGACATTCTCCATGGTTGACTCCGTTCCCCAGGGCTGCTCTATGCAGCCACCTGTTCTATGCGTGTTCAGGCTCCCGCAGTGCCTCGTGCCAGGAAGAGTTCTCAAGCCTCCCTAGGAAGGCCGGTGGCTCAGCGCGCCCTCCCTAGATATCCCAGATGCTTCCTTGCTTTCCATCACCTGTGCATGAACAAATGCTCGGCAGCCTGCCTCCAACACTGAAGAGCTTCCCGCTCTCGCGTGGCGGGGGGCAGGAGGGGGAGAGGCTGCTGAGGCCCCAGGCTGGGTGGAAGAGCAGAGGGGGTTCTGCCCGGGCTCTGGCCTCCTCTCGCCCTGGAACCCTCTCTTCCTGGGCCTCACTTCTCCAGGCCGACCGGCCTGCCTCGCCTTCCTCCTGCCCACTAAGGAAGGCCGTGGCCTGGTGGCTGCTCTCCACCCCAGACTCGGCCTCCTCGAGCTCCGTGTCCACCTGGGACAGCCCAGAGAGGATGGGTGTGCCGGGCAGAGCGCCAAGCCGCCCATGCTGCCTGCCTCTTTCCGGGCACTCAGTGGTAGGGAGGGAGAGTGGAGGGCTGTGGCGTGGAGGCAGGGATCCCATGGGTAGAGACAGAGCGTGGAGCTGTTGCCTTCTCTGCCCTCTCACCACTTGTACCCCCAGAGGCTGAGGCAGGAGGGTCCTCCTGCCTCACCATCCTGTACCACCACATAGCAAAACCCTTCTCAAAACCACCCCAGAAAGCCTCCTCCCCCATTCCCCACCCACTGCCCTGTGGGCAGAGTGGCCAGGGCTGGTAGGATGAGATCCAAGGGAGAGGCTGGTACCAGAGCCAAACTCGAGGTCTTGGCTGCTCATGGCTGGTGCTCCACCACAGAACAATGCCTCCAGCCCGCCTTTCTGCTGGCTAACTGGCAATGGAGCAGCTTGGATTACCAGTGTGAGCCACCAGTGCCCTGCTTCCCTGGAGGTTCTGAGAGATTTAGGGTAGAGATTTAGTGACTCCTTGTGCTCACCTGGCATCCTGGTGCCCAGCACAATGCCTGACCTAACACGTGGGAAGTGCTGAGGGACCCTTAGGGTAGAGACCCAGGGATGGACCCTGAAGTGGGGCAGCAGAGGGGAAGTGGCACTGTCACTCTCCCCCTGCCCCCTGCTTTGCTCTTGGGTGGCAGCAACAGCAGACTGCTCGAGGATGCCTTTACTGCTGGGCACTGGTGCTCACGCCTGTAATTTTAGCTACTCAGGAGGCTGAGATCTGAGGATCGCAATTCAAAGTCAGCCTGGGCAGGAAAGTCCGTGAGACTCTTTATCTCCAATGAGCCACCAGAAAACCAGAAGTGGCACTGTGGCTCAAGTGGTAGAGACTAGCCGTGAGCTACAGAGCTGAGGGACAGGGGCTGGGAAGGTGGCTCAGTGGTAGAGCACTTGCCTTGCATGCTCAAGGTCCTGGGTTCGATTCCTCAGCACCACATAAGAAAAGAGCCGGAAGTGGGGCTGTGGCTTAAGTGGTAGAGTGCTAGCCTTGAGCTGAAGAGCTGAGGGACAGCGCCCAGGCCCAGAGTTCAGGCCCCACGACCGGACCCAAAAAAAAAAAAAAAAACCTTGTGACAGAGCTGAGGGACAGCGCCCAGGCCCAGAGTTCAAGCCCCATGACCGACAAAAAACAAAGCAACGCTGCTCTGGAGATTCCTTTGGTGAGCTGTGACACAAAGCCCTCTGTGCATTTCCTCAGAGCCTGAGCCTGGCCTCTTCTTTCTCTGATGCATCAGTGTGACCCGAGGGAATCTGTGCCCATGCCTCCTCCTGCCCTCTACCCCAGGCTCTGGAGATGGGTGTTCCTGGGTTGGGAGCCAGTCCCTCCTGAGTTAAGCCTCCCAGAATCTGGGTGCTGAGTTCCCAGAGCAGCCGGAGAGTGGGGCACAACCCGGTGGTCCTCAGCCCAATCGAGCGTGTCTGTGGTGATGCCAGCCTCTCAAGGGGGTGCAGGCCTTGTGTTGCTTTGGTCAGGTTTTGGGGGCAAGATCACCCTCCCATGGCCTTGGGCACTGTGCTTATGTTTGTGGGCCCATCCTCCTTGTTTGTGGGGACATTTAAAGTTACAAAACGTACAGGCGAAGATGCTAGGGTGTACTGGGTACTTCCTCTTTTACCCCTATACTTTTTTCCCCCCTCCTCCTCCTTCTCTTCCTTCTTCTCCTTTTGTACTGGGGATTGAACTCAGGACCTCGAGCTTGTTAGACAGGTGCTTAACCACTTGAGCCACACTCCAGGCTTTTTAGCTTTGTTTTCTGGCTTGGGCTTGGCTTCTGACAGTGGTCCCCCTATCACTGCTGGGAGTGGGTGGTGCTGTGGCCAAGAGCTTTCCAGGCATGCTAGACACTGGCAAAGATAGGTAGACAGTTTTTTTTTTTTTTTTTTGCATTTCCCTGTTGGATCCTGGTGACAGGGTAGGAGGAAAGGCTGTCTGTCTTATGGAGATAGAGGTGCAGGGGGAGGCAGGTAGAGAGGCTTTCTGGATGCCTGAGGCATTGGCCAGTGACATAAGGGTCTGATGGACTTCCTGTCTGAATCAAGCAAGGGCTTTACAGTCATCCCAGGAACCATTGGGGTTGGCGTCCTGGGAAGCAGTAGAGCCTGCAGCAGTGGGCCAGGCTGGGGCCCCAGGCACAGCTGACACCTTGACAGTGTTCTCTCAATTCCAGGCATCAAGGAGGTGCTAGGTTCTGAGAGGTGAAGTGAGGTGACACAGATAGCCACACATCTCAATCCTGTTTGTTGTTTTTAATTTTGCTAGGCTCAGATTGCTGTGTGCCTTTACCTAGAATACTTCCGGGTGCTGAGGACAATAAGGTAAGACATAGGTCAAAGCCACAGGCAGGGAAGGGGATGTGGGCTCTTGGGGGGGTCTTTCTCCAGCAACAGGCTGGCGAGTGTGAGTGGAAAGGCCGATAGGGGGCGCCAAACGCAAAGCTTTGCACCACAATGGCTCCTGATTGTTGTAAACCCTCCAGACTCTCAATCAGGCTGGGAAGTAGTTAGGGAGTCCCAAGAAATGCTGTGAAAGCCATCCTACTAATCTCATGTGCCCAGTTCTACCTGAGCCAGCACTGGGCAAGGATCTGCCTTCCTGTTAGTGTGGAGGAGCAGGGACAAGACCTGGTATTGTTTTTGCTTAAAATCACCAAGTTTAGGCTTTTATAAAGCTTCTATTAGACACCAATACTCTGCTTTCTTGTATTACACCAAGAGGTGGTTATTGTTATTTTTTAGAATCCTTCCTACTATCACTAATATGTGCCAAGCAATTTTACAGCAATGAGCTGGGGAGGAGAGACAAGTTAGGGGTTTTGTGAGCCACCCCCAATGACCCTACCCCACACAAAACGAATTCACTGCGTGTCTCCAGGTGTTGGGCTGACGTGATGCTCTTCCTGACCCTGACTGGTCCACTCGAGTCCTGGGGTCGGCTCAGCTATAGTGGGCTCTTGGGTTTCCCCTTTGGTGATTCCTGGTCTAAACCCAGGTCTTCTTGGTGGGGCCACAGCAATCTGACACATCTGCAACTGGCCCAGGAGGAATACATGTGATGAGCTTGCTGGGTCTGGTTCACAGAGCTCACCCTCTAGAGGGTCAACTACTTCTCCTATGGGGTGGCCAAGCAGCATCGCCAAGAAGCAGGCATCTGGCGGGGAATTCTATCTGAATTCATGCTCTGCTCCGTGAAACGGATTCGATCACAGCCCTCCCCACTCCCCCCGTTAGATAGAAATAACACACACAGATGGCAGACCGTTCTGCACCTTACCCAGCTTCCAGAACACTCGTGAAGCCCGACCTCACCTCCGCGGGCCCGCAGCGCTGATGAGAAGCCTTCAGGGAGTGGAGATGGCGCCAGGCCCCAGGTGAGCGCACCACGGAGGAAGCCGAGAAGCCCTCTCTGCGGACCAAGAGGTCAAAGCCGCGCCCGGGGCCGCGGAGGCCGCCCACCCCGGCGCGTGCTCGCGCGGCCTCCTCCCTTTGTCCGGCACGGCGCGCGTCCCTCCCGCACCTGCGGGCAGGGGCGCCCCATCGATGCGCTCCGCCGCTCGGCTCCCCACGCCTGGTCCAGCCCGCTCGTGCCCCTTCCCCCGCCCAGCCGCTTCCCACTTCCAAGATGGCCGCGGGTGGAGTCGACCAGGTGAGGGAGCCCCTGTCGCGCTCCTGCGCCGGCTCTGCGGATACCCGAACCCTCTCGAGGCTTTTCCGCGCAGCTCCGCTCGGACCCGGGACAGCAAAGGGCCTGAGGCGCTGCACTGAAGCCGGGCGGGCATCTAGCGGCCGGAAGAGGGGCGGGCGAGCGACGCCGAGCTCCGAGCGCAGCGGCGGCGCGGCGGGGGTGACGGGCCGGGCGGAAGAGCGGGCTCAGCCGAGGGGGCGTGGCCAGGAGCGGGGGCGTGGCCGTGCGAGGGCGTGTCCCGGGAGGGGCGTGGCCGCGCCGCGGCTGGCGCGCACCTGCCACGGACGCGCTGCGGCGGCGCGGGCCCAGCCGGCTGCGGGTCCCGCTCGGCCTGGGGCGCGGGCCCGGGATGGCGTGTGAGCCGCGCTGACGGGGTACTGGGGGCTTCGGGAAGGCCGGGCCGCGAGGGGCGCGCCTCAGGCGGGGGAGGGGGCTCGGGGCCGGCCCGGCTCGGGGCGGAGGGCCGGCCGCGCTCCCCCGTCCCTCGCGCCTTGGCCGGAACTCGGCAAAAAGTTTCTCCCTCGGACGCGGGGCTCGGAGCGCCCGCCGCGGGAGAGCGTGCGCGCCCGGGCGGAGCCGGCGGGGCCCCGTCCGTGGATCTCCGTGTCCGGCCGCGGAGGTGCCGGTGGGCCCGAGGCGGGGTCCCCGCTGACCCCGGACGGGACGCACGGGAGCCCGGCGGGAAGCCCTGTGCGTCGTCAGGGCGAACCCGAAGCTTTGCCGTGGGGGGTCAGTGCGCCCCCAAACCTGGCCGCCTCGGCCCCGCTCGGGCGTCGCGCGGGCGCGGTGGGACCCGGGGGGGGGGGGGGGACCCGGTCCGGCCCTCCGCTCTCCGCCCGCCCAGCACGGCTGTGGGAAGCCGGGGTCGCCGCTTACCGAGCAGGTCTGCCGGGGAGGTGCCGGCCTGGGGGTCGAGGCCCCCGGGGAAGAGGCCCGTGGTCCGCCGCCGGCGGCCACTCTGCGCTGCGGGCTCGGCCCAGCCCACCCCCGCCGACCCCCCGCCACGCACACTCCGCTCTTTAAAAGTGACTGTTGTGGCTCGCGTGGCTCACGGCTCAGAGCTACTAACCTTCGTGTTCCAACCTTGACACGGGCACGTGTAGACATTAATACGCGGTCTACCGGAGAGAATTTCAAAGGGAACTGTGTAATTCAGGGCTGGGTTAGAAAGTTCTTGGGCCCGGCTTATGCTTGACTGTGGGACTGGAAAGCCTTCAGGGCTGGATTAGCGTGGCTGAGGTCGGGAGAGCTGTTAGTGGCAGGAGGAAGCTATACCTCCAGCCTGTGTACACACACAGTGGCTGTTTCTGGGCCTGCTTATGCAAATGTGTTGCTAAAATTGTGGGGCTGAGGTGGCTGGTCCTCTCTTGCCCAGAAGAATAACACCAGCCAGCATCTCCAAGGCTTAGCTCGTGCTGAGGATCTGTGTGCATTTCTTTCCTTAATTCTTGTCAGTGAGGTGTCCCCATCTTACTTCAAGGAAACAGAGGCAGAGGGAAGTTAAGAAAGGAACTCAAGATTACACAACCGGTTCCTGGATTAGCCTAGATTTGAATCCAGAAAGTCTACTTCTAAAGCCTGGGCTATTTTTCCTGTTTTATTTTTAAAATTTACTTTTTTCAGTACTGGAGTTTGAATTCCGGGCCTCAAGTGCCTGCAGGCATTCACTCACTTGAACCACAGCCCTTAGGTCTTTTTGCTTTGCTTAGGTTTTGAGAAAGAGTCTCATGTTTCTGCCTGGAGGCTGGCTGTGACAATTCTTACCCTAAAGACCAATCCATTAAAAAAAATGACTTGCCTGGCACCAGCGGCTCATGTTTATAATCTTCGCTATTCAGGAGGTTGAGATCTGAGGAGTGAGGTTCAAAGCCAGCCCTGGCAGGAAAGTCCGTTGAGACTGTTATGTCCAATGAAGCACCAAAAAGCTGGAAGTTGAGCTGTGACTTCAGTGGTAGTGCTATTCTTGAGCAAAAATGTTCAAGGACAGCACCTAGGCCCTGAGTTCAAGCACTAGGACCAGTGTGCACACGAGTGCGCATGCGTGCGCGCGCACAAACACACACACACACACAATATACTTTTATAGTAACTAGCCCATTCTAGGCAATGTGTGGTAGTGCAAAGGGTATGACCTGTCATGCTAGGCAGGATGGCTGCAGTTGCTTGCTTGTACTGGCCCTCAGGGTGGCATGTGCCCTGGGGTGGTGACTCCAAGTAATTCGGGTGGTGGGGTGTTAACCAGATTATGGATGGAAACACCAAATTCAGTGCCTGGCAGGCCGGAGTAGCTGCTTGCCCTTCCTGCCTCCACCAGGACTGGAGTTAAGGAAGAAGGCCCATTGGTGCCATAGAGCCTCTGAAGAGGAAGCGGGGCTCCATGGGGCGGGGACAGGGTGGGGGTGGGGTGCTCGTCCCTGGCCTTCCTTGGTTCCATGGTGTGATCGGTTCCCCTGACCTATCTTGTGCTGCAAGTGCAGCCTCGTGGAAACATGGGGGACCTTGAGGCCTCGCTGGAGACAGAAGATTCAGGTGGGGCCCGTCCAGGAGACCTGGGCAGGAAGAATACTCTTCACGAAGTGTAAGATGGAGAGTACAGGGGCTGGGAAGGTGGCTCAGTGGTAGAGTGCTTACCTGGCATGCATGAGGCCTTGGGTTCGATTCCTCAGTACCACATAAGCAGAAAAAAGCCAGAAGTGGTGCTATGGCTCAAGTGGTAGAGCACTAGCCTTGAGCTGAAGAGCTGAGGGACAGCGCCCAGGCCCAGAGTTCAGGCCCCACAACCACCACCACCAACAACAAAAGGTGGAGAGTACAGCCTGATGTTCTGTGTGAGAATTGTAGGAGGGTCCTGGTGTGATTGGCCTTTGTCATCAGCAAAGCACGACCTTTGAGTCACAGGATTGGGGTCCAGCCCAGCTCTCCTTCTGCAGTGGACACCTTGAGCAGGCTGCACACCTCTGTTTCCTCCTGTGTGCACTGGGATAGTACCTAGTGCGTATCAGTGTTGAGAACCTTTAAACAGAATGGCACATGGTGCCTGGTCCACATGAAGTTAGTTTGATGATGTTCAGGTACGGCGGGCATCCCAGGTCTGGCCTGTGACATGTGCCCTCATGCCGTGACCTTCAATAAGGAACTGGAAAGGGGCACTGCCGGGCTGAGGGGAGGAGTGCAGCCAGGGCAGTGTGCTGTCCATCGGGGGTTGGAGGAAGCGGTGACTTCCCCTTGCTGATAGGGTGCCAAGAGGCGCTCCTCGGGAGCCAGAGAGAAGGGAGCAGGAAGGGCCTCAGTCCACAGGAAGAGGGTGCTGGAAGGTGCCTGACCCCCCCTGAAGCCACCAGTGCTTGGGTTTCATAAACTGTCTCATTTACTGATGGAGACTTCTGTTGTTCAGGTGCTATTGAAGGAGTTGGAAATGAAGCGGTGGCTTCTGGATGGAGTGGCTTCCCTCAGTCTACCAGAGTCACTAGCAGAGCCGCTGTCCCCTCTGACTGGTCTGACACTGACGGCAGCTCTGGGGAATGACAGTTGGCTGTCTCAGTCCTTGGCAGCTTTCCTCTCCGCTTCCTGCACAGCTCCGGCCCGGGCAGGGAAATCACTCAGACGGTCTTCCTCTTATCCTCGCTTCACATCTTGCGTGGTTCTCTTTTGTCCGGAAAGTGATGACTGGCCATCATTTGCGCTGTGTTTTGTGTCTCCCCTGGCAGCAGGCCCTGGGGCTGCTCCTTCCTCCCTGGGCTGACCTGAGGCAGCCCGGGCTGCGGGCAGCGCTATGGGGAACTTGAGGTCCGTGACGTGGGAGTTGTAAGCAAAGAAAGAGAAATTTCCTACCACTTTCTGACCTGGTGTGGACAGTGGTCTTCACCACCAGGTCTGGGACTTCCCATGGGGTACCTGGTGTCTTCTGTCTGCACAGACATGTCTCTAGGAACTCCGTGGTAAAGGCTTCTTCCTTGCCCTTGCTTCTGGTGCTCAGCTTCTTGTTGGCCCCTGACCCAGCTCAGCAGCCTTGGTTGGCTGGGCCTGTGCTTGACTTCTGCCCATTTTAAGAACTTAGTTGTAGGCAGTAATTATTCAGCACGTAGTTTTAAACATTCTTATTCTTTTGGCCAGGCAGTGGTATCCAGAAATGGTAGAGTGGTGCCTGCCTAAGGCCTGCAGTCCAGTGGGGAGGGAGACAGGAGAAAGTTGTAAAATCCAGATGTTTTAGGTGGGCTGGGCCCACAGGAGACCAGGAAGTTGGAGCCTGCTTCTCCCTGAGCGAGCTGGAAGGGCTTTTCAGAGAGGAGGAGCTGAGAGAGTTCTGGCAGTGTGGCTTCTGTGCCCATACTCCTGCAGCCCAGGCCCCCCAGGGGCGCCCTTGGGAAGAGCACCACGCAGTGGTCCAGTAGAGCTGAATGTGGAGGGGCAAGGGTTGTGGTGCCAGGTGGGGAGAGATTGAGTCAGAGGGGCCTGGATACCTGCTTAGCTTGGGATTCAGGCATAGTCTGTGTTTGGAAAGCATGTGACTTGGAGGCAGGCCACCTGCTTTTGGTCAGCTTCCAAATCCCAGAAACACGAGTCTTGTTTGTGTAAATCCCCCCCACCCCCCCTCCTGCGCCGTCCTCCCCCCCTCCCCCCCATTGGTGCTGGCAGGATGCTGGGACAATAGCTTCTGGTTTATTTGCCCCAGTGGCATCTGGTAGACAGGCAGGTGAATGGCGCAAGGACAGGTGAACTCTGCCTTTGCAGTTTGTTTCTAGTGTGAGCTGCAAGGGGAAGTACAGATTTCCTTTTAGGCTTTATTTCTCTGAAGACTGACACACTGTTCGTATCTTGAGGTTCAAGGAACTTAAACTGGACTTGGGACCAGAAAGGACTAAAAGATTGCCCCTGGTCTCCTGACCATGGCCTCGTGGCAGAGGAGAGTAGGGGAGAGGTCACACCCAAGCTTGGGCTCTGGGCCTGCTTCCTTCTTCCTTGTACTTTGTCTTGAGCAGCTTTGAAAGTTGGTTTTTGTGGTTCTTGTTGTATTTTGGTTGATCACAGGGCTTGAACTCAGGGCGTGGGCGCTGTTCCTGAGCTGGTTGTGCTCAAGGCTAGCGCTCTACCACTTTGAGCCACAGCTTTACTTCCAGTTTTTGGGTGGTTAGTTGGAGACAAGTATCTCATGGACTTTCCTGTCTGGGCTGGCTTTGAACTGTGATCCTCAGCCTCCTGAGTAGCTAGGATTATAGATATGAGCCACAGGTGTGCAGCTTGGGTTTTTTTGTTTTGTTTCTTAGTTTTAATTTTATTATCTCCAACTAGTTGTAAAAAGGGTTACAGTTCATCAGCTGATGAGTATCATCATGATCGATATCATGGGAAGAAGCCTTTGAATGACATGGATGAAATGTGTCACTTAAGTGGTTTCTAGTCCTGTGGGCTTCTCAGACTTCTCCTCTTTGCCCAGGTGCTGACTTTTCTATGGCAGGTACACTTAGTGTTCCTGTCTGCTCTAGGGACAGTTAACCTACCTCCTTCCCTTCCCTCCCTTTCCTCCCCTTACCTTCCCCTCCCCTCCCCTTTCACTGAGGATCAAATCTAGGCCTTGTGCATGACAAGTGCTTTGCTGCATGAACCAGGCTCCCAGCCCTTTTGTTTCCATTTTTGTTTTTGAGATACACTCTTGCTATCTTGCTAGCTTGGTCCAGACTGGCCTTGGATTCTACCTCCTTGCTTCTACTTCCTGAGTAGCTGGGACCCTAAGTGCTTACCAACCATGCCTGTTAGGGTCAGAATTTCTTTTTTTTTTTTTTTTTTTTTCGGTTTGGTCGTGGGGCCTGAACTCTGGGCCTGGGCGCTGTCCCTCAGCTCTTCAGCCCAAGGCTAGTGCTCTACCACTTGAGCCACAGCACCACTTCCAGCTTTTTTGTTTTTGCTTATGTGGTGCTGAGGAATTGAACCCAGGGCCTCAGGCATGCAAGGCAAGCGCTCTACCACTGAGTCACCTTCCCAGCCGCAGGGTCAGAGTTTCTTGTAGGGGAGCCCTCGTGTCTTTTTTTTTTTTTTTTTTTTTGTCGGTTGTGGGGCTTGAACTCTGGGCTTAGGCGCTGTCCCTGCGCTCTTTAGCTCAAGGCGAGTGCTCTACCACGTGAGCCACAGTGCCACTTCCGGTTTTCTAGTGATTTATTGGAGATAGGAGTCTCATGGACTTTCCTGCCCGGGCTGGCTTTGAACTGCGATCCTCAGATCTCAGTCTCCTGAGTAGCTAGGATGACAGGCATGAGCCACCGGCGCCGGGCTCCTCGTGTCTTTTGTTCCGCTCAGCTCCATCTTTTGCAGGTGCTGGGGCTCTCCATGGGGCTGGAAAGCAGAGGAAAGTGTGCAGTGAGCAGCCACCTGCTTGGTGTCAGGTTCTGGCTCGTGGGCACATTCACCAAACCTCATTTGTTTTGACATAAAAGTCAGATTTCACATGAAAGTAAAAATGTGTAAGTACTACGTAAATGCGATTGTGAGTAATATGGTGTTGTCCATTTAGTAAGATGGAGAGGAGGAACGTTGAGTCTGGGAGGTTAAGCACCTCTCTTGAGGTTATCTCCGATGGTAAGAAAGAATTTTAGCTGGGCCTGCCAGAGAGCTCATTCAGCTGTTTAGCTACGGATTTCCTCTTCTGTTGAAGGCTTTCTACCAGCTTGATTTGTTAATAATTCTATTGCCTTTGATAAAAGGGCTTCTTACTGTGTATTTCTTTTAATTAAATGTACAACTTTCCAATCTGTGCATATCTTCCATTTGTGATTCTTGTAACATGACACCTGGAGGGGTTTTCCCAGAGCTGGGAGCACAGAGAGGGCATGCTGCCTGGGAGCGGTGCATGCTGGGACTCCATGTCTGTGAAAGCATCTTCAAGTCCTTTGGGGCATCCACTGAGGTTTTGCATTATAGCTTTAAGAAACATTGTCCTTTTGCTGTACCTATATATTTTTACTTTTATGTCAGATTCTAATTTTGTCCATATTTTTGTTTAGTAGACTGTGGTCCATACTTCTAAGAAGAATTGATAATCAGTATAGCATTGGAATTGAGTAATCCATTCTTACTCACTGGGTCATATTTTAAGCTTCTATATAGTTCAGTCTATTTCTGAATTCTGCTTTTTGATTCATTCTTTCACATTTCTATTTTTGTTCCCTGCTGTACTGTCTGTCTGCCGCCTTCAGTTTCTTGGAGGGAGGGTGATTGCCCCCCCCTTTTGCTTTTAGTGAATTTGCTTTGCTATGGGACCCTGAGAAACAGTGGGATTTCTGAGGCGTCCGGAAGGTGCCTAGCAGAAGCTGAGCAGACCCCCGGTGGTGGGTTGCCATTGTACCTTGTATCAGCTGCCAGCAAAATGCCTATGGGGCCAGGAGCCAATTCAGTGCATTCCCTGTGCTGGCTTATCCCAAGGCTGTGTATTGTGGACTTGAGTCCAAAGTCCAGTTCCTTACCTTGCTTTTCTCCCTGGCTGGCTTTCAGTACAGAAACCGATTTCTGTAGTTTTGACATTTTAACGGAAAATAAGAGGAGGTAACTTGACACAGCGGGTGTGCCGGTGGCTGTGTTCTCCAGGCTCACCCCCCTCCTTGCTAGGCCAGAGCATTTTGCACATGGCCCTAGATATCTGTGAGGCAGCAAGGATTTTCACTCTTCCCCCTCAAGACTTGACCTTTATTGTTGCTTTGCTGATTATTTATCTTCACTGAACGAGCCTCCTGATTGGGTTTTATGATACTACACGCTAAGCCATTCTAAACCAGGCAGGACCCATTTTGGGGCCTCCAGATTCCAGCTCTGCTTACTCACAGTCTTCCCTGCCTTGATCACCAGTAAGTGTGGCGGTGCGTGTGGGAGCCTTGGGCAGCTTGGGTGTGGCCGGTCTCGCTGCAGAAGATATGTGTAATTCATTTTGTTGTTTTTCTGTCTTCATGAGGGTTAACTTGATTTTTTTGGTTTTTGTTTTCTTTTTAGTTATTATAAAAGTGATGTACAGGGAGTAAACATAAGTCAGGTAAAGAGTACATTTATTTTTTGGACAATGTCACCCCTTCCCTCACTTGATAGCTTGGTTTTTATGCAGTCTCAGAATAAGACAGAATGGATTCCTACCCCCCCCCCCGCACCCCCCCCCCCCCATCTTGTGAATCCTGGGCAAGCCAGCCCTCTACCCCCCTGAGATGTGTCCCCAGCTCTGAACTCACATTCTTTTTGGGTATTGACATCCTGTTTATCTTTTTTTTTTTTTGTCATGGGTCTTTAACTCTGGGCCTGGGTGCAGTCCCTCAGCTCTTCAGCTCAAGGTGAGCACTGTACTTCTTGAGCCACAGCATCACTTCTAGTTTTCTTCTTGAGCCACAGCACCACTTCCAGTTTTTCTGAGTGGTTTATTGGAGATAAGAGTCTCACGGACTTTCCTGCCCAGACTGGCTTTGAACCGCGATCCTCAGATCTCATTCTCCTGATCCACCCGTGCTGGCTCTGTTTATCATTTACCCTGGTGTCAGCTTTGTGGTGGTGTGACTAAAATAGCTGGCTCATGGTTTCAGAGGCTTCAGGACATGTTTATTTGGGCCTGGCACAGAACAACACATTATGGTGGGAGCAGGTGGGAGATGAGTCCTGTTTACCTCATGACTCATGGAGAGTTATTGAAGCAGCTCTGGTCTTAAAGTCCTGTTAAGGCTCCTCCTTCCCCCAGGACCTCACTTCCTCCCTGTAGACTCTATACCATTGTTTTTCTTTTCTTTTCCTTCCTTCCTTCCCTCCCTTCCTCCCTCCCTCCCTCCCTCCCTTCCTTCCTTCCTTCCTTCTTTCTTTCTTTTTTCTGTGCCAGCCCTGGGGCATGAAGTCAGGACCTGGGCACTGTCCCTAAGCTTTTTATGCTCAATGAAAACACTCATCACTTGAGCTACAGCTCCACTTTGGCTTTTTGGTGGTTAATGGGAGATAACTTTTCCTGCCTGTGCTGGCTTCAAACCCCAGTCCTCAAATCTCCACTTCCTGAGCAGCCAGGATTACAGGCATGAGCTACCTCCGCCTTTTAAAAGGTTCTATCACTTCTCGGTTGCACAGGGTCTTGTGTGTCTGCGAGTGGGAGAGGGGTGGACGGGACAAACTTGTCCATGCCATTCAAGATCCAAACTATAGCAGCTCCCCACCAAGGAAGGAAGCCTACCCCCATGTCTGTGAGCCCAGTGCGATCCTGAGAGACAGCCTGGTGGTGGTGGTGATGGTGATGATAGTGGTGGTGATGATGATGGTTCATGGTGGTGATGGTGGTTGTGGTGGTGGTGATGGTGATGGTGGTGGTGGTGATGGTGGTGATGGTGGTGGTAGTGATGGTGGTGGTGGTGGTGGTGATGGTGGTGGTGGTGTTGGTGTTGGTGGTGATGGAGGTGGTGGTGGTGATGGTGATGATGATGGTGATGGTAGTGATGGTGGTGGTGATGATGATGGTGGAGGTGGTGATGGTGATGATGATGATGGTGGTTATGGTGGTGGTGGTGGTGATGGTGATGGTGATGATGGTGATGGTGGCGGTGATGTTGATGGTGGTGGCGGTGGTGATGGTGATGATGATGATGGTGGTGGAGGTGGTGATGGTGGTGATGGTGGCAGTGATGTTGATGGTGGTGGCGGTGGTAATGGTGGTGATGGTGATGATGATGATGGTGGTGGAGGTGGTGATGGTGGTGATGGTGGCGGTGATGGTGGTGGTGGTGATGATGGTGGTGGAGATGGTGATGGTGATGATGATGGTGGTGGTGGTGGCGGTGATGATGCTGGTGGTGGCGATGGTGATGGTGGCGGCGGCGGCGAAGATGGTGGCTTCTGCGCAGAGGCGTCTTTGCGGGGCCTCCTCCG
Source organism: Dipodomys merriami (assembly GCF_024711535.1). Lineage (NCBI taxonomy): Eukaryota > Metazoa > Chordata > Mammalia > Rodentia > Heteromyidae > Dipodomys > Dipodomys merriami. The sequence continues at coordinate 3,016,708 of NW_027202749.1, read as the reverse complement.
TGGGAGCCCCGCCCCGCCCCGGCCGCGTGCGGGTCCGCCTTACCCCAGCTTCTCACCTCCGTGTCTGTGTTTCTCCAGTTTCTCCTCGGACCAAGATGACTGATGGGCGCCTGTCCACCTCCACAAATGGCGTAGCCTTGGGGGCCGCGCGGGACGGCGGGCCCGGCCTGCGGCGGCCGCCCGCCAAGGGGCCCGGGTACCGGCCGGCGCCCCCCTCCGGCGCCCCGGAGGACCAGCGCAGCCTTCGGTCGGTGGACTCGGGCATCCCGACGCTGGAGATCGGCCACCCCGAGCCCATCCCCTGCGGCCTGGTCCACGGCAAGCGGAAGCCGTCGGAGCCCGAGGCGGCCCCCGCGCGGGCCTTCCAGAGCGCCTGCGCGCTGCCGGCCTGCGCGCCCCCCGCGCCGGGCGGCGCCGAGCGGGACCCGGCCGTCCGCAAGTCCTCCACCTTCCCCCGGACCGGCTTCGACGCGGGGAGGCTCTGCGGGCCCGCCGCCGCCGCCCTGAGCCGCAGCGACGATGTCTCCGTCTGCAGCGTGTCCAGTCTGGGGACAGAGCTGTCCGCCACGCTGTCCGTCAGCAACGAGGACCTGGGCGACCTCGTGGTCACCAGCAGCTCCAGCGCCATTGTGACGCTGGAGAACGACGAGGACCCGCCGTTCACCGATGTCACCCTGAGCTCCGTCAAGGAGAGCGGCGACTTCCGCCCGCAGGACCGGGAGGCCGAGGCCCAGGCGGGGAGCAGGCTGAGGATCCTAGGGCCCTTCAGCAGCTTCTTCACGAGGTAATGGCCCCGCGTCCCGCCAGGGACCCCACTGACCTGCTTGTAGTCTGAAGCAGGCGGTGGGTGTGTGCTGCTTCAGGACCCTGGCCAGGCCCCGCGGTGCCATCGGGGGGCCGGCCCCTCCTGCCAGCTGCTTCTCCGGGTCCTCCGGCCTCCGTGGCCGCTGACAACCCGTGTGGCCGCGAGCCTTGAGCTTGTCAGCCTGAGGCTCCGCGGGGCTCTAGGACTGAGGATTCGGTGCCCTGGGCCTTGCACAGGGTGCCAGTGAGGCTGGCGTCAGCGTAGCTAACCCCGTATCGAACACTTCCCGGGCAGAGACCAGGCCCAGCACCTCCAGGAGAGCCCGTCTCTTCCCGGGGCCCTAACATGGTTCTGCTGTTGGCCTGGGCGCTTCCACTGCATTTCAGCCACCTACACTACCACGGGGGGGGGGGGGGGCCCTGGATGAGCCCCGCTGCCCCCCAGACAGGCACGTTGGGGGGTCCTACAGGTTTCCTGAAGACCCAGGGGAACAGCAGCTCTGGCATCTGCCTGTAGTCTGTGACCTCAAGCTTTGTCTTTTTTTTTTTTAATACTTTTTTTTATTGTAAAAATAGTGTACAGAGGGGTTACAGTTACATGAGTAAGGTAATGAGTACATCTCCCGTGAAGCATTGTTACTGCCTCCTTTGTTTTCCCCTACCATCCCTTCCCTCCCCAGCTCCTCCCCCCCACCCCCAAAGTTGTAAAGTTTGTTTTCAACATAGTGTCTCGTACATCTCATTGTTACAGTTGATCAACCTATAGACCTCAAGCTTTTGTTCACAAGTGTCTGTGTCCAAGGCCCCAGTGTAGGTGGGTCCCATGAGGAGTGAGAGAGAAAGAGAGACAGGCAGAAGGAGGGCTTGCAGCACGGGGCTGGGGCGAGTGGATGCATTTGTCAGTCAGAGGTAAACTCCCAAATTGGCAAGTGCTCTGCAGATGGCAGGGGCTGGGGAGAGCGTGTGCCAGAGGGCGATCTGCTTCACGCTGCCACTCACCGCCGCAGCTCACCCACATTCCTCCTGGACCTTGATGTAATCTCGCTCCCCTGTGTCTCCTTAACTGGGGGTCCAGGGGTCCCCACTGCTGTTGTGTTGGTCGTGTCCCCCTCTCTGCGCCCTGTCTTCACAGTGCTGGCTGTCTCTGCTGCCTCCCCTGGGCCGTGGGTGAGAAGCCTCGGGGTGCGATTCTGTGGGTTGCCGTGCATTTCCTGACACACAGAAGGCTTTACAAATCATTTGGGGTGACCATGGTATCCCCACTGTATTACCACTCTTGTCTGACTGGGATGTAGACAAGTTGAGCTATCTGTTGGAACTCCTTTGCTTTTAGAGGAAACAGCATCAGTTTCACAATTTCTGGATCTTTCTTTCTTTCTGTCTTTCTGTCTTTCCTTTCTTTTCTTTCCTTTCTGTCTGTCTTTCTTTCTTTTTATCGGTCATGGGGCTTAAACTCTGGGCCTGGGCACTATCCATAAGCTCTCAGCTCAAGGCGAGCGCTCTACCACTTGAGCCACAGCACCACTTCCAGTTTTCTGGCGATTCTTTGGAGATAAGAGTATCACAGACTTTCCTGCCTGGGCTGGCTTTGAACCATGATCCTCAGATCTCAGCCTCCTGAGTAGCTAGGATGACAGGTGTGAGCCACCCGCACCTGGCAATTTCTGGATCTTTCTGAAGCCGTGTTTTACGATATTCTTCCACTGCCGTGGACCACAGAAAGGAACACCTCTATTCTTTTCCTTGGTGGCTCTTGCCTCCCTTGTTTTGTTGGTGGAGCCATACTTCAGTGCCTTCCAGAGAGTCGGGGGAATCTCCCAGGTGAGTCAGAGTCACAGCACTGCACTGAGTCTTCTGGGCTTCTGGTCCCTGAATCTCATGAGTGCGTTAGAGAAGCTTCCACTTAGCTGCTTAGAGGAACCATGTCATGTCTATTGTCATGGATGAGTAAGAGGAGTTGCAGAGAATGTTCAGCCTGGTCAGCAGCAGGTGTTCAGAGAAGTGCAAACTACAGCAGTGTTTGTAGGGTTGTGTCCAGGCCACAGCTGGGCTTTTGGGGATCCCAGCAAGAGACCTTCCTGCTCCTTCCCTGGTCTCCAGGCTTCTGCTCTCCTGACCTCAGCGAGCTTGTTACTGAGCTGGGGAAAGGCTCATGACAAGTACTGTTTTGAGGCTGGTCTAGGAGAACCAGCTCGGGGGCAGGCATGGAGTGGGCACACTTGTGTCCCTGACTGCTTGGTGTGGAGCCTGTGTGAGTCAGGAGCAGGGATGGCCCCTGGGTCTGGCCGCTAGGCCTCACTGCTGCTCTGAGGGAGCTCCAGGCTCAGCTGCAGTTGCTCCTCTGCTTCTGTTGTACCAACATCTGAGTCCCAGACTCCGTCCAGATCTGTATGCCAGTCCCCGTCCCTATGGAGCCTGTAGTCTGGTGGGTGGGGTAGGGTAGACATGTGCTCAGGTGGTCAGGAGCTCTAGTTTAAGGCTCAGGCCCTTTGCATTCACTGGGAACTCTTCTCCTTAATGGCTGTGGGACCTTGGGGGAGGCACCTGGCACCTCTCTGAGCCCCCGAGGGGGAAGAGCTACACCAGGAAGAGATACAATAGGTGATCGTCTCCAGACCATCTTCCTGGACTTCTAGACCGACTTCTTGGTTCTCCCTAGCTAGTAGCTTTCTCTTGTAACTCTGCTTCAGGCACCCCACTGCTGCGTGAGGTAGGCTGTGCCTGTACACCGCTCTGTTGGAGCTGTGGGATGGGCACTCTCTTGGGCTGTGCTATGTACTGGAGGGTGTGTTGCAGAGCCATGATCTCTGCCCACTAGATGCCAGCAACATGTGTTGTGATGACCAAACATTGCCAGATATCCTAGGGAAGGAGATAGAGAACAGTCTGGATCACCCAGCTTTGCGTACATTAATTGTTAATGTGCTGCAACTTGAACCTCTTATGTAGAAGAGAGGTACCATGTTAAGGGATCCTGCGAATGCAGTGTAGTCTTTGTGTAAGACCCCCCCTCCCCCGCCCCCCCCACCCCCCAGCAAGTGGGAGAGGATGCGGTAGCCACTGCACTGCACTTGCGTTGCTTTTCCTCAGGCTTGCTTTCCCAGAGGCCCGGGGTTTAATCTGCTAATCTGCAGTGGTCTGGAGGGTCATAATTGGCTTTGCCTACTTACAACTTCCTTTGTCTTGTCCTTTATTAAACTCTCAGAGGAGGCGATTGTAGGATCCTTTGTTGAAGAGAGATGTTGATGTGCATGTTAGGGCCAAGAAAAGCTTGCCAGTGAAGGCCTGGGCAGAGGGCCAGCCTGTGATGGCCTGTGATGGCTGGGCGCTGTGTACCTGGCTGTGCTTAAAAGTCTGGAATGATGGATTTTCTAGTCTGCTTCCTGACCTTACTGGAAGACCCCTAGGGGCATGGTTAGGGTCTGGCTTACCCTGGTTCCAAGTTGTAATTTAACCACTGGTCTGTGGGCATGGCTGAAGTGTTAGAGTACTTGCTAGACAAGCACAAGGCCCTGAGTTCAAACCCAGCAGTGCCCAAAATAAGTGGCCAGTACTGCACTCTCACATACTGCTCATCACATGAATGAATGCATGAATGCTATCAAGTGCTGACTGGCCAAGAGATGAGCAGAGAAGGTAAAACAGGCCAGGTGTGGTGGTACTGGTGAGGCAGAGGTAGGAGGATCTCTAGGTCAAGGCCACCCTGCAGTGAGTGACCAACGGTGTCATCCTTCATGTTCTGATGGGTGGCCTGAGAAATCTCCCTTGTGGTGTTGATGCCTTGATTCAGAGCAGGCTGCCTGGCTCTTCTGTGGTCTGTATGACACCATTTCTTCCTTGCCTTCTTGGATGACGAGACTTGCCATCCTAGCCACTCTATGTTGGTGCTAATGTCACAATTCTAGGTCGGGAAGATGGCGTGCACTTCTGCTGTTGAGTGTCAGAGTCAAATCCTAAGGTAGGGCACCAGCCAAAGCAAAGCGGGACTGCTTCAGCCTGCCCCTCTGCTCATGTAGCCGGCCTGCAAGCCAGTTGCGTTTGGGCTTCTCTGCCTGTTGTGTAGCAAAGTGGCTTGGAGAGGAGGGGAAAGGGGATGTATGTGTCCTTGCAGGACATATGTCCCTTCCTGTACTTCTGGAACGTTCCAAAAATGGTGATGCTCTCAGGCAGACGCCATTCCCTCATGGAAGCCCTGTATCCATGTGCTGTGTGGTCCACCTTCTGTCTGTCATGGTGAGGCTGTGGCCAACCTGGTAGGCAGGGGCTTACTAGTAGGTACAGGGAACTTTGTGGACCATGAAAGATGTGGGTTTTGAGAAGCCATGGGCAGGCCTCTTCCCGCAAAGCAGCTCCGTACTACCCAGAAACTGACTTCCCTTTGCCCAAGATGGGTAGAGACTGCTCTGCTTTACAGAGGTGGTGGGTAGTGGAATAACCCCACAATTAAGATGGCCATGACTCATTTTCTACCTGGAATAGTGTGTTGTGTACAGCTACCCTGGTTTTTGAGCGAGGCCCCTTTGGTGGACCTGGCAAGGAGTCCCTTCACGTCCCCTCGTTTTTGTGTGTTTTATGGGATTGCCACATCACAGCGGTTCCTGTTTATGTGGATGGAGTGAGTTGGTCACCCAGTGGTTTCAGTTCCAGTTTTGCTGATTGCTGTGAACGGTTGTGGTTTGTCTCAGGATTCCTGCGAGGCTCTATGCATGGAGAACGGTGAGCCAGCTAGATTTGACAAAGCTATTTGGGGCCCCCGCAGGCTCCTTCCTTTTTGCTTCCAGAGAGAGGCCTTAAAAGTCCAGTCTGTGTGCAGTGTCCCAGTGAGTTGTGGGCACGTGTTTGAAGTGCGGGAGTTCTAACCTTCCAGGTTTCCTACTAAGGAAGTGGGAATGGGGAGAGTACTCACGTAGGTAGTTCTGCACTAGGCTGCGCCCCTGCACAGGTGAAGGAGCGGGCTGAGGAAGGCAGGCAGGCAAGGCCTGGGGAGTGAGGACATTTGAAATGTGGAACAGATGCTTCTATTTCTTTATTTCCTTCTTTTATCTCCTCCCTACTCCTTTTTTCCTTCCCTTCCTCCCCCTTTACTCCTTTCCTTCTGCCTCCTCCCTTCCCTCCCCTTCTCCCTCCTTCCACTTCCCTCCCCTTGCCTTTTCTCCTTTGTGCTCAGGTCCATATTCCATTTCTTTAGAGGTGTGTGTGTGTGTGTGTGTGTGTGTGTGTGTGTGTGTGTGTGTGCACGTGTGTGTGTGTGTGTGTGTGTGTGTGTGTGTGTGTGTGTGTATCCTGGGGTTTGAACTCAGGGTCTGGGTACTGTCCCTAACGCTCGCACTCTACTACTTGGGCCACAGCTCCATTACAGCTTTTTGGTGGTTCATTGAAGTAAGATTCTCATGGACTTTCCTGCCTGGGCTGGCTTAGAACCTTGATCCTCAGATCTTGGCCTCCTGCAGCCTCCTCGGTAGCTAGGATGTCAGGTGTGAGCCACCAAAGCTCAGCTTCGAGGTTATTTTAAAGCAGAAGAAATTGAGCATCGGCCACAATGGATGTATCCAGTTAAGTGAACATTAGCTTCTGTAGCAACCTGAGATGGGTGGAAAGGATATTTATTTCCAGCGTGGACTCTACCAGGCGCTCTGCAGCTGAGAGCCTGTGCAGGCCTGCAGGAGCTTTCCCTAGGCCAGGCACTCAAGAAGAGAGGAGGTTTTTATGACCAGTGAGGCCCTTTGATCTCAGTGTATTTTCCTGCCTCCCTTTTTCAGAGGATCGGTGGCTAGCTTGTATTGTCCTGCACGGAGCTGCACTGAAGGCAGAATAGAGTCCAGTTTCCCTGGTGTGTCATCCGGACATTCTGCATCCATTTGGCCCTTATCTCTGGCCTCCGCCTGGTTTCGGCACTTTTGCCCAGTCTCTTGCCTCTGGCAAATTCCTGTTTGTCCTTTATGAAGTGAAGCCTTCTCTGAACACCCACCCCCCCCTCATGCCTAGCCCCTCCCTGAGCCCTCCTGCGGGTACTCACGCTCTTCTAGGACCCGGAGCCGCTGGACCAGGGCAGGCGTCAGTAAATGATCTTGAATGATGAGTGTGAAAACAGTGACCCTTTACAAGCTGAACATTTTCCTTTGAAGTTCATTATTGTGTGGATCTTGAGAGCTTTAGACCCAGCAGTGCAAGCTGCTCCCCCACTCCTCTCCTCCCCCCCACCCCCGCCCTTCATGGTTGCCCACTGTATACCATGCTGAGCCTGGAAAGTGGCCCTGTTCTGCTGTGGGGCTTTTGGTTTTGATGATAGGCTTTTTGACTTGTATATACACTGCCTTATTTATTTATTTATTTATTTATTTATTTAATTTTTTGGGGGGGGATCTGGTCGTGGGGCCTGAACTCTGGGCCTGGGCGCTGTCCCTCAGCTCTTCAGCTCAAGGCTAGCGCTTTACCACTTGAGCCACAGCGCCACTTCCGGCTTTTTTCTTTTTGCTTATGTGGTGCTGAGGAATTGAACCCAGGGCCTCAGGCATGCAAGGCAAGCGCTCTACCACTGAGCCACCTTCCCAGTCCCTTATTTATTTATTTATTGTTAGTTATGGGCCCTGAACTCTGGGCCTGGGCGCTGTCCCTCAGCTCTTCAAGGCGAGGGCTCTACCACTGAGCCACAGTGCTACTTCCGGCTTTTTCTGCTTATGTGGTGCTGAGGGATTGAACCCAGGGCCTCATGCATGCCAGGCAAGCATTCTACCACGGAGCCACCTTCCCAGTCCCTGTATATACACTTTCTTTCTTTTTTTTTTTTTTTTGGTCCGGTCATGGGGCCTGAACTCCGGGCCTGGGCGCTGTCCCTCAGTGCTTCAGCTCAAGGCTAGCGCTCTACCACTTGAGCCACAGCGCCACTTCCGGCTTTTTTCTTTTTGCTTATGTGGTGCTGAGGAATCGAACCCAAGGCCTCAGGCATGCGAGGCAAGCGCTCTACCACGGAGCCACCTTCCCAGCCCCTATATATAAACTTTCTTAAAGCTTTTCTTTGCTTTAGAGATAAAGCAGTTTGGATATAATTCTTTTTTTTCCAGTTTTATTTCTACTGTAATTTTTCTTTATTTCCAAACTTTCCATGAATTCCAAACATATGAAAGTACAGCTTGTGGCTGGGACCCGTGCTCTGCGCATGAGGCCCTGAGTGCCACCCCCAGAGCTGTAGAAAGATAAGCCAACACAGCCTGCTTCTGGGATTTGGTGTCCTGCTTTTTTACTTAGAGAAAAGCAGTACTCCACACAATTAAAAATTGGTTGTCCATGTATTAATGTCTTTTGATATTTGTCTGTGAATCATTTACTGACCAAATAATAAGGAAATGACTTTGGTTTCTGCCTTGATTGCCTAGGTGCACTTCGGCCGGCTTTACCTGCATTTCTGATAATGGCCTTGTGGTCTTTGCGACAGAGTCCCACTGAATGCTTCCTGTGTCATGGCCACTGTTCCTGACTGCTGGCCAGCTCAGACTGCTCCTCTCCGGAGGCCACAGTAGTGCTCTGCCACAAGCCCCATCCCCCTCCCTGCTGTGAGCTCCAGCCTGTTCTATGAATGAGGATGATTCCTAGCCCAGTAGTGGCCAGTGGGCTGATGGATTCACCCCACGGCTCTGGCCTTGTTTATATGAATTGGGTATGGAGAGGACTCCACCTCTCTGTGCTCTACATCTGGCCATCTTTGCTCCTTTCTAGTCTGGCTCTGGCTGCTCGGCACCTGCTGGACCCAGTGCCCTGACTGGCCTCTGCCTGTGGGGCACTCATTCCTCTGCCCTGTCTCCTTGCCACTTACAGTGATCTTAAGGACCAGGACAGCTTGACACCCTTTTCTGACCCCTTCCCAAGGCAGAGGTGGCCCCTACCAGGCCACTGTGCTCTGTGTTCTGTCTTCTGTCAGCTGGCTGTAGTCTAGAAGCATTACATGGGTCTTGCTCCTCTGTGAGCTCCTCCATGATGTCCCAGACCTGGGGCTTAGTCATCCTGGACCCCTGGCTGATGCTCTAATTGGTCCTGGAACATCTGCAGATGTTAGTGGCTTGGTTCTGTCTGTTGGGGCATTAGGGACTCATGTTCCCGGAGCTGATGTAGGTGATTTCCTTAAGCCGCTTTGTGGCTGGACATTTGCCATATGAGAGAAGCTGAGAGATAGGAGGAAGTGGCCCAGATTGCCGGGGTAGAAGGGATTGGCACACTTGTGTGTTGCCTTTGGAAGCCACTTGGGTTACATGAACAAAGCCTGGGGGGCAGGGAAGACAGCGGCGATTTGAGGAGATACTTGACAAGTTTGTGTGCTCAGGTGGGAGTTGCAGGTTAGCCTCACCTCAGTGGGTAGCAGTGTTGGCGTAGCTTAAAACAAATCTAAAAGATAGCTTGCTGCTCATGGAAACTGCTGGAAAGGAGTTATCCTAAATTCATACAGATTAAAGCATCAGTTAAAGAAATGAGGTATGGGGCTGGGAAAGTGGCTCAGTGGTAGAGTGCTTGCCTTGCATGCATGAGGCCCTGGGTTCGACCTCAGCACCACATAAGCAGAGAAAATAAAAGCCAGAAGTGGCGCTGTGGCTCAAGTGGTAGAGTGCTAGCTAGCCTTGAGCTGAAGAGCTGAGGGACAGCGCCCAGGCCCAGAGTTCAGACCCCACGACCGGACCCAAACAAACAAAAAAAAAAAAAAAGAAAGAAATGAGGTGTTTAAGAAGGAATCCATCTGTTGGCTAAGGAGCAAAGATCTGCACAGTAGAGTTTCTGGGGTGTTTTAAGCAGTTCATGGTAGGGGAGAAGTTCAATGATAGGACTCTTGCCCAGCATGTGTGAGGCCTGGGCTCAGTCCTCAGCATTGAAAAAAATGCAACAAGCTGGGCATGGTGGCTCATGCCTGTAATCTGACCCGCTGTGAGTCTGAGATTGGGGGGACTGTGACCAGCTTGGGCAAAAAGTTCTCACGACCTCTATCTCTGTAGTAAAAGAGGGGCGTGGTGCTGTGTTGGCTATCCTAGATACATAGGAAATATAATTAGGATGAATGTGGTCCAGGCTGGCTTGGGCAAAAAGTGAGACCCTATCTCATAAATAACCAGAGCCTAAAGGGCTGGGGGCATGACTTAAGTGGTAGCGCACCTGTCTAGCAAGCCCTGAGTTTGTACTCTTGTATCACCAAAAAGAAAAAAAAATACAAATAAAGTTACTTATCAGCCACCTGTTGATATGTGCTGCCCTCAGAAGTGGATGGTAATTGGTTTGGGCTGAGACGTGGGTGTCAGGACTTTCCAACACTCCTGAGAGCAGACCCACTTGCTCCAGCTTCTCTTTCGGATTGAAGTCCAGCTCCAGCTTTGTCTTTGTGGCATGATGTCAGACAAGGTGAAACGTTGGAATTTCCCCATCTTTGAGAACATCATGGAGGATGGAGGCTTACCTACGTCACTTGAGAAGGGCCCTACCTTTCAATGGTGGTGCTCCCCAGGTGTGGCACGGTGCCCAGGGTGCAGTTGATTCTCAGTGAGTATTTACTGAGTAAACAGCATATCTGAATGTGGCTAACACTGAGATGAGACCCTTGGTGTTTTGAGGTTAATTAACCGCCCTTCCTTCGTGTTACTTATTAATACGGAACCCTGGCGGACCGAAGCCCTGGCAGTGGGAGGTGGAGCTGGCACCTGAGCCGTGCTCTGCTGGAGTCCACATTCCAGATACACTTTTTTTTTTCTCCTTGTCCTAGGGCTTGAACTCTGGGCCTGGGCACTGTTCCTGAACTTTTTTTTTTTTTTTTTGCTTATGTGGTGCTGAGGAATCGAACCCAGGGCCTCATGCATGCAAGGCAAGCGCTTTACCACTGAGCTACCTTCCCAGCCCCCTGTTCCTGAACTTCTGTGCTTAAGGCTAGTGCTCTACCATTTGAGCTCCACTTCTGTCTGGCTTTTTGTAGTTCAGTGGAGATAAGAGTCTCACAGACTTTCCTGGCCTGGCTGGTTTTGGACCATGATCCTCAGATCTCAGCCTCCTGAGTAGTTAGGATTACATGTGTGAACCACAACGCCTGGACTCTAGTTGCGCTCTCAATGCTGGGGTCCAGATCTTTACTCCTCAGGGTTTCTGGGATGAAGGGACACAGTATGTTCCTTCCCTGGAAGGTGGTCGCTGTCCTGTGGGCCTCCAGCCTATTAATGGCTCTGTCTTCTCCCCTCTTTTTTTTTTTCAGTATTTATTTGGAAATTAAGAATACTTTCGTATTTTGCCTCAGTAATGTTTCATATTAAGTTACCTGGACATTTTTGGTCTACCTTTTCTCTCTTCTTGTAGAACACCCAGCAGATGGTAGGGCCCAAGCCCCACACACTTCTTCCTGTGTTTACATGAGAGGAGTGTTTGGGGAGACGCTAGGAGGTGGGGGAGGGAGAAAGAACAGGGGGCCTTGGTAAGGACGGGTGAAAGACTGGTAGAGGAGTCGATTCAGGGTTAGTTAATGAATGACCTGTGGTTGCAGTGCTGCCAGTAGGTTTTGTGCTGGGCCTGGGGGGTGAGGGTCACAGAGACTTAAGTGGGCATAGCTCTCAGCAGCAGGTTGTGGGAGGTGGGAGGTAAAACACAATGTGCCAGTGCTGTGCCGAAGAGGAAGGCGGAAGTGCTTTGGGAGCCTGGGACTGTGGGGAGGGCAGCCAAGCCTGGAAAGGCTGCAGAGGAGATCGCTGGAGTTGATAATGCTTGACTTCCCCACCTGTGTGCTGAGGGCTCCTGCCAGCCTGCCCACCTGACTGCTGAGACCCAGCTCTCTTCAGTTTTGGACTTGAGATCATTGGAACCATATAGTATACTCTCGGGCCCACCACTCTCTGTGTCCTGGGGTTGGGCATTTTCATGGGGAAGGACCATGCCGATGGATCATAGTCCTCTGCACATATATGCTTGGGTGCACTTTCAGAGTCTGCTCTTGTAGATGCTGCTCAACTGTTTGTCAGGGCTGGACTGCTTCCCACTTGTACTCGCAGTACAAGTCCTCTCCAGGTGTGTGTATATTGAGTATACCCACAGAATGTATGTATGTTTCTATCATCTGTCAATCTATCTATCTATCTATCTATCTATCTATCTATCTATCTGTCTGTCTGTCTGTCTGTCTGTCTGTCTGTCTGTCTGTCTGTCTGTCTGTCTATCTATCTATCTATCATCTGTCAGTCTATCATCTGTCTCTCCTTTTTTTTTTTTTTTTTTTAATTATTCTGGGGTTGGAACTCAGGGTCTTACATTTACTAGCAAGTGCTCAAAAGCTAAGCCTTCAGCCTTTTTTGCTTTAGGTTGTTATTTTTCATATAGTGTCTTGCTTTTTGCCCTCTTTTTCCTGGATTGGCTTTGGACTACAGGCCTCTTACCCACACTTCCTGCATAGCTGACATTGCAAGCATAATTCACTACACCTACCTTGTTTGTTGAGATGGAATCTTGTTAACTTTTTGGCTAGGCTGGCTTTGAATTACGATACTCTTTGTCTTTGTCTTCAAATTAGCCATTGTGACAGGTTTGTGCCATTGACTAGCCTTGTTTTGTTTTCTTACTGATCAAAATTTCTTTCGGGCTTTTTTCTTTTTGGCTTGAGCTCAGGGCCACTTGAGCTCTGCCTTGTTCATTGTTTTTTCTTACTTTGCTCTTCAGATAGGGTCTCATACTTTGGCTTGGGCCAGTCTTGGGTTGCTGTCTTGCTACCACTGCCTCCCAAATAGTTAGGATTACAGGTGGGCTTTTCCCCCACCATAGCCCCCAATCTTTCTTTTCTTTCCTTTTTCATTAGTCGTGGGGCCTGAACTCTGGGCCTGGGCGCTGTCCCTCAGCTCTTCAGCCCAAGGCTAGCACTCTACCACTTGAGCCACAGCGCCACTTCTGGCTTTTTTTCTTTTTGCTTATGTGGTACTGAGGAATTGAACCCAGGGCCTCAGGTATGCAAGGCAAGCACTCTACCACTGAGCACCTTCCCAGCCCCTTGTTGGGGACTTTTATGTCTACATTCATGAGCATAGGCTGGAACTTTCCTTTTGGTTCTAGCCAAAGGAAGGCCTGTGTTGGTCTCTTACCATGGGCTGGGAAGCCACGGAGTGCTTCCCTGTCTAAGTTCCCACAGAGTTCCACTCAAATTTTCTCTGCCGATTAATCAAACTTACTTGTATGGATGGACAGCACTGCTCCTGGGCCAGCCTTGTCTCTACTGATTATCATTAAAAAAAAAAATTATAAGCCGGGTGCCGGTGGCTCATACCTGTCATCCTACTACTCAGGAGGCTGAGGTCTGAGGATCATGGTTTGAAGCCAGCCCAGGCAGGAAAGTCTGTGAGATTCTTATCTCTAATTAACCACCAGAAAACCAGAAGTGGTGCTGTGGCTCAAGTGATAGAGCACTTGCCTTGAGCCTAAGAGCTCAGGGAGCACCCAGGCCCAGAGTTCAAGCCCTACCACCGACTTAAAAAAAAACTATGAGTAATATATACACATATGTATACAAATTCAGAAATGTGTAAAGTAGCAGTAACAGTCCACTGTGTGTATGTGTGTGTGTGTGCGCACATGCACACACACACTGGGACTTGAACTCAGGGCCTCAAACTCTTGGTTAGCTTTTTTACTCAAGGCTGACCTACTACCACTTGAGCCTCACCCTCCGCTTCATGTTTTTTTGGGTAATTGGAGTAAGAGTCTCTTAGATTTGTTTGCCCAGGCTAGGTTTGAACCTTGATCCTCGGCTCTCAGCTGCTTGAGTAGGATTACCCGTGAGAGCTGCCCACGCCTGGCAGCCATCCCCTTCTCCTCCCACACCCAGCCATCCTAGCTGGCCATCCTAACACACAAGCACACAGACACAGGGTTTCTCTGTTAAGGAGCCCTGGAGCTGACTTGGAAACACAGAGGCCCTGGCTAGGGTCATTTTTGGTGTATAGGCTGCAGGTGTTCTTAAAATGATCATTTTGCTGGGCTTGAACTTGCTAGTGAGGTCTTCTTTTTGTTTTTGTTTTTGGTGATACTGAACTTTGAACACAGAGTCTTGGGCTGGCCAGGAAAGCTGTTTACACTGGAGCCCTATCTCTAAGCTGTTTTTGCTTGAACTATTTTTCAGGTATGGTTTTGCACTTTGGGTTCTGGCCAGCCTCAGTCTGCGATCCTCCTGCCTGTACTTTCTGTGTGGCTGGGATTACAAGTGGGTACCGCCTCACCTTTCATGTTCTTTGACCTAGGGGCTGGGTAACTTTTCCTGGCTGGCCTTGAACCGTAATTCTCCCAGGTATCTGGGATTACAGATGTGGGCCTGTGCTCCCAATCTGTTTTGTTGTTGCTTTTTAAGGCAGTGGTGAGCGAGGGAGCACCTGGCAGTGGGGGCTTCTGTGGGCATTTGGACCATGTGTGTGACCCACCCCTATGCCCCTGTGAGATGGCTTGCATGGCGCGGTATGTGCTTAACAGGCGTGGTGGGGCTGGCGCTTTGCGATGCTGCCTTGCTTCCCAGTGGGAGGTGCCAGTGGGCGTCGTGACCAGTGTGCCCATCCTATCACAGCTTGTGCTGGAGTCTGCGGGAGCTGCACCCTGGCCCAGGAACCAGGGCACCCGGCTCCGCTGCCCCGCTGCCCCTCCTCTTTGGCCCCGCCCCTGCCCTTCCAGCCGATCTTCATTCTGTGTGCCTTCACCTTCAGGCCCTGTGGGCAGGAGGAAGGCTCCCAGCTTGTCCCTGGCACTGTGACTTGCCAGGAATGTGGCACCAGTAGAGTGGCGCCCCAGCACCCGGCCCCCCAGAGCTGCGCGGTCCCAGTAGACACCATGGCTGTCTCTCCCGCACTCCTGCTGTTCATGGACAGGTGGGTTCTAGTGCTATGGCTGCTGCCTTACTTCTTGGTTTGATTTCACCTGTTGCCCTTGGTCAGGTAGTTTTTCCCTCTGGTGTGACAAGATCCTGCAGGGGCCAGGGGTCTCTGGGCTGGTGCTTGTGTATGTACGTGTCTGGTGTTTACTTCACAGTAAAAGATCTCAGTGTCATTCTCACTTCCTAGTTCCTGGGGAGCTGGTAGGATCTGATCACACAGGACTTGTACTGTGAAGAGCTCAGCTTTGTTTGGCCTCTCTGTGACAGGTGAGGTGGAACCTTTGTTCCAGGGAAAAAACAGAGGCTGACACGTGTCCAGCTCCAGGGGTAGAAACAGATATCGCAAACGGGCCTGCCAGGAACTGCTTTTGCTTTTTTTTTTTTTTTTTTTTTTTTTCCGGTCGGTTATGGGGCTTGAACTCTGGGCCTGGGTGCTGTACCTCAGCTCTTTAGCTCAAGCAAGGCGCATGCTCTACTACTTGAGCCACAGCACCACTTCATTTTCTGGTGTTTCATTGGAGATAAGAGTCTCACGGAGTTTCCTGCCTGGGCTGGCTTTGAACTGCCATCCTCAGATCTCAGACTCTTGAGTAGCAAGGATGACAGGTGTGAGCCACCGGCACCTGATCTGCTCTTGGTTTTGCCATCTCTGTTCCAGATAGATGCCAGGCTCGGTGACTTCTTCCTGGGCTATGCGTGCCTTTCTCCTAGGGTTGTTGGGAGGAGGATGTAGACTGATGAACTGCCTGGTGCAGTGCAGGCCCGGCAGGTGACCTGTAGCTGGGACTTAGAAGATGGTCCAGAAGTTACCTCATGGTCTGTTCAGGTTGTGTCTGATCAAGTTGCAAACAGATTGCTGTACACAAGACTAAAGAGGAAAAGAGCAAGAAACTCCAAGTAATTATGATTCGGAGCTCAGGTGTGTGGTGTCCTGAGGCCGAGGATTGCTGAGAAACCCCTGAGGAATGTGTGGCTGGCGGAACCTGCCATAGCACGTTCCCTGTGGCTTACCCACCAGCTCTGCCAGCAGCTCTGCATCTCGCGGGGCACAGCTGTTCTCCAGTTACAGGGGATTCCTTGGAAAAGCTTTGGTTGCACACATTTGAGTGCTGGATGTGTGCCAAGGCCTGCTGTAGGCACTGCCTCCTCCGCGGTAAGTGGCAGGAGCAGGGCGTGGCCTCCGGAGCCTGGCACCCTGGCAAAGGCGGCCTCTGAGGCACAGGTGACATTGTACCCTGCCTTCGGTGAGCACCTGTGAGCAGGTGCTGTGTTGCCCTGGTAGCCCAGACCCAGGTGCGGCACTGTTGTGTTTTGTTGTCAGAGAGCATCTCAGTCGTTGGAATCAAGAGGGAAAGGCATTCCTCTCCGGCGGTGACACGGTCCCTGTGTGGCAGGGACTTGGCCTGTGAGCCCTGCTGGCGTCACGTCCTCTGGACACATAGCCTCTGCTGCCAGTGCCCTCACATGTCCCCGATTTTGTGTTCACAAGTAAGCTTTTTTGTTTCCCCTTAAAGAAGATTCCCTAAATTCTTAAAGTGGCCTCCCTGGCACCCAGGTCGGGAGATGTTGGCATCACAGATGCAGCAAAGCATGGAGTGAAGGGCTGTACGGGACAGAGCACCCACTGCACTGCAGCTCGGTGCTGGCTTACTGTCCTGAAGGTTTGGCCCATTGTGATACTTCGATAGGCCAGGAACCCAGGTTTGCATGATTGCTAGATTGAAAAAGTGTTTGACAAATAGTTCACACTGTGGCGCTGGAACATGTGGGCTGCTGGCCTGTGGTCTCTGAGCACCCCCGGCCCAGGGCTGCGCAGCACAGCTGCAGGAGACGTGCGTTAGCCGTAGGGAGAAGTGAGTTCCATGTATAGACACAAGCTTTGTGGGGAAAGTCGCTGGCCTTAGGCTGCTGCTCTGCAGAGGGTATAGCTGGCACAGCCGTAGCCCGTGGTCTGCGAGTGACCCCTCCGCACCCCCGAGCAGCGCCAGTGTGGCTGGTGGTCTTCATGTTGTAACTCTGTGCTTCAGCTCTCAGCCAAATGTGTCAGGAGGAGGTGACCCTGTGGCTTTCTTGATGCAGATAGGAGTCTGAGCTGCTGGCATGGGTGTACAGGGAGTGTGGTGGGCTCAGGAATTCCCACTAGGAAGGCCCATTCTGCCTCACCCCTCTATTTGCTGGAAGCAGAGGATGCAGGAATGTGGGTAGCAGGCTCTCCCAGCAGGGGTCTTTGCTGCCTTTTTGCCCCTCCCCCCCCCATGTCCCCTCTGCTGCTGGGCTGGGCTGTTCCTCAGGAGCCGGCCGCAGTTATCCATGCTGCTGCGTGTGTCCCCTTGAGGGTGAAGGCCAGCCGTTCTGCATTCATACCGGGAAGAAATGGAGGCACTCATGGGCCACGTCCACTGCAGCACACTCCTTTGCGTGCTGGCCTTGCCTGGCATGCGTCTCAGGGGGCAGCCTAGGGAATGTGCCACCTTACCAGGCTGTCACCTGGGAGCTGAGGGTACAGTCTGGAGCAGAAGCTCTGTCCTGGAGCAGTGCCCGTGGGGTCAACATGCACTAGGTCAGGTAATTGCTATCTAGGTCAGTATGTGTTTGAACAAGTGAAGGTGGAACTTGCCAGCCTACTACGGCACCTGTTTGCTGCATGAAGGTCTGGGGTGGCGGCCCTGAGGCTGGGTCCTCTTGCTGGCACCTGCTCTAGGCTGGCGGTAGAAGTAGAGCAGCTCTCCACGTCGCTGTGCTCCTCGGAGGAGGGCGTGTTGCTGAGGTTGGGTCATGCAAAGTCAGGGGGTGCTGGCTGCTTTGCAGGTCTGGTTTAATTGCCTCTTGCTGGGCTGGGCCAGTGCTCCTGTGGTTAGTAAGCCATGCTGCCCCCTGCAAGGGTGAGCTGGGCCGGCTTCCGCTGCTGGGCTCTGAGCTCCCCATGCACGGCAGGTCGTGCTGACTGACCTCTGTGCATCCCGCAGCAGGGCCTGCGCGCCCTGCGTGTGGACTCTCCGTGAGCACTGGGCTGCGCGCCCTGCCAGCCGCTTCTCCGGCTTTGTGCGGGTGGCTGTCTCCTCACCCTCTGTCCCCGGAGCACCTGTTCCAGTGGCTCTAGGAGGCAGTTGAAGGCGAGGGCACTAACAACCGGCCCCACCTCCTCATGGACACACACCGATGGATGTGGGGGATTTTCTTCACATTTGTGGGGAGCTGCTCCTAACCCTCAGGCTCCCTTCCTCTCAAGGCTGGAGAGAACCTTCTGGTCTTTGAGGCATCACCCCCCGCTCAGCAGGCAGATAGCTGCTGGGCTTCCTGGGGCTCACCTGTGTGTTTCATGATCTGGGTCCTAGACACCGTGGATGTGTCCGCAGTGTGGACGGCACTGGGCTGGTGTGCAGGTCGCAGGCCTGCGCACTGCGCTCCTCTCGTCGTCAAACCGAATCAGGGGGATGGAAGCAGCACTGAAGCCGTGGCTCTGAGGGCGGGGCAGGGTGAGGGTCCAGCTCTGCGTACCTCTTGGCACTCCTGGGCCTGCTTGCTCTTTGGTCCCTGTGTGCTGTAAAGGCTGGGGTTCTGCTGCTCTGTGCGTTCAGCTTGGGGCAAGGCTCAGCCTCTAGGAAGCACACGGTGATGGGTAGTGCACCCCCGAGGCCGTACCCCACGTGCTGAGTGACCCTCCGGGGCCAGCTCTCCACTGTCCCTTCTCTGTAACCTGCTTAGGCTCCAGCGAGGCGGCAGCTTTGGTCTCTGGTGTCCCCTTAGCGCCATTTGTACCTGGGCTGTGGCTCAGGTGCTGCAGTTGGTGCCTGGCAGAGTCCCAGAGCTTGACAGAGTCCCAGCACAAGACAGATCTGAAACTATACATGAGGGACAGCCGAAGAAAGGGTGGAGCTGCACCCAGGCCAGCAGGCGTGTGTCACAGATGGGAGAGGTTCGGCGCTAACCTGGGAAGAGGCCAAAGGTTTTTACGGACCATGACTGCCCCCCCCCCACCCTTTTTTTTGTCATTGGAGGTGGCTGAGTCCCTCAGGAAGTGTGGCAGCTGGGAGGCCGGGTGTCTTGGCACCCCTACATGGTCCCGGCCTGCACAGGAGCTTCTGGCCAAGGCTGATGCCCTTTTGGAGAGAGGCAGATGCCTAGAGGACTGAGTAAACATGGCCCTTCGCCTTCCTGCCCCTGGCTGCCCACCGCCTCCGTGGAGCAGGAGATAAATGGCATCTGGGGAGAAGCAGGTAGTGAAGACGAGCCTGTGGCAGCAGCCTGTGAGCTGGGTGAGAGATGAGCTCTCCGTGTGCGTGTGGTGGGCCCCCACGACCCTCTGTGGACAGTTTGGCCTGACCTGTGTGGGCTGGAGGCCAGGGTCGTGGGCCAGTGCTGTTGCTCTGCTTGGTGGTCTGCCCAGGCAGACTGGCCTGAGGCTCCGAGTCCTTGACCCTGTCTTAAGTCAGTCACTGTCTCTGCCAAGAGCAAGTGCTCCTCCTCCTATGATGGAGGGAGAGGTGCAAAGCAAAGGGGTCTCGCACGTGGGCCCCTTCTTTCCCAGGGTTCTTGCCCCGTCCCGAGGCCGCTGCAATTGAGCTCTGAGTGCTGGCAGGCCTCGCTGTCTCCTTAGTCTTCACCCTGGGTGGCCGGGTGTGCGTGTTAGTCATGTTCTTGCCACGGTGACAAGATGGTGTCCCCTAAGTTTCTCCAGGGTAAAGTAAGCTGACTTTGCAAGTCACCATTTTTAGGAGTTATTTTTAAGCTGTGTTAAAAATAAAAGGCCTCTTCCATCCAGCTTCTAACTATGCTGGCATGACAGTAGTATGTTACCAGTGCCTGCCTCTCCAAGCTTTTCCTCCTCCACTAGTTATGTTTGCTTATTTGTCCTCCTGTGCCCAAAGATTTCTGTTTTATTTGATGAGTCTTTTACTGCACCATTCTCTTTTTTTATTTTTTTTATTTTTTATTTTGTCAGTTGTGGGGCTTGAACTTGGCCTGGTTGCTGTCCCTGAGCTCAAGGCTAATACTCTTCCCCTTTGAGCCACAGTTCCACTCCTAATTTTTTGGTGGTTATTTGGAGATAAGAGTCTGTTAGTCCAATAAGCTCCTTTCCTATAGTTTAGCTTATTAGACTAACAGAGTCCCACCAAGTTTCTTGCCTGGGCTGGCTTTGAACTGTTGATTCTCAGATCTCAGCCTCCTGAGTAGCGACGATTACAGGCTTGAGCCACCGGTGCCAGTTTTCATTATTTTGATGTTTAAATTGCTCCAGATTTGGCAGTGGGATCTCCTCAGTGGACAAGCCTTTGTCTTCCTAGAGCACTTTCTTTTGTGCAGGGAGGTGCTTCATGTTCATTGGGGGCTTCTGGGGACCCCTAGAGACCATTTGTTTAAAATGATTGCACCTACAGGCTGGGAAGATGGCTCAGTGGTAGAAAGCTGAGGGACAGCGCCCAGGCCCAGAGTTCAGGCCCCATGACACACACACACACACACACACCAGGCCCAGAGTTCAGGCCCCATGACACACACACACACACACACACACACACACACACACACACACACGCACGCACGCACGCACGCACGCACGCTCGCGATTACGCCTGTAGTTGAAATTGCATCTCCATATTGCTTATTCCTACTGCCAGTTGGATTTTTTGTTTCCATGTTGTCAGAAAAGAAGACGCAGTAGCCACCACCTCACCATCTCATTTGCCTTGTAGAGGGTCTGATGGCACACACTGTGAACCTGAGACCTCAATTTGTATCACAGCCTTGTGGGTCACAGCATCACACAACTTGTTAAATGGTTGAGCCAGAGTTCAGTTTGATTTGGCTAGCTTTTTCTCATACACTTTGTTATCATTTAACACATTTCCGTATTCTAAATTATGGAATTTTTACATGTAACCATTGAATAACAAGAAGTTTATTTCTGGTTCTCTTGCTGCTTAATTCTCTCTCTGTGAAAGTCAGGTCTAAAGAATTCAAGTAGGTGACTCACGGTGTCCTACCTCAGAAAGGAAGGTTGCTTGTTTTTTTTTTAATCAGTGACTTAGCTGTCCTGCTGTTTCTCTAAGCACCCAGAAGCTCCCTAACCCTTTTATTTTCTTCCTATAGGAATTTGCTTGCTAGAAAACACAATGCAAGATTTGACAGACAAAGAGACTTGGGATGGAAGTTATTTGGAAAAGTTCCACTCCGAGAGAATGCTCAGAAAGATTCAGAGAGAATACAAAAGGTATACTGGGCTGGGAACCAGCGTCCCGCTGGGGTGTGGGGTCAGCATATGTGGTGGACCGTGTGGAGGTGACCTTTGCCGAGGCTTTGGAGTGGGGAACCTCTTTGTATTCCTTGTGTGTCTCATTCCTAAAACTCAGGTCTGGACAGAATGTGAGTGAATTTAGCCCTTTTCATTCTGACAGATATATATATGAAAGATGGGTTGTCAAAGCTGAGCTTTAAGTATTTGTAACTTCATTAATCAGTGTTTCCAATGACACTTGGAAATGTGTTCATCGCCAAATTTTTATTATGTTTGATATTAAAGTATTCCTACGGATGTCTTAGCTGTCCCTTCGTGTTGCTCTGGGACAGGCAGGCCAGGCCAGGCTGGCCTTCTCCAGCCTCCGCAGACCCTTTCCCTTGCGCACTCTTAGGTTGTGTCTTCTTGGGGGCTGGGGCTTAGGACGAAGCCAGGCCACAGCAGTATCACCACTCCCAGCCTCGCTCCCTGTGTGGGGATGACAGCGGAGAGGAGGGTGCTGCCAGATGCTGTGTTCTCTGTGCGTGGGCAGTCCTGTGCCTCCTCCTAGGACCCGAACCTACTACCCTAGCATCTTGGGAGCCCGTTGTTGGCTCCCAACTGCTTCCTTTGTAGCCTCAGGTTTCTCTTCCCTGACAGTCATTCAGTAAACAGCCTTTAGTACCAACGAAATGCTAGGCCTCAGCACTGGCCCCGGCTGAGAGGAAGAGCAGAGCCTGTGCTCAGGAGCAGTACTCCAGACCTATCTGTGCACGGGCCCTCAGGGAGGCAGTGGGGAGGAGGCGTGGCCTTCTCTTTGATTCCACACTGGCACTTGATGTCCATGCGGGGATCTGGTACCATGTGATTTCTGGGCTTTACGAGATAGTGTTTGTATTTCTAGTCTATTTAAAACTCCAGCAACCCCAGGAGGAAGAGAGGATTGTTGTTATCTTCACACACTGCCCCTGACTCCAGCAGCTAGGGAGTGGCAGAGGTAGACCCAGACTCTTGGGCTCTGGGGCCTCACTGTGGGCTGGGAAGGTATTGGGCACTGTGAGTGAGGGTAAGGAGCAGCAGGAAGAAGCTGTCGACAGGGCCTATGGGTGTACTGCCGTCAGTGCTGACATGCGGCTGTCCTTCGCTGAGGATAGTGAGTTTTCTCTGAGTCCACCAGAGAGGAAGTGGGGTCTGGCCCTGCGGAGCTTACTGTGGACGCAGAGTGAGCCCTCATGAGAAACCCAGAGGGTCGAGGACCTGCTGGATGTGCATGCTGGGGGGGGGAGGGGGGCAGACAGGCTCCCCCGGAGCGCCATTTCCATCCCTAAGCAAATTTAATTTGTTTTGAATACTGTCTACAATTCCCTAGAATTGTTGACTCACTAAGCAAATCAGTGTGGGAATACATTTTAGTAGATTGTTACTTTTGGATTTAAATCATTGTATAGACTTATTAATCAAGCAAACTATCGTAGACTTTTTAAAGAAACTGTATTTTAAGAAGTAACAATTACACTAAGCAGATGTTTCCTTGACTTATTAATATCACTTGTCTCATGCTTAAAATTCTGTGGGTTCTTTTTTAGTGCCCTGCTATTTCCTTTTCCTTTATCTTATTTATTTTTTTTAATGAACTGAAATGACTAGCTGGCTGATTGTGTAGTAACACGATACTGCAGAAAAGACCATCTGGCTTTGGTCATCAATAATAAAGACCGCAACAGTACCTGTACTGGTCACACGATCCAGCCTGCAGCCTATGTGCCTCTGTTTGTGTCTCTGGCCCTCTCATCTCTCCTGTCCTGCTCCGAGTTGACAAAGCCTGAGAGGGATTTAGGGTCAGGCCTGCGCTGAGGGGGACGCTTTGGGTACCAGGCCTGCGGTGGCTGTGCCACTGCCCTCTGCTCCCACAGCTCCTGCTTTGCGTCTACACTTGTGGTCGGAGAAGGTGATGGAGCTCCAGTAGGAGCTAAAGCATAAAGCCTTCAGGAAATGCTTCATTCCTTTTCCTTCTTGCCATAATAATAATAATAATAATAATAATAATAATAGGGCTGGGAAGGTGGCTCAGTGGTAGAGCGCTTGCCTTGCATGTGTAAGGCCCTGGGTTCAATTCCTTAGCACCACATAAACAAAAAGAAAAAAGCCGGAAGTGGCACTGTGTCTCAAGTGGTAGAGCGCTAGCCTGGAGCTGAAGAGCTGAGGGACTGCGCCCAGGCCCAGAGTTCAGGCCCCATGACTGGACCCAAAAAAAATAGTTATTATTTTTATAACACATGGTGCTTTTGAGAATATAGACTTATAATTGGGTGCCAGTAGCTCCTGTCTATAATCCTAGCTACTCAGAAGGGTGAGATCTGAGAATTGTGGTTTGAAGACAGCCTGAACAAACAAATCTAAGAGACTTTTATCTTTAGTAATTAGCAAAAAGCTAAGTGGTATGGCTCAAGTAGTAGAGCACTACCTTGAGTGGAAAAGCCAAGCAAGAGCAAGAAATCTTGAGTTCAAGCCCCAGAACCAGAAAAAGAAAAGAAAAGAAAACAGACTTTGGAGTCTGGCTGTGTGATTTTAGGTGTTATTTAACCTCTCTGAGCCTCATTCTCTATTGTTCAGAGCAGTGGCACCGATTTCCAGGATGGAGAACTCAAGTGAGTCAGTACGTGGTGTGTGTGCGCGGAATCTAGTGAGGTAGCCAGGGCTGTAGGAGTGTTGTGCTCTTCTTGTCCCCTTCCGTGACGAGCCAGCTCTCAGCTATGGGAAACAGACACCAGGTGGGAGAAGAGGGCTGAGGCTGTCTGCAGACCCCGTCACGCCTGTTCGCAGACCCTGTGCCGTGCCGGGGCCAGGGCTCTGGCTGGCACCACATCACAGAAGCAGCCAGGCCATGCGTGTGTCCCCAGAGCCTGTGGTGAGCACATAGCCGACAGCTCTGGGCTTTTCAGCCTCGCTCATTTCTCCAGATAGCCTGGGGCCAGTTGTTTCTTCTCTGTTTCCTTCTGATAAATGGATAATACCCATTCTCTGGACTCCCCCCCCACCCCCCCCACCCCTGCCCGGAAGGGAGAGAGTATATGGTATGTGTTTACGCAGGGTCTGGTACAACTTGTGGTTCAGAGTTCGTGAAGGAGTGGCCGTGGTGAGTCTAGTTAAGAAGTAGGTTCAGTGGTGACTCCATGGCCCTGGGTGTCTGCCTTGCGCCACCTGGACCACGCTCTTATCTTGGGCCTCTACAGTTTTGGGGGAAATGTTGCAATGTTACTTTGTTATCTTTTCACATTTCTTAAAATGTTTTTAAATTAAGTCATGTTTTCTATCGGCTTATTTTATAATTCATGGAGAGTTTCTTTGCAGGGGAGTAGCAGTGGCCAAAGGTAAAAGCATCACACAAATGCTGTGTGTGTGTGTGGGGTGTGCTGGTACTGGGGCTTGTAATCAGGGCCTGAACACTATCCCCTAGCTTCTTTTTTCTTTCTTTCTTTCTTTCTTCCTTTGTTTCTTTATTTGTTTGTTTGTTTGTTTGTTTCTTTCTTTCCAGTCCTGGGGCTTGAACTCTGGGCCTGGGCACTGTCCCTCAGCTCTTCAGCTCAAGGTGAGCATTCTACCACTTGAGCCACAGCGCCACTTCTGGTTTTCTGAGTGGTTTACTGGAGATAAGAGTCTCATGGAGTTTCTTGCCCAGGCTGGCTTTGAACCATAATTCTCAGATCTCAGTCTCCTGAGTAGCTAGGATTACAGGCATGAGCTACCAATGCCCGACTTGTCCCCTAGCTTTTACATAAGACTGCTGCTCTGTCACTTGAGCCACAACTCCACCTTTGGCTGTTTGGTGGTTAATCGGAGATAAGACTCACCGATTTTCCAACCTAGACTGGCTTTGGACCATGATCCTCAGATCTCAGCCTCCTGAGTAGTTAGGATGACAGGCGTGGTCACCAGCACCTGGCCTAAAGCTGTGGTTCTTGAAGCAGGTTGCCAGATGGACATATCTTTTATCACTTAGCATTTGTGAGAAATGCAAGTCCTCGGCTCTGACACCAACACACTGAAACACAAACCCAGACGCTGAGATCCAAAGCCATATTGTAATGGCTCTGCAGTCATTCCTTTTACATGCTCAGCTTTAGGAGCCATTAATGTACAAGATGGAAGAGTGGGACATTACAGGAGAAAATAGTCCTCTCTGCTCCCACGGGCTGTGAAGGGTCCCTAGCATGCCGGCATGCAAGCTTCAGTCCCTGATGGTGGCCTGGAGACGATCTGGAGAATGGGGGGAGGGATGTGGGGGGGCTGTATGGGAAGAGTGCGGCCTCAGGCCTCCACACGTGAGTTTTCATGGGCTGAGGCTCAGCTGGACCGTGCTGCCCTCCTTGGAGTCAGTCCTTTGCCCTGTGTGCAGAGAGGACCTTCTTCCTTGGGTCTCTTGGCCCTTTCATTTGCTCTACAGCTGTTCAGTATCTCCATTCTGGAATCACAATGAAAGGCCATGGATCAAGGAGAGATATTTTAACACATGTGTCGTTGCGGTGATAAATGCTGTGGAGGAGAGGGGAGTTTTGACGCCACTGAGCACTGTTCTCCGAGGTCAGGTTTTTCATGTGGCTGCCAGTCACCCCGCGCAGTGGGCCAGCTCTTGACCCGCCCTGGTCTTTGGGCGTCTGTCCGCAGCACGGTGTCAGCTGCTCACTCCTGCCCCTCCTGGCCTCCTACTCTCTGCTTCCCGTTCCTTTTGCCCTGTCCTTCATCTCCACCCTGTAAGTTTCTAGAGGCCGTGCTCAGGCATGCCTGTACCATGCCACTCTTGGCTATCCCAGCCAGACCCGAGTCTTCAGAGACCGGGCCTCCACTAGTCACCCCTCACCCCCCTTGTCTCAGGTTGGGACCCGTGTGAACTCATCGGCCTGAGAGGCCTTTAGACCGTGAAGCTGTTGAGCAGATGTCAGAGGCTCAGGGTTGAAAACAGAGAGGTGTTTTCATGTGTTTGTGAGTCTTTTAGACATAGTTCTGTATCCACAGGCTTGACAGTCAAGAAGCGAGGTAAAGAGAACGTTTAGGCCCTGGCCGGACTCTGGGGCAGCTGCTGATTGTGGAAATGATAGCTGCAGGGAGGGACAGGCTTGTCCGTCCAGTGTCTTGGATAAAAGGGTCACGTGAGCCACGTTGAGTCCGTGGCCTGCTCTGGGTGGATCTGTGTCACTGGGAATGTCTTTGATGGCCTTCTGGAATTTCAAGACAATCTTAGATCTTGAAGAGCCCCGGAAATTCAGGGGCTCTCAAAGGGACATTCACGGCCCTCACTCTGCATTCTGAGAAGTCTGGATACTCAGAAAGTCACAACGCATCACACATGGCAGAAAGATAGATCAGGTGCTCAGTGGTATAACTAGTCGTAGGCCTTAGGCATAGTATACTCCTTGAACAAGAGAGAAACTACCTTTGTTTTCATGGACCCCCTATGTCTTTGAAATGTGGATTTAGACAAACTTACAGAAATAAACGATCAGGTCCCAGTTCCTCAGTACATCCCAACCTGCCTCCAGGGAATGCGCCTCAGAGCCTGAGTGGAGTGCCCAGAGCCGCTTCTTGAGGGGCTGGGAAGGACAAGGACTGACATGCTGCTGAATGGATGCTGAGCTCACGGGTCTGTCCCTTATTGACAACCCAGCCTGGGTGTAGGCAGCCCAAGGCTGGCGGCAGGGATTGCCAGGGACGGCTCTGCAGGCTGGTCTGCGCAGCGGGTCCCGCAGCAGAGGCAGAAGCTGTCCTCTTCATTTCTTCTTAGCTCTGCAGCTGGGCGGTGGACAGCATGGCGGTGGCAGCAGGCTGGCAGGAACTAACGCTGAGGGACGGCAAGCCAGTGAGAAGAGCCTGCCTAGGTGGGTGCACCTCTGCGTGTTGTCTCGTTCTCACCTGGCTCTGAGGAGCACACAGTTTATGTGACTAAGCAGGAAGGGGAAGACTCGGGGAGCCAGAAAGCACAGAGAGGATTGTAAAGAGAAGTTCAGGAAGATGCCCCTTTAAGGTTGTTAATGAACTCCCGTATTTCCTGTCATGCCGTCAGCAAGTGGATTCTACCTTAAGTAGCAAACATGGATGCCAGAGCTGAGCTTTGGGGTAGACCATGCAGATCCTAACCGGTCACTGGGTGGCGTGCCTGCGCACATGGTGTGCATGCTCAGCCTACCAGAGACTGCTGAGTACTTTATTTTTTCAGCTCACAGAAGACTGGTTGGAACTTGTCAGGAATCCAAGTGGATTACTTGCTTCAAAGACAACTATGTCAGTGCTCAGACCTAGATCAGAGTCTCATAACACAGAGTCCAAAATTTTCTAGAAATTTTCTGTGAACTAGGATTGTCTTGGCAACCATCAAATACCAATCTAAAGATTACTTAGATGTCGGCAGTATCCAATACTTTAAAAGCAGCTGTTATTTTTAAAAAATGTTCCCACAAATAAGGGAAAACTCGCTTGAGTTGGGAAGATAAAGCTGGCTCATGCAGAGAAGTCTGAGAGTCTCCATTTCCAATTAACCAGCAAAGTGCTGGACTGTTGGTATGACTCAAGTGGTGGAGTACCAGCCATGAGCAAGTAAGTTGAGCAGGAGTACGTGAGGCCCTGAATTCAAGCCATGGGAATTCAAGCAAAGGGATTGGGAAGATAGAAAATGCTAATCAACAGAAAATACAAGAACTACATGGATTTGTTGGTTTGGGTGCTGGAGATCAAGCTCAAGCCCTTACATATGCTTAGAAAATGCTCCAGCACTAAGGTATATTCCAAGCCCCATACATGGAAAGTTTTAAATTGAAATCTGAGATAACTGAAATAGCTAACTGGACTGGCCCAATGGTGGATGGGCCTGCTAGAAAAGGAGTGATTGAATTTCAAATAGATCAGAAATTACCCAATCTGAGTGATCACAGAGGAAAAAGAGGAGGACGAAGAGGAGGAAAAGGAGCACAAGGGCGATACTGAAAAGTCTAGATTTGTGTTATTGGAGTCTCAGAGGAAAATGAGAAAGAATGTGATACCAAAAAATAGTGGACTGATTAATGGCTGAATGAAAGACATAAACCTACAAATTTAGGAAATTAAGTAACCTCCAAAGAGATGCACCCTTAAAAGTCACAGCCTGATAAATCATAACAAATTTGCTGAAGATAAAGACAAAAACATCTTATAAGGAACCAGAGGAAAATAATGCATTATTTATTGAGGAATAATAATGTGAATGAATTAATTTCTCATCAGAAGCCCACAGAGGCCAATAGGAAGGGAAATGGCATTTTTAGAATGCTGAAAGAAAAGAGCTTTACACCCAGAATTGTGTATTGGGAATGAAGGTGAACTACAGGTATTCTCAGATGAAGGAAAACTAAGAGCATTTGTTGTCAGCTAACCTGCCACAAAAGATTGGCTAAAGCAAAGCTAGAGAGTCAGCTCTTCTCAGACAAAGGTCCGATGAGCACCAGGAAGGAAGAACGGGAATGTAAGCTTCTCTGGACAGACACAGTGGACTGTTCTTAGGGAGTTCTTTAATGCTTTTTGGTTGGAAGCCAAAATTAGAATGTTATCTAGGGTTTTAAGCATAAGTAGATAGAAGATAGGAGACACTAAAATATAAAGGGGAATTGATATGGCCATCAAATTTCTGCATTTGTAAAATATTGATTCCTATATGGTCATGAAAAAGTAAATGCATATGTTACAACTGAAATCCAAATGATGCAAAAAGATAACTAGCCAGAAACATCATGAGCAAGCTTAAATGAGATTCTAAATTTCAAAAAAACAAAATGAAATGAGACAAAATAAAACCTCTGGAATTAAAGCAGGAAAGAGGGAGTAGAGAAAGAACAGAGAAGTAGCAGTTAAGACGGTAGACCTGAATTAAACATACAATAAATGTAAATCCTCTGGGCATAACAGTCATGCATCTTAGTGCCCGACTTTGATGGATTATAACCATATATTGTCTGTAACAAACTCACTTTGAATATAAACTATTAGATACAATGAAAGAGAAGAAGATGCAGTGGGGATATAGTTCCTAGGTAAAGCTTAGAATTTATGAGCTTGTGGCTACAGTTCCCCCAAAAGAAAAAAAGATGGGTCTATTAGTATGAAAAGTTTAAAAAAAAGATTTGAGAGTAAAGAACATTATTATACTCAAGGTATAATCATCCCAAGTGAATGTCTACTAATAACAGAACTGCAGACACACAAAGCAAAGAAACTGTGCTCAGAAGAAGTGGACAAGCCCACATTCCTTCTAGATTCAACTAAAAATAGTGGCTGGCATTAGAAATGACAAAATAATGGCATTTGCAGGGAAATGGATGGAGCTAGAAGGAATCATGTTGCGCGAGGTAAGCCAAGAGCAAAGAGACAAACGGTACATGGTCTCCCTGATAAAGTGGATGCTAAATCCAAAATGTTAGGTGATACAACAAAACTAACAGGACTCAAGAAACAAAGAACTCCCACTCATCTGGTCGAACCACTACTAAATATCCCCATGCTGCTGATCACATATATGGTGTATATGTGTACACCGTTATATGTTATAGACTGTGATAGACAATTTGCTCCAGGAAAGTTAGAATGAACTTGTGACTTTAAGTGAGCATCATTATTCCACAATACTGTGAAATTCGGGTAATTATGTAATCACTTAATCACAATCAAAAAAAAAAAAAAAGAACCTCAGGGAAGGGGTGGTAGGGGGAAAACAATGGAGGGGGTAACAATGCTCAATAGGAAGTGTACTCATTACCTTACTCATGTAACTGTAACCCTCTGTACATTATCTTTACAATAAAAAATTAAAAAATGGAAAAAAAATAAAAATAGTGGCTGGACAGGATCAGCCAGGACATGGGAGAGCTGAGTGCCACTGTCCACCAACCATGTCTTCCTGGCCACTACAGAGCCATTCACCTCCAGCACAGACCCTATCCAGGCTTAGAACAGAAACAGGAATTAGACTAGAAAGCAATGACAGAAAGATATTAGAAATCGCTCAAGAATTGTGGAAAATGAACACATAACAATCTTCTAAATTATTATTTTTTTGGGGGGGGTCCGGTCATGGGGCCTGAACTCTGGGCCTGGGCACTGTCCTACAGCTCTTCAGCTCAAGGCTAGTGCTCTACCACTTGAGTACCACAGTGCCACTGCCGGCTTTTTTTTTGTACTCTGCTTATATGGTGCTGAGGAATTGAACCCAGGGCCTCATGCATGCAAGGCAAGCACTCTACCACTGAGCCACCTTCCCAGCCCTCTTCTAAATTATTATAGGTCAATAAGGAAGTCACAAGGAAAATTAAAAATATTTTGACATGAACAAAAAGGCAACTTATCAAAATGTGTAGGGTGCAGTGTTTGGAAGGCAAATCCATAGTATTTAAATTCTCCTATTAGAAAGAAAAAACAGGCACTGATGGTTATTGCCTATAATCCTAACTACTTAGGAGGCTAAGATTTGAGGCTTGATCTTTAAAACCAATCCCAGCAGACAAACCAAAAGACTCTTATATCCAATTAACTAGCAAAAAGCTGGAAGCAGAGGTATAACTTAAGTGTAGAGTGAGCAGAAAAGCAGAGCAAGAGTGCTGAGTCCTTTATTCAAGCTTCAGTACTGGAAAGAAAGAAAGAAGAAAGGCAGGCAGGCAGGCAGGCAAGAAGGAAGGAAAGAAGGAAGGAAGGAAGGAAGGAAGGAAAGAAGGAAAGAAGGAAAAGAGAATGATCCCACATCAGTTAAGTAAGTATTAAGGAACTATAAATGGAGCAAGCAAAAGGAAACAAATGATGAACATAAGAATAGAATTAAATTTGAACCAAATTTGAACCAAAAATGATGGTAGAACCAAAAGCTGATTCTTTAAAAGTTGTGTATCCTCATCAAACTGTAGCTAAATTGACAAAGTAAAGTGAAGCAAAAGGATTAAAATAGTAAGTAGAAAGAAATAAAAAGTACAAGGACAATACTATATTCTGCATAACTGTGTACGTAGATAACTTAGATGAGGTTGTCCATTTCTTTGAAAATTAGAAATCCCAGAAGTCATCAAAAAGGTATAAGATAACTTGAGTCATCCTGTAGTTATTAAAAAAAAGGAAATGATAAGCTGAGCGCTGGTGGCTCCTGCCTAGAATCCTAGTTATTCAGGAGTCTGGGATCTTAGGATCGCAGTTCAGAGCCATCCAGGACAGGGAAGTCTGAGACTCTTTTTTTTTTTTTTTTTGGCGGGGGTGGGTGGGGGGTGTCCGGTTGTGGGGCCTGAACTCTGGGCCTGGGCACTGTCCCTCAGCTCTTCAGCTCAAGGCTAGCGCTCTACCACTTGAGCCACAGCGCCACTTCCGGCTTTTTTTTTTCTGCTTATGTGGTACTGAGGAATTGAACCCAGGGCCTCAGGCATGCAAGGCAAGCGCTCTACCACTGAGCCACCTTCCCAGCCCCAAGTCTGAGACTCTTATCCCCAGTTAACCACTAAAAAACCAAAAGTGAAGCTGTGGCTCACGTGGTAGAGCAGCACCAGCCTGAGCAGAAAAAGCTAAGGGACAGTACTCAGGACAGGCACACATGCATGCACACATTCTCTCTCACATTTTGTGTGTGTGTGTGTGTGTGTGTGTGTGTGTGTGTGTGTGTGTGTGTGTGTGTGTGTGTGTGTGTGTGTGTGTGTGTGTGTGTGTGTGTGTGTGTGTGTGTGTGTGTGTGTGTGTGTGTGTGTGTGTGTGTGTGTGTGTGTGTGTGTGTCCAGCCCTACCTGCTTTTACTGATAAATTCTGAAGAGGAGTTTAGAAGAGGAGAGAATACTTCATGACTCATTTTATGAGGCCAGTGTTACCCTGTCGGCAAAGGAAGACAAACTCAGTACCAGAAAGACAAATGTGAAGACACTTATTCACAGCCTCAACATAGTAGATGGGATCCAAGATTTTGTTTAAAAAGAACAAAAGCAGCTGGGTGCCAGTGGCCTGTAGTCCCTAGCTACTCAGGAGGCTGAGATCTGAAGATCATGGTTCAAAGCCAGCCTATCCCAATTAACCAACTTATCTCCAATAAACCACCAGAAAACTGGAAGTGGTGCTGTGGCTGAAAGTGGTAGAGCGCTAGCCTTGAGCGAAAGAGCTCAGGGACATACCCAGATCCTGAGTTCAAACCCCATGACCAAAAAAAAAGGAAAGAAAAGAAAAAGAACAAAAGCAATACATGGGCTCAATGCTGTGTGTCCTGGGAAAGCAAGGCCAGCTCCCCATTTGAAAGTCATTACTGATCTAAAGAGTAGCACATCTGTCAGTTGAAGCAGAAAATGCAGATGGTAAAATTCAGTGTTTATTTCTTTTTTTTTTTTTTTTAACTCAGCAAAGTAAAAAAAAAAAAAGAGGACGTTCTCCACCTGGCAGAGAACAGGTATAGATAGAGAGCAGCTACAGCTGACATGGTGCTTAGTGGAGAAAGAGAAAGTGTACCAGGTAATGGGGCAGACAAGGATTTCCCACCAAGGCTGGCTTTAAACCGCACCCTCAGTTCTCAGCCTCCTGAGTAGCTAGGATTCCAAGCATGAGCCACAGTGCTTGGTGAAAATTCTTTTGTGGAGTAAGATAGATGTGCAGTCCAAGGAGGAGGGAATCTCTTTTGATGACTTCTTTATGTTTCAAAATTAGGAAAAACCAACCTGTCATCACATGGTGTAATGTGTAGTTAAGATTTTGTAACCAGTGCTCAATTCTAAAATACAAGTTAGCAACTGTTGTTCAAGTAGCAGCTGCAGGGTACAGCCTGCCAGAGGAGGCGGAAGAGGCATATATATGTCTTGGGAAACATGGCTTACTGCTATTTATCACATAGTGAAGGCTCATCTCTCCTATGTTTAACTGTAGTGAATCTGTGAACTCCTTATGCTGGCTCACATTGGATAACTTGGAACGCATGGAGCACTAGGTGTTGGGATGGGGATCCTGATAATGGATCCAGATGATGCGATGTGCTCCTGTCTCTGAAGGCTGGGCTTTATTTCCAGAAAGGCATCATTCACCTTCCAGGCTAGCCAGGTGCCCACTGGGCCCCCCTCCCTAACCTCCCTGTCCCTGTAAGCCACCGAGCCTCCAGACAGCAGCAACACGGTCTCTTTGCTGCTCTGTGAGTGATTCAGGGCAGGGATTATCTTCCTCTTGGTTCCTCAGGCCGAGCACTCTGATGGCTTGCTGGGTAGAAGGCAGGCAGGCAGAAGACAGGCAGGCAGAACAGATTCATACGACACGCTGATTCCACGCTGATTCCACGGGTGCTTGAGCACCTCCCCCGCTGTGCCTCACCAGGCCTTCAGCCCACTCTGAGGTTTTATAGTCAGCGACCGCAGTGAGTGCAGCCAGGAACCTGGGGTCTAGTGCTGGGAGAGAGGCTCAGGGCCTGGCTGTGGCTGAGAGGAAGGCAGGAGTGTTTGTAAGGATGCAGTGGAGGTGAAAACTGAAAACTGCCACTCAGCCTCCTGACATTGCTTCCAAGCCCTGGCAAGAGCTCAAAGGACAATGGATTGAATACACACATGGATTAGCACCCCTTGGGTGGACAGTGGTGACATGTCACCGTTCTCATTGCACTTGTCCGTTGCTAAAGCACCAGCCATTTGGAAGGTGCACTGTACATCGAATGCCTCAGAACAGCTCTTCAGCGTAAAGTACAAACTAGCATTGCTACCTAGTCATGTTCCTTTCCTCAGGTATATTAATGCATGATTATTTTTTGGTGATGGTGGTGGTGATGGTATTGGGGATTGAACCCAGGGCCTCATGCATGCTAGGCAAGCATTCTTTTTTTGGGGGGGGGTCCAGTCGGGGGCCTGAACTCTGGGCCTGGGCACTGTCCCTCAGCTCTTTAGCTCAGGGTTAGCGCTTGAGCCACAGCGCCACTTCCGGCTTTTTTCTTTTTGCTTATGTGGTGCTGAGGAATTGAACCCAGGGCCTCATGCATGCAAGGCAAGTGCTCTACCGCTGAGCCAACTTCCCAGCCCATAGGCAAGCATTCTTGTCACCGAGCTACACAGCCCTAGATACTTTTTCTAACAAGACCTTCCTTATTCCTGCTGGCCAGGCTCAATTTCTGGTTTAATCCTATTGCTTTTTAAAGATGTCTATTGAATTCTAATTAAGATACCGTAAAACCTACTCATTGGTTCTTAATATATGTATACGGGTGTTCACATTACAATCAGTACTTTCGTTTTTTGGTCGTGGGGCTTGAACTTTGGGCTTGGGCATTGTCCCTCAGCTCTTCAGCTCAAAGCTAGTGCTCTACTGCTTGAGCCACAGCACCACTTCTGGTTTTTTTCTAGTGGTTTATTGGAGATAAGAGTTTCACGGAGTTTCCTGCCCAGGCTGGCTTTGAACTTCGATCCTCAGATCTCAGCCTCCTGAGTAGCTAGGATGACAGGTGTGAGCCGCCGGTGCCCAGCTACCCCAAACTTCTATCATAGACTTCATGCCTGTTTGCAGGCATCTGGAGATGTACCTTTTTTTTTTTTTTTTTTTTTTTTTGGTATTGGCTGTAAGCTTGAACTCAGGATCTGGATGGTGTCCTTGAGATTTTTTTTTTGCTTAAGGCTAGTGCTCTACCATTTGAGCCACAGCTCCACTTCTGGCTTTTTGTGGTGGTTAACTGGAGATAAGCGTCTCATAGACTTTCCTACCAGGGCTGGCTTCAAACTGTGATCCTCAGACCTCAAGCCTGAGTAGGTAGGCTTACAGGTATGAGCACTGGGTCATCAAGCTGAAAATTGACCATTGGAAGAAATTTCATAGATGGGGCCCTGTGACTGTCCTTGGTGCACTTACTGTAGTGTTCTTGACGTTCGCCCTGTGTAGCAGAGGTATCATTGTGTTTCTTCCCTTTGCTGTTGTAATGCGGTTTATACAGTCCTCAGTTGTGGACATTTTACGTTGTTTTTAGGGTTTGGGTTTTGCCTGCAAGTCTTTTTGTGGAAACGGTTCTCCTGGGTAGCTCTTAGCAGCCAGGCAGAAACTGGCACACATCCCCCAAATGGCCACAGCATTTTGCGTTCACAGCTGCACAGTCATCCGTCGTTGTCCTTGATTTTTATCTTCTGATGGAGTGAGGGAACTTCCGTGGTGGATTTGGTAGCTGGAAATCCAGCTCGGTTGAGGCCCAGAGGACAGAGAGCCTGGCGCAACTTGGTGCCACATGGGTTCACGCTGGGCACCCCGGAGAGAATTTTGGCCCTTCTACACACTTTCGAAAAGACCAAAGAAATGCAAGTATGTTTTGTAGCCTGTTGTGATAAATGCATCTCAAGAGAGCATCCCCACCCCACGTTTGTTCCGGCCCTTCCCAGTCAGCCCTAGGCAAGCACTGCAGTGAGCTCTGTGCGGGGCATGTGCGTGTGCGTGTGCGCGTGTGTGTGTCCCCACGTCCCCACGTGGTCCCAAGCTAACCGTACCGTGGAAGGGATGCTCGTCCCGCCTGCTGCCCACAAGGGACCCGGGCTGGCGTCTTGAAGCGGATTTAAGCTAACCTTGACAATCCGGCTGGGGCCTGGGGGGCGGAGCCGGGTGGCCGCCGCCCCTCTGGGCGGCAGAGTGGTGGGGAGGGCCGGGCTCCCAGAGCCGGGCCTGCGAGGGACTGTGGGCGGGGCTGCGTGTCACAGGGCCCCGCCCCCTTGAGGTCCCGCCTCCAGGCCGCCGTGAGGCCCGGAGCGCCGAGCTACCGCAAGGGCGGATCGGCGCGTCGGCGGCGATTGAGCGGCCTGCCGCCCCGCCCGCGAGTGCGAGCTCGGGTGCGACGGCGTCCTCGGTCCGAGGCCGGAGGGAGCCCGGCCTCCGCTGCTGGGCATGGAGCCGCCGGCCGCGCGCCTCTGAGGCCCGGCGTTCATGGTGAGTCCCCGGGTCGGGGTCCCGGGCCGGGCCCGGGCTCCGCGGCCCCGCGCGCGCGGGGCGCAGGTGTGCGCACGTCCCGGCCGGCCCGGCCCGGCGCCTGCCGCCCGCGGGGTTTTCCTCCAGGGTCGGTGCTCAGCGGGCACATCCTTCGTCCTTTCTGCCCCCGGCGCCACGGCCCCCCGGTCCCCGGCCTCCCGGTCCACGGTCCCCTCGGTCCCCGGCCTCCCGGTCCACGGTCCATTGTCCCCCCGGTCCCCGGCCTCCCGGTCCACGGTCCCCCCGGTCCCCGGCCTCCCAGTCCACGGTCCCCCCGGTCCCCGGCCTCCCGGTCCTCGGTCCCCGGTCCACCGTCCCCGGTTCCCGGCCCCACGGTCCCCGGCCTCCCGGTCCCCGGCCCCCCGGGCCCCGGGCCTCCCAGTCCACGGTCCCCCCGGTCCCCGGCCTCCCGGTCC
The DNA here is from genome assembly GCF_024711535.1 of Dipodomys merriami. Classification (NCBI taxonomy): domain Eukaryota; kingdom Metazoa; phylum Chordata; class Mammalia; order Rodentia; family Heteromyidae; genus Dipodomys; species Dipodomys merriami. The sequence continues at coordinate 2,980,491 of NW_027202749.1, read as the reverse complement.
TCGGTCCCCGGTCCACCGTCCCCGGTCCCCGGCCTCCCGGTCCCCGGCCCCCCGGTCCACGGTCCCCCCGGTCCCCGGCCCCCCGGTCCACGGTCCCCCCGGTCCCCGGCCCCCCGGTCCTCGGTCCCCGGTCCCCGGTCCCCCGGTCCCCGGCCCCCCGGTCCCCCGGTCCCCGGCCTCCCCGTCCCCGGCCCCCCGGTCCACCGCCCGGTCCATGGCCCTCGGTCCATGGACCCGCGGTGCCCGGCTCCCGGCCCCTTGTGCGGGGGGCCGGGGCCCCGGCCGGAGGCAGCGCTGCGGCTGCGCCCCGGAGACCGCAGCCCGCCGGCTGCCGAGACCCAGCGCATTCAGCGCCGTTCACCCGCTCGTGCGTTCCGGGCTCTGTAGCGATTTGACCTTTGAGCTCTCCCGAGGGTGCGGGACCCTGCGGGTGCCTGGGAGAGCCCCTTCCCAGAGCGCTGGGGGCTTAGGTAGAGGCCCCCGGCGGAGGGCAGCGCGCCCAGGAGCGGGCTGCGAGCGCAGAGGCCAGGCCAGGCGCCCGAATGACAGAACAGCTCCCAGACGCTTGCCTGTCACAAAGGGCTGTGTGTGAAGCCAACTATGCTATGCCCGCACCCGTGTCTCAAATATTGTGAAAATCAGGCAACCACGTTTCTGCCATTGTCAATCCAGGGTACCTGCTGGGGCCACAGGCCTTCTCCTCTAATCCTCACCTTCAACAGGTCAGGGAGGCAGGCTGGGAGGGGTGGTTCTTCCTGCACGCTCCGCTCCCCTGCAGGCCACCTGGGTCCTGGGGCTGACCACCGACAGTTCGTCTCACACTCCGGGGTACTACAGGGGACGGCTGCCTGTCCCAGACAGGCTCCGCCTGCCAGGTCACCTGTGTGTTTGACTGTGTGTAACACTCCAGTTCTGAGTGGTACTGGTAATTTCTCTTGTCTTTCTGTCTAGAAGGTTTTCTTTCCTAGTTTAAGAAACCAGTTTTCCCCCCTTAACACAAGTGTCTATTGAGTCAAGTCCCTGTATTTTTTTATTTTTGGTCTTTTCTGACATATTTTAATCCAAGGTCATAGTTTCCCTGCATCTAGCCTGGCTGTGTCTCTCTCCCGGGGCTGTCCCAGCTGCTGTCCCCACAGCTGGTTGAGACCATCCTGTGTAGGAGAACTGGCTCAGCGCCCTCCTTGCTCATCCACAGGCGAGCTCCCTAGGGGGAGCCTAGGTCTCCCTCTTACCTCCGCCCACCCCCAGGCCACCGCCCGTGCGGTCAGAGGCTTGTATCCAGACTCCCACCTATAGCTTCTTTGCTCAGATGGAAACCTTTCTGGGATGCTTCCCTGGTCCCCTGCAGTCTCCTACTGCCTGTTGTTTGTCCTTCCTTCATTTCTCGTGTCTTTCCTGGATGCTCTACGAGGCTGGGGACTAAGGGTTTCACAAAAGAGCTTGGCCTCATGTGGCTTATTCACATATGAGCTTCCTCCTTTCTGCATGGTCCCCTTCCTCTTCCTCCTGCCGCATCTGCTTTGCTTATGGCCCCGGTCTGGAGCTGAGGCCCTGCTCAAGTACCTTGCTTCCTGCTGCTCTTCCCCGGAACCTGCTCATTCACCACACACCATAACTTCTCCATCGCTGCTGCATTAGCCAGGTGTGGTCTTGCATTAGCAGTGGTGCCATCAATTCACGCTACTTCTGAATCTAAGTTAGACAGTTTGAGAAGGTTACAAAGCTCAGCAATTGAGGTTAGTGTGCAGATCTTGCCTGGTACACACCTGAAACATATGGCTTCTGCAGTGTGCACTCCACTTATTAGCTCATTTGTAGAAGTCCTTTCATGTCCATGAAGCTCAGTCACACCAGGACTCTGAAGAATCCTGAAATCTCCTCTGTAAGGGTGCCCAGGGTGGACTGGTTGATTTATGTTACTGATGGGCCTGTGGGCTGCAGTTAGTCTAGCAGTGAAGAGCAGTGTTACTCAGGTCATGCCCCTTGACCTGACTGGATGCAGAGGAAGCTACACTGAGATGGAGAATCCACCGATTCTCCCCTGGTTTCCAGAGAGGGCTGAGGTCTTCAGGAGGTATCCAGCTGTCTAGTGTGTGTGTTTCTAGTCAGCCACCGCTGTGGTAGTCACAGTCACTGCCAGTTATAGCAAGAAGGTGGAGGCATGGCTTGCTGAAGCTGAAAGCCAGGGCTCCCAAAGCCTTAGCACTCTGCTGTGTCATGTGCAGCACCTATGCTGAAAGTTCACAGGTGAGTGCTGCTTCCCTAGGGCATTTATCTTCCCAGGACCCTTAGAGCAACTTCCTTTTCTTTTTTGGGGGGGGGTCTGGTCCTGGGGCCTGAACTCTGGTCCTGGGCGCTGTCCCTTAGCTCTTCAGCTCAAGGCTAGCGCTCTACCACTTGAGCTACAGCACCACTTCCGGCTTTTTTCTTTTTGCTTATGTGGTGCTGAGGAATCGAACCCAGGGCCTCATGCATGCAAGGCAAGCGCTCTACCACTGAGCCACCTTCCCAGCCGCAACTTCCTTTTCTTGAGCCTAGATTTGGTGTGTCTGGTTGGACAATGAGCTGACTGGAAACCTAGAAGGCCATGGGAGGAGAAGTAGGTTTGGGCCAGGACTGTGACTGTTCTCAAAGGCATCCCATTTGTATTTGGGAACACCATCTGGGATTTGAAATGCCACCTGGGACTTCAGGTTGGGACCAGCCGCGCCTCTCTGGCCTTGTAATCCTGAGTCACTGTGAGCCAAACACGCTATTTGGCCCCCACATACTCGGTGTACTTACCTCAGCATTACAAGCTTCATTCAGGGTTGAAAGCTTTCCTGAAGCTGTGCATGATGAGATTATTTCCTGTCCATGTTGGTGGCATGTGGCCAGAGAACCCAGTGATTGGCATCTGACCCAGCTTCTCTGCCCACCTGCAGAGTGAGTCACTGACCTCTCTGGATCTACGTAATCCATTCTGGGTGGTGGGGTGGTGCTGTCCGGTCCCTCAGATTCTCCCCAGTGCTGTGTGTGAGGCCTTGCCATTGCTGATGATGAACAAGAAGCCCTGACGGTTGAGGTGTGGTGTTCTGGCCGTGGTCAAGGCACCCACTTCCTTTGTCCCTACCTTTCTTATCTGCTGCTTGCAGACTTTGCAGTGCTCCATGATTAGTGTTTGGCACCAATTGTCTTCTTCTGTCTTATGCAGGTCTGGGAGAAAGGCCAGGCCCGCATGGAGTAGAAGCAAAGGGAAAATCTTCCAAATACTAGGACGTCTGACTTTTAACACAAGGTCTTTGGCCTTGGCACACCATTCAGTAGGCCAGGCTCATCAGATAAATAGCACTTAATGAGATATTTGTCTCAGGCCTTGTCTGACTCTTTCTCCTCACACATATTTGATAGTTTTCCCGTAATGTTGAAAATTTTGACTTTTGGGTACTTGTGGCTGGCACAAGGTAGATCCTCTCAGACGTTTGGGTCCATGAGCTAATGCATATTCTCCATGTCTCAGGTAAGGGGGGGGGTGATTTCAGTACCTCCGAGGAAGCACTGTAAACCGGGAGTCTAGGGTGTGACCTCTAGCCTTGTGCATCCAGGTAAACAGAAACTGTCCCACCCACTTGCTTCTCACAGCCTTGGTGTTTAGAGGAAATCTATTTTTTTTTTCCTTTCTACTTTTTAGAAGCTTCAGTAGGCCCGTCTAGCTGAGAGAAAAATTACTTGTGAAATAATTTTACCAGGAGCATCACTCATGACAACAAATGTCAACAAAATCCAGCTCACAATAATTTCTGCTTGACAATCATTTCTGCTGTCTCCTGGAGGGGAGTTGAGAGCTAGGGTTTACTCCGAGTTTGTTTGCCCTATTTTCCCAACTAGATTATGTTCCCTTGAAGGGGTGGTTCTGAGAGCCTTGTGCGCAAGCACACATGGTGTTTGATATTTCAGGGAGCAAAGGGTGTGTAAGCACGGGCACACACACCTTCACCCTTCTGTCTGGGTGTTTGGAATGTGGGTCACCAGATGTGACTAAGCTTTGGTGGTTGTAGTCCACGGATCAAATTAGTGACTCAGTAGGAATGGAGGCCTTTAGATTTCCAGAGCATGGCAAAATGATTTACACAGTGGCAAGTAGAGCTCATATACACATGAAAACATATACAGGGCTATATGCATATACATAAACACCTTAAAACTACAGTACATACAGGGCAAGATTGTGGTGCTGTAACTCCTTCAAACAACTAATAGTTTAACAGAATGAATGCCAGGAAACTACATCATGAGTTGGGGGGCCGGGGGAGAAAAGAAGAGGAGAGCAGGTGAATGGAGAGAGGAAGTGTGGGTGAATATGGGAATACTTTCAAAGTACATATGTGAAATTGAATCAGGTAGCCTGAGTGGCTGGGGTTGGGAGGGATGGGGGAGAAGGATGGAAGTGGTGGCGTTGATCAAGATGCACTGTACTCAGAAACTGACACATTGATAAGCAGCAGTTGATGGTGATTTGGAGTGAGGGAGTCCCGGTGGCCTTTATAACCATCACTAAAAAGTTAGTGTCCTGAAGACAGAAAGCAGCACCTCTCACACAGAGGCCTTGAGATCCCGCATCAGAGTTGGTGGGTCCTTGTACAGGGCTGTGTGATGGAGAGACCTTGTAGCTTCCCCAACTTGGGAACATGTAAGACTCAGAGGGGAAAGTCCTGGGTCCCACCGAGAGCCGTTAGGCCCCTGTGGGCAGCAGTTTCTCCCTCTGACTAGCAGGAAAGATTTCCAGTGCGTTATCCTCAGAGTTAACTTACAAAGCATCATTCTTGCTTTTGGAAGAACCTCATGTAAAAAAGAACTGGCTGGGCCCAGAGTCACGGTGGTTTCTTTGTCCTAGGAACATGAAGACAAGGCTGGAAGCCCAATCAGGCCACCCTCCCCAAAGCAAAATGTGAGGAAGAACTTGGACTTTGAGCCGCTTTCCACCACCGCACTCATCCTCGAGGACAGACCTGCGTGAGTCTCTGGAAATCTGTGTGCCATCTGCCTCAGGAGACAAGGCAACTCGCCAGTCCTTTTCACTGGAGAAGAGCGGGGTCCAGAGAGGGAAGGAGAGTGGCCATATTACTGTCCCCCTGCCCTCCCCCTCCCCCCGCCGCCACTGCCCACATCAGTATGTCTTCTCTAATGAGATCATGTGGCCCATTGGCATAACTGCCCCCAGCACTCAAGTTTTTCCAGGCATTTCCACTCAGGAAGTTTCTCTTTTTGTTTGTCATTTAGAAATACTTAAGTAGCTACTATACATGTGAGACTGGTTGTGATCTCTGGAGTCCCTGGGCAGCAGATGCTGAAGAAGTGGGGTTTTTTTTTTGGTTGGTCGTGGGGCTTGAACTCGGCCTGGGTGTTGCCCCTCAGCTCTTCAGCTCAAGGCAAGCACTCTTAACACTTGAGTCACAGCGCTACTTCCAGTTTTTTTTGTGGAAATAAGAATCTTATGGACTTTTCCTGCCCTGGCTGGCTTTGAACTGTGATCCTCAGACCCCAGCCTCCCGAGATTACAGGCACCCAGCTTGAAGAGGTGTTTTGGGAATGCCTTGGTATCGAAGGGCACTTCCTGCACTGGCCTGTGGGGTTCTTGGGGTCACAGTGAGCAGGCTGTGGCTAATTACAGGCTGGGCCCTGTGGACCCATGTGTCCACTGTGTGATATGGACATCATTTGCTCCACTTCACCAGGTCATAGACAATCTCTTTCTATTTACTCAGTTTCCTTAGAACATTGTGTTGGAATAGGAGGTTCTTTGATCAAGAAGGAGAGAGCAAGAAGGCTGGAAAAACATCAAGCTAGTTAATCTCTAAGGCCCCTGTCCACCTCTAACATTTAAAACAGGTGAAGTCTAAAGAGTAAGTGTGTCTCCTACTGTTAGTTCTTGGGTCATGGAAGTGGATGTGGGGAGATCCTGGCGCAGAGGACTGAAAGTCAGGATGGTACCGTGTCATGGAAACAGGGCCATCAGTGTGGGATGCGGCTGGCTGGCGCCTCCTTTCGGTGCTGGTGGCGGGCCTGCTTCTCAGGCACCAGGGCTCATAGTCTCCCAGGGAACGTGGGTCCTGGCTGTGGTATGTGGATGTGGGCAGATGCAGGCCAGGCACCACTGCCCTTCCCTAAAGTCCACAGCCACTTAAGAGGGGGTGTGCCTTTTGTAGCTATTAATGGGATGCCCAGAATGATTAAAACGATGTATATAAATAGTAAAGCAAATGAACTACAGAGCTAAACTCATGTATGTATTTATTTTTATTTTTATTTTTTGTTGGTTGTGGGGCCTGGATTCATGGCCTGGGCACTGTCCCTGAGGTCTTTTACTCAAGGCTAGCACTCTACCACTTTGAACCACAGCTTCACTCTTGGTTTTCTGTGGATTAATTGGAGATAAGAGTCTCTTGGACTTTTCCTGCCCAGGCTTGCATTGAACCGTCATCCTCAGATCTGAGCCTCCTAAGTAGCTAGGATAACAGGCCTGAACCGTTCGCACCCAGCTTTAAGCTCAGTCTTTAAAAAAAAACTAGCCAGAGGGGCTGAGAAGGTGGCTCAGTGGTAGAGTGCTTGCCTCGCATGCATAAGGTCCTGGGTTCCATTCCTCAGCACCACATAAACTGAAAAAGCTGGAAGTGGTGCTGTGGTTCTAGTGGTAGAGTGCTTGCCTTGAGCTGAAGAGCTGAGGGACAGTGCCCAGGCCCAGAGGTTAGACCCCACGACCGACAAAAACAAAACAACTGGCCAGATTAATACAGCTCTGGTTGTGGCTCCGGTGATAAGGTACCTACTGAGCAAGCTCTGGGCTCTGGGTTCAAACTGTACTAGGACCAAAACAAAGAAACCCAACTCCAAACCAAAGCTGAGCCCAACCAGAGAGCCTAGTCATGCTCTGAGGTTCAGACACAAAATTTTTTTTAAGACAATAGAGTGAGAAATACCAAATAATTGCTTATTATATTATAGGTAATTGTTTTTTATTTGTTTGTTTTTTTTTGTCAGTCGTGGGGCCTGAACTCTGGGCCTGGGCACTTGAGCCACAATGCCACTTCTGGTTTTCTGAATGGTTTATTGGAGATAAGAGTCTCACAGAGCCGGGCGCTGGTGGCTCACGCCTGTCATCCTAGCTACTCAGGAGGCTGAGATCTGAGGATCGTGGTTCAAAGCCAGCCCAGGCAGGAAAGACCATGAGACTCCTGTCTCCAATAAACCACCAGAAAACCGGAAGTGGCGCTGTAGCTCAAGTGGTAGAGCGCTCGCCTTGAGCTGAAGAGCTGAGGGACAGCGCCCAGGCCCAGAGTTCAAGCCCCACAACCGACAAAAAAAAAAAAAGAGTCTCACAGACTTTCTTGCCCAGGCTGGCTTTGAACCATGATCCTCAAATCTCAGCCTCCTGAGTAGCTAGGATTACAGGTGTGAGCCACGGGTACTGGCTTTGTTATTTTTTCTTAATCTTTATAGTTTAGTTGTATGTATGTATGTATTTTGTGTGCTAATCCTGAGGCTTGACCTCAAGGCCTGTACTCTGTCCTAGAGCTTTTTTTTTTCCCTCAAGGCTAGTGCTCTACCACTTGAGCCAGAGCTCAACTTCTGGCATTTTGGGTAGTTTAGTGGAATTAGGAGTCTCATAGACTTTCATGCCCACATTGGCTTCGGACTGTGAGTCTCGTATCTCAGCCTCTTGAATAACTGGTATTATGGACATGAGCCACCAGTGCCTGTTAATTTAGTTGTTCTTATAGTGAGCATTTTTCTTTTGTAAAATGGTACTTCTCAGTTTATAAAAGAACTGTATATTTAAAAAATAATTTGAGGTTGTGATCTTTAGCTTTTGCACTCTTTTATAAATAATGCTTCAGATATTTTTTTCTCAGGCTCTTTTATATATATATATATATATATATGTATATATCTATGTCTATATCTGTATCTATATCTATATATTTCTAATGTGGAAAACCCTTTCTTTCCTGTTAAGCAATCTCCCGGCAAAACCAGCTGAAGAAGCGCAGAAGCACAGGCAACAGTATGAAGAAATGGTGGTGCAGGCCAAAAAACGAGGTACTGTAGGCATCCCTCTCTGCCTTGAGCTGTTGTCTTTTGCTTTTGGAGCTACAGAGCTTCGACTTTGCCCAGTGTTTGGTTTAATGCTTTAAAATGTATGGTTTTCCCATTCAAAAAAAAAAAAAAAAGAATGTTCTCCTACCTGTGTCTGGTAGCAAGGTAGAAACACTAAAAGCTCACACAAGAATAGGGGCTCTATAAGGAAAGAATTCGGCCCTCATAATACCTAAAAACCTCTATAGACACTTAAAATGTAATAGGTTAAGGAAAGAAATTTGACACCTACTACTTACCCAGGAGTGAGCCTTTGAGGAGATCATCATAAGTGAAATAAGCCAGTTATAAAAGGACAAATACTGGGGCTGGGAAGTTGGCTCAGTGGTAGAGCGCTTGCCTTGCATGCTTGAGGCCCTGGGTTCGATTCCTCAGCACCACATAAGCAAAAAGAAAAAAGCCGGAAGTGGCGCTGTGGCTCAAGTGTTAGAGCACTAGCCTTGAGCTGAAGAGCTGAGGGACAGCATCCAGGCCCAGAGTTCAGGCCCCATGACCGGACCCCCCCCAAAAAAAAGGACAAATACTGTCTTATCCGACTGATAATGAGCCCCTGGAGCTGTCACATTCACAGAGATTTTTTTTTAAATAGATCATGAGTTGCCAGGCACTGGGGGAGGGGCAAGGTTCAGTTATGTGGCAGATGAGAAGGTTCTGGAGCTGGATGGTAGTGATGGTGGCTTGGCAATGTTACTGTGCTTAATGAACTGCCTAGCTGAAGTAGTTTAATTCTATGTAGTGTATATTTTGCCTCAAAAAGAAAATGTAGCAGGACATTGGTGGTTCATATCTAATCTTAGCCACTCAAGAGGCTGAGATCAGAGAATCATGGTTCAAAGCCAGCCTGAACAGGAAAGTCTATGAGACACATCTCCAGTTAACTAGCAAAAAGCTAGAAGTGCAGCTGTGGCTCAAGTGGTAGACTGTCCCCCTTGACCAAAAAAGCCAAGCGAGAAAATGAGGCCCTGAGTTCCAGCCTTAGGACCACCACCAAAAAGACAACAAGAGAAATACAGTTGTCCCTCTTGTGTCTATGGGCTAAAATTCATTGCCCCTGTGGGTCCTGGACTCTGGTGCCCAAGTCTCCTGTGTAAGATACATTTGTGTCAGAGCCACACGTCCTCCATGGACTTGGAGTTGTCTCTGATCACCGAATGCCTCTCCTCAGGGCTTGGTGTGGTTGTTCTGTGTATTATTTAGGAACTAATGACAAGAAAATGTGATGTGTGGGCTGGGAAGGTGGCTCAGTGGTAGAGCGCTTGCCTTGAATGCCTGAGGCCCTGGGTTTGATTTCTCAGCACTACATTTGCAAAAAGAAAAAAGCAAGAAGTGGCACTGTGGCTCAAGTGGTAGAGCGCTAGGCTTGAGCTGAAGAGCTGAGGGACAGCGCCCAGGCCCAGAGTTCAGGCCCCATGACCGGACCCGAAAAAAAGAAAAAGAAAATGTGATGTGTGTCTGTGTCTCCCCCCACCCCCCGCCCCCCACCCCGCCACCCCATATTTTCCATGTGCAGTTGGTTGAATTGGGATGTGGAATGCAGCGTTTGCTCTAGTGTGTGTAAATTGAGTACTCCTGCTATATAGGAGAGATGCGCAAGCCATTAGGAGCTGTTAGGAATGAGCTTAGCCTAGAGGTCACCTTGGGAAGAGTAGAGCCAGATGACACCTCTAGAAGGGTTTCTGGAGACGTGCCTTGCTTAGGTTGGGACAGCTTCATGGGCTTCACTATTTTGTGTAAATTGGATCATGTTAGTATTTATATACTTCTCTGTGCCTATGTTATGATTAAAACACTAGGTGGGTACTGGTGGCTTATGGCTGTAATCTTAACTGTTCAGGAAACTAAGATCTGAGGAGGATCGTGGTTCAAAGCCAGTCCAGAAGGAAAGTCCATGAACTCTTCGTTTCCAGTTAATTACCAAAAAGCCAGAAGTAGAGCTATGGCTCAAGTGGTAGAGCATTAGCTTTGAGCACAAAAGTTCAGGAACCATGCCCAGATCCTTAGTTCAAGTCCCAGAGTCAGCACTCAAAAAATGAAATCAAAATAAACTATATAATTAAAACACTAACAGATGGATGGAGCTAGTATTCTAAAATCCCTGAGGGACTGGGTGTGGTGGTGCATGCCTATCAGGCCAGCTCTCAGGAGCCTGAGGCTACAGAGCTCCAGCGTGAGCCCTGGACTGTACAGTGAGACCCTGTCTCAAACTAAGTAAATAAGTGAATAAAGAAGGTATTTCCATGGCTGTGCAGTGAGCTTGGGAGCTAACATTTGCTTTGCTTCTACATGGTTTCCTGGTGTTTGCAGCTTGACTCTTTTGAGAGAAATTTTGTGTGTGTGGGGGGGGGGGGGGTCCAGTCATGGGGCCTGAACTCTGGGCCTGGGCGCTGTCCCTCAGTTCTTCAGCTCAAGGCCAGCGCTCTACCACTTGAGCCATAGCACCACTTCCGGCTTTTTTCTTTTTGCAATTGTGGTGCTGAGGAATCGAACCCAGGGCCTCAGGCATGCAAGGCAAGCGCTCTACCACTGAGCCACCGTCCCAGCCCTTGAGAGAAATCTTTTGGCTTGAATGTGGTGGGTACTGGTTAATGGATGTTTTCTCTTTTTTTTTTTTTTTTTTTTTTTGCTGTGGTTTCTAGAACTTAAAGAAGCCCAGCGGAGGAAAAAGCAGCTGGAGGAACGATGCCGAGTGGAAGAGAGCATCGGGAACGCTGTGCTTACGTGGAATAATGAGATCCTGCCCAACTGGGACACCATGTAAGCTGCAGCTGCGCAGCGCTACTGAGCTGTGGGCCACTGGCCTCAGTTGCTTTGGCCCAGCCACACGGTGCCTGCTGCTGTGACGGCTCCTTCCATTCATCTGCTCAGTAGCCTGTACTGACTTTGTAACCCACACCTGCGTACCCCCTACTTCCCATTTCAGTGGCTTGGTGTGGTTCTCCGTATAAAAACTCTAGCTTAGCTTAGTGAGATGACAGTCCCGCCTCCTTCCTTTTCTACTCCATTGATTGCACTGTTTCCTGTGCCTACAATTGATCTGGTCCTGGACCACTTCACCCTGCCGACTCCTCTTTGTTCTGGAGGGCTCAGTCTCCCCAGGAAGGACTTTCCTGTCCCCGCCCTGGTCTAAGCTGTGGAAGACCACCCTGGGGTGTGGAGGCTGTGTGCTCCACTGCTTCTCTCTGAGGGTGGACTCTGGGCTGTCTTTGATGTGGCCCCCCGGTCAGTGCGGGGCACACACGGTGGGGTCTGCTGCCGCTGTGGCATCCTCACTTCTGAGGGCCAGCTGGACCTTACATTTTCCTCCTGTTGGTCAGCATGGAGAGGCCAGTGTGGAGGTAGCAGTGCCAGGTCCATGGAGAGGCCATGGGGAGCAGGGGTCCCTCACTCTTGTCCCTCTTGGCACAGTGCTTGGGATTCCTTACAATCACGGGGTGTCACAAAGGGACCAGACAGCCCTATTGAGGTCTCTGCTGGGGAAACACACTTGCTTTTCTCGATAGTGTCCCTCAGAGGCTGGATACTGCCAGCAAACCTTGAATGCTTTTTCTGAAACAAGGCCATGTAGTCAAAGCAGAGGTTCTCAGGCCTTGCAGGATGTGTGTGGCCCCTTCTTTCCTACCCTGCCCAGGAGGGTGAGGTCTGGAGGCACATGCAATAGCTGCCATCCAGTGCCGGGCACAATGCAGGGTGCTTTGTGCTCTACCCATGTACTACGTGTTGCAGCCTTGAGGGAGGGGCCGGCTTAGCTTCTGGAGTTCAGAGGGAGAGGAGAAGCAAGCTGCTGCACATCCACAGGTCTGGTGGAGTCAGGATGCACTCTGACAGCTTCCGGGCTGCCTCTCACAGCCGAGCTGGGCTCAGGAGGACATGTGGGGCTGGCGCCTGTGCCCTCAGCCAGTCTTTTGGCAGGGTGTGTTCATTGTGATCAGTGTGAGGGACGATGGCGCCATTAGAATGTACCCAGTTAGTAAGTGTGCCCTACCTTCAGGGTGAGATGAACTATATAGTGTGTGGCTGTCCCTTCCTGTCCCTGAGGGCTGCCCTGAAAAACCCCTGGGGGCCTCCCTTCCACTTCTAGCTCTTCAGCAGAGCCATCTGACCCTCCTTGCCCACATCCAGCTGTTTGCAGTCCTACAGGTTTATGCGCGTGTGTGCGCATACATACACGTGCGCATGCTCACTGGTCCTGGGACTTGAACTAAGGACCTGGGTGCTATCCCTGAACTTCTTTGCTCAAAGCTAGTGTTCTACCACTTGAGCCATAGCTCTACTTCTGAATTTTTGGTGGTTAATTGGAGGGTCTCATGAACTTTCCTGCTTGGGCTAGCTTCTAATCACGATCCTCAGATCCCTAGGGTTCAGGTGTGACCCTGTCCTTCATGTGTGTGAGCTCTGCTAGTCATCACTCTGCACTTGGTTCTGTGAGGTGGCGAGCCTGCTGGTTTGCGGGACAACCCAGATGGCGAGCTCCCTGAGGGCCAGGCTGCTGTGTTTTCAGCCCTAATGGCATGAGGCATGACAAGCCTTTCATCACAGAGAACAAACTCAGAAACCATGTTCCTATTCTCTCCAGGTGGTGCTCTAGGAAAGTTCGAGATCTGTGGTGGCAGGGAATCCCACCAAGTGTGAGAGGCAAAGTCTGGAGCTTGGCCATTGGCAATGAGTTGAACATCACCCACGGTGAGTGGCCTGCGAGGTTTGAGGCCCAGAGGAAACCTCTGTGTCCTTGTTGGTCCCTTAGAGACAGCATTGCCAGGAAGCTGCATCTTTAAGAAGGGCAGTTGGGAGGTGGGTGCACTGTGATGTCTCACTTGGCTGAGAGGCCAGGGCAGATGTCCTGAACAAAGCAGGATGGGGGGGCTGGGGGCTCCAACGTGAACCCTCATCAGAGTCCTGATGAGGACTTGGCGGGGCATGTGGGCATGAGCCTGGGACGGGGTGGACGGCATATCACTCTAGGGCTGATGTCCTTGTGGTACTGGGCTGGAGTGTCACGCTTGGGGTTCTCATGCTGTCAGTCACTGTGTGCTCTGTGCCCAGTGTGCATGCCCCGATTCACTTCTGAAGCTCAGACGTGTGAATCTCAGGTGGGCCCAAGTGCTGGGCAGGGATCTGGGTGTCCCAAGGCCACGGGAGCTCACAGACTGAGCTTGGAGCTCAGGCATGGGAGCAGCTGCTTTCTCCTGTTCCTTCCTGCTGAAGCTGAGCTGAGGGCCGGCTGGCCCACCTTCTTGCTCTCCCTCCTGTGCCAGTGAAAGCCTTCCAGTCTGGGGCAGAATAGCTTGTACCTTCTGGCTTTAGTCAGGTTGCTGTTTGCATCCCAATGGTTTGATTATCCCTGACTTGTTGAGTAGCATAGCTGAGGGGTGGGTGGTGATTGGCCATCTGAGAAGGGAGGTCTGGGCAGTCTGCAGCCTCAAAGCACCTTTTCTGGCCAAATCCGTACCTGCCAGAACTTATCTTTAGGGCTTTTACACACGACAAAGTATGACACGGATGGTGTGAAAGTATGATTTAAAAATCACCCTCAGGTGACTACTGCAGAAGTGGCTAAAGTACTCATTTTGGTCTGTGTTCTTAAAGAATTTCTAGGCTCTGATCAACAACCCTGCCTGTGCAAATTGGCTGTTAGGTGCAGAACTGCTGCATCTGTGCTTAATTTTTGGTTCTCACTGATGTCTGGGTTGATTTTATTTAAATGAAAGCCTTTGCTGCACTGTTATCTAGTGGGTCTGGCTGGGCAGCTGATTTGTCTGAACCTTCCTCTAAGCTATGTCTGAGTGATTAGCCGTCTCCACTGTCTGACGATTGGCTCTGACACCAGTGCCCACCCCAGTTCCCTGCACATGGCAGGCACTGGGCACCTTGTGGGGCCTCCCTGACCCCAGCCTCACCGCCTCTCTGCACTAGCTTCCGACAGTGATCTGGGGGTCTGATTGCTGAGTGCCGCGGCTCATCTCCCATTCCTTCCTTTTATCTCTTACGTGGCACTGAGTGTGACCCTTCTGGGCAGGTCTTGATGACCTAGTTTTCCTCTGGAGACACTTTACCATCCTGGAAGAGTTAGGTACTTTATCCCAGTATGGGAGGAACCCGGGTTCCCATTCCAGACCTGGAGGATTCTGAAGTATGAATTCTGATTTGAGAGCACCGCAGTTTGCCCTGTTTGTGGTTGTGTAATTGGAAACTTAGTGAAACTGAAACTAGTAGGACTTTTAAAACTTTACTCCTATCTGGGCGCCAGTGGCTCACGCCTGTAATCCTAGCTACTCAGGAGGCTGAGATCTGAGGATCACGGTTCAAAGCCAGCGCAGGCAGGAAAAGCTGTGAAACTCCAATAAGCCACCAGAAAACTGGAAGTGGCACTGTGGCTCAAGTGGTGGAGCGCTAGCCTTCAGCTGAGGGACAGCGCCCAGGCCCAGAGTTCAAGCCCCATAATCCACAAAACAACAACAGCAACAAAAAATTCTGTGCAAGTCAGGCTGGTACTTTGAATTGGAGTTAGGGGTGTGGGAAGAAGGTATAATAACCCTTGGCGTGGTACATGCCAGTGGCCTTGCCAGTGAGGCAGGCACCTCCTATGTGAGGCGTTAGCCCTGACACTTTGGCTAGCTTTGCCCTGAGACCACCAGCCTCTGTGCCTCCCAGGGTCAAGTTCTTCACTTGGAACAAAGATCCCTGGTGGTCACAGGCCACACAGCCCTTTATATCCACCTACCAAATAGCAGCACAGGTTACCTCCTGGAAGCTGGGGCACACGGAGGTCCTCCCTGCTGCCCCCACCAGCTCAGGATGCCACAATTGTTCCATGAACCCTTGGCTTTTGTGTTATGATGACAGGAAGTTACATTCCGTAACCGTGCCCTCCTGCCACCGCAGGCTGGCTCAGATTTTGCAAGGTAGACGGGGCCATTCATCAAGATTTTTACCTAGCGGCTTTTAATAGTGTACTGGAATTTGCATTACACTGTAATAAAATAGCGGGGTTGGCCCTGAAGGCAGATGTACTCTACTTCATTTTTCAAAAGTTAAAGGAAAAAAATAAAGTGAACATTTTTGGGTAGCTTCACTTCATATCTCAGTGATTAGCTCGTGGTCTCTAGTGGCCAGGACATCTGGGAGCTGGGCAGCATCAAGATCAGGGGCACTGGAAGCCCCTGTGGCCTGGGAGATGGGTCTAGTAAAAAGCAGCACAGGAGCCCGTGCTGGTGGCTCACGCCTGTAAACCTACATACTCAGGAGACTGCGATCTGAGAATCATGGTTCAAAGCCAGCTGGGGTAAGAAAGTCTGTGAGACTCTTATCTCTAATAAACCACTCAGAAAACTGGAAGTTGCACTATGGCTCAAGTGATAGAGTGCTCGTCTTGAGCAGGCCCAGAGTTCAAGCCCCATGACTGACCAAAAAAAAAAAAAAGCAGCACAGGACGTGGCTTGTAAGCATGGGTCACTGAACTGTTCGCAAGCCACTGTTTAGAAGAGTAGCTGGAAAGTGGATTCTACAGATGGCAGAGATTCCCAGACTGACTGATGCTTCTCTCTGCCAGCTCTATGTCTTGGGCATTCCTTACCCCTGCCTCACTTCAGTAGCAAGAGTAGGAAGTCTGCCAAGAAGGTAGCATGGCATGTCCTTTTAGTGCCAGTACTGGGGCTTGAACTCAGGGCCTAGGTGCTGTTCTTTAGCTTTTTTGCTTACGGCTAGCAGTCTAGTGGCTACTAGAGCCACAGCTCCACTTTTGGCTTTTTGGTGGTAAATTGGAGCTGAATGTCTCATGGATATTCCTGCTTAGGCTGGCTTTGAAGCTGCATCCTCAGATCTCACCCTCCTGAGAAGCTAGGATTGTAGACATGTCCCACCAGCTCTGGGCCCACCTTGATTTTTAATCTTTGTCAAAAGGCTCAGGCAGTCTGCCCCCGTGTTTGAATTACAGAGCTCAGTGTGTTATGCATTTCACTTCTCAGTGGATTTCTGTATGAACATTGTTCATCTGCTTCTATGTGTCATACTCACGTGGCTGCCCTTAGGACTCCTGAGTATGCTTACAAAAACATTTCTGCCTACTTCATTATATAGTGGCCTTAAAGTATTTTGTTGTTTTTATGCATTTCTAAACTAAATTCTCTTAAAAATATACATGTCTTCAAAAAAGTTTTTAAATGTTTTTCTTAGAGAATTACATGGTTTAGGATTTTAGAGGCTGTTGTCTTTGGGGATTACAGCATTCAGGATTAAATTAGAATTAGGACTTGGAAACCAGACGCTGCTGCTGCTGCCTCCTCTGCCTGCCCCACCTCTGTCAGCCAGATACACCTCATTTGCTCTGACTCCGTCTGGGGCTATTGGCTGTAGACACAGGTGAGAAAGAGCCCTCGTATCCTGGGAGAGGCATTACCCAGCCCAGTGAATCAGAGCACCGTACTGTGGATGGGCTATGTCAAGAAGACCATGCCCGGCTGCATGTGTATTCTTTCTCTGTGTGTGCCTGTGTCTCTCAGTAATAAAAAGGACTTGCAGGCTGAGTCAGGAGGAGTTGTTCAAGTCTCCTATGTTTGAAGGAAATAGTTATGTATTCTTTGGGGTTCTGGGGACAGATGCTAATAGGAGACTCACTCTCTGGTTTTTCTTCCAGAACTCTTTGACATCTGTCTGGCCCGGGCCAAGGAGCGGTGGCGGTCCCTCAGCACAGGAGGTTCAGAAGTGGAGAGTGAAGGTACAGACCACAGGGAGACTCGGTGCTGCAGACATGGGCAGTTAACCCCTCGCAGTTAGCCCCCCCCCAAGCAAAACTTGCATAACTGTAGGGTGGACTCCTATGGTGCCTCATGGGAAGGTTTGTTTTGAAAGGGAATTGAACAACAGAACCCACCCCCTGTCCGAGGTTTGTGCTCTAACACACAGGAGGTCAGCTCATAGCCACTACCATTTCTGGGAAGGCCATTCTCAATAGGGTAGCCTGGTGCCTGGATCATTGAGCCTGCTCCTGAGAGGCAGGGAGGCCCCGACACCAGGCACAAGAATGACCATGTCTGCTGGTCAAGAAATCGGCTTTCTGAGGGTTTTTAAAATACTGCCCTATGTGCTGTTGGAAGTCAAAGAAATGTAAAACAATGGGCTAGTCATGCATGTTAGAAATGCTACACCAGGCTAACACTTTGCCACTTTGAGCCACAGTTCCACTTCTGTTTTCTGGTGGTTAATTGGAGATAAGAGTCTCATGGACTTTCCTGTCCAGGCTGGCTTCAAACCACAATCCTCAGATCTTCAGCCTCCTAAGTAGTTAGGATGACAGCACTCAGCTCTCTGCTTTCATTTTTATTCCGTTTTATTTGTTGGTGACAATATAAGTGTCTCTTGCATTCATCATGTTTGGAAGCATATGTACATGTGGGATGAGGAAATCTAGCTAATTAACATATATATTACCTTGCATGGTTACAATTTTATGTTGAGTGCGTCCATTTGCCTAGCATTTTGGGGAATACAATATGCATAATTAACCATCGTGTTGCACGGTAGTGCTCTTGTAGTGTTCCTCCTAACCGAAGCAAAACTTTTGGACTGCGATAGGCCTAGTCCCATGTGTGCTCCAAGCAGTGTCGCTACTCTCCATCTTCTCACAGATGCCGGGTTTTCTGCAGCAGACAGAGAGGCCAGTCTGGAGCTTATTAAACTGGACATTTCTAGAACATTCCCTAATCTCTGCATCTTCCAGCAAGTAAGTGGTAGTGGTATGTTGCAAGTGTATTTGTCTACAGTTCCTCAGTGGAGCTGCATGGATTTGTAATCAGGTTTGCAGGGTAGTTTGGGGAGAGTAGGGTGGATAGTACTGCTGTTCTTTTGGACGTGAAGTCAGTGTAACGGGGTCCTTTGCAAGCGGTGTGGTGGCAGTACCTCTGCTTGAATGGCTGATTCTGTCCTGTGCTGTGGTGCAGAAGGGTCCGTGTGCTCAGCAAAGCCATCAGATGTGGTCTCACAGGGGCCAGGGCAGCAAACCAGGGGAAAGGAGGTCTTACAGCCTCATACTTCATGGGGAGTGGTTTCTAAGCTGCTGGTCTAGAGCATGGACGCCATTGGGGTAGAAGCCAGCTATAGGCCTCAGGGCGGAGATGACATCTCTTTGGATGGCATTGGGAACAAGAGGAGGCTCCCTGTGGGCCACTGAGCACAGCCCAGGCTGCCAGCAGGAGGTTTTAGAGTCCTAGCAGAGCAGACCTTCAGTTTGAGCCAGTGGTCATCCACCAAGAGTCTGCCTTGATCCCTCTGCAATCAGAACTAGTGTATTGCTAGCTGTGTTCCAGAGCCTCTACTCTGTCCCTTCTATGCGCTCTCTACCTTCTCTCACATGAGAATCTTGTCATTGTGGGGTACTATAGCAGCCTTCCTCCTTTCTCCTGCCTCCTGCCTCCTGCCTGCCTCCACTCACTTCCTTTCCCTAGAGCAGTCTTGGAATGTCCAGTCTGACTAGTGTGCCCTGCTCCCCCACAGCTTACTGCTAAGAGATGGACTAAAGAGGGCTAGTAGATTCAGTGATTGCTGAATGAACACACAGGTCTGACCCAAGTCTAGACATGTTTTGCAGGGATCTGGTTGTTGACAGCGCCAGGGAAGCACCGTCCTCCACTGGGAGGTGCTTGGGCTAGGTTTACTGTGGTCTAACAGGGAATGCAAAACATGCAGGGAGAAGCAGAACAGGTCAGGAGCATGGGACCACAGTGGTCAGGGAATTCCCTGCGAAGAATGAGCAGAGAGGGCTCAGGTCAGTCAGCATAGCCCCCATGGAGAGCCTGCTCTGCTGAGAGTGGGAAGCAGCTGTGGGTGCAGGACCGGCACTGAGAGCACTTGAGGCAGAGCTCTGGGGGCTGACATGGGGCTGGCATCATGGCCTGAGCCACAGGAAGGAAGGACAGGAGGTGCTTTACTTAGAGTGCTGTGGATGTTGCTGTCAGATGCTGCCTTTAGAAGGTGGTATAACAGCCTGTGTGCCGAGAAGGTGCCACATCCTGGTTATGGTGTCTTGGTTCTGCATTACTCCCTCTTCCCATTTGCTCCCTGCCTATGGGAGCTGTGTATTCCTTCCTTCCAGGTCCTGTCCCTTGGTTTTTTTGCTCAAGGCTGGTGTTCTACCACTTGAGCCACAACTCCACTTCTGGCTTTTTTGTTATCGTTGGTCATGTGGCTTGATCTCAAGGCCTGGAGCTCTTGCTCAAGGCTAGTGCTCTACCACTTAGAGCTATAGCCCCACTTTTGGTTTTCTGATGGTTAAGAGTCTCATGGATCTCCCTACCTAGGTTAGCTTTGAACCTTGATCCTCAAATCTCAGCCTCCTGAGTAGAGCTAGGGTTATAGGCGCGAGCCACCGGTCCCCAGCTGGGGTATTCTGCTTTCACTGTGTCCAGGTCTAGCGCTCTGTAAGGTGAGCACCCAGGGTACCTCCTGGGTGCTTTTACGCTCTTCCTTCTGTGTTCTAACCCAGCTGCAAACATTTGGTTTTTGGTTTTTCAGGAATCATTGCAGAAGAGAAGACTACAAAGCTACCTGGAGGTCTGGCCCTCGCTTTAAGCAGTGGTTGCCTCTGCTGGGCAGCCTGCTTCCCAGACTTCCTTACAGAGACTGACTTCTGATGTCTTTCCCTACACAGGCCATTCATTTCCTTAGGCCTCAGACCAAGCCATGCTTCGGAGTCCCCTAGTCTCAAAGTTGCTCCCAGCTACTCTCAGGGAGGAAAGACTTTCTCTTCCTGAGCCTCCCCCGCCCCACATGGAGAGATTTTTGTCCCTCCTCATCAGCCCTGGAGGGGCCTCAACATGTGGCTTGATAAATGGGTTTTCCTTTTGATCTCAGACAGATCTGGGTTTGAATCTCAGCTTGCCTTCCTCCCTGCTAGCTTTACAGCCTTAGTTTGCTTATCTGTGACTAGGATTGAGGGTGGCAGCCTCAGGAGAGGCTGGCAGCAGGTGACACAGCACTGCTCCGCTGGTGCTGTTTAAATGTTACGTACCTTGTGAACACGAAACCACAAGACAGCTGAATCCAGCCAGAGATGAAGGGCCTGTAAGGTGCTCAGACATGGGGGGGACAGTAAGAGGGACTCAGATGACAGCTGGGCGGCTCTACCCAAATATTCCTGCTGTGTGATAGGCATGGTTCTGGGGTCCTTGTGACCGCCCCCTGCCCAAGAGTCATGGAGCCCTCAGAGCCTGCAAAGGCCCTGCAGAAGCCGAGCTCCCGACCTCCATTCTGGAGGTTGCTGCTGGACCGTGTCCTGAGACTGAGCTCTCAACTGCTGGCTGGAGGGCTCCCAGGCAGCCCCTCGAGAAGCAGAGGGTAGGCTCCGATGCGGGGCAGGCACTCTGGGGTCCTTTTGGGGTTGGTGGAGGTGGCGGGATTGCCTCTTATCTTTCCAAATCCCTTTGCATGAGGCTTTTTCCGTCTCATATTGACTCACTCATATGGAGTCAGTCATACTCAATCTTAGGGCTCCAAAGGAATGAGGTGTCTGTAGTAAGTTGGGGGCATTTAGAGTGAGGAGCTGGGTCTGCTTACACCAGTTAGAGTGGTGGAAAATCCCTTCCATCAAGACATTGAGCATCAAGAAATGATCAGTACCCTTCTTCCCCTTAGTCGTGGGCCAGATTCACCTGGTGGTAGCCACTTCAGGCTCCAGGTTGGCAACTGGCTCTACCGCCCCACTCCTGGTACTAGGTTGGTGGCTCTAACACCCACCCCTCCAGGCTGTGGGTTGGTGGTCTGTTCTACCACTGCCCTTACTCCTGACTCTAGGTTAGTGGTCTTTCACTCTTGCTGTTTTTTCCTCTCTCGTCTGCCTGTGATTTGGAAGTATCTTTTCTCTCACTTGGCTTTTCTATACCTCAGATACACTAGTCTGGTCCCTGTGTTCCTTTATAAGCGCCAGGTCACCTGTGGGATGACTTCCAGTCCCCCTCCCAGAATGCCTGTATCCATGCTCAACAAGCATGAGGTCGATGTGGACAGTAGGTGTTTGATTTGGCCCAGCTAGTCCCTAGGTAGCATCTTCTAGCATGCTGACAGCGTGGTGTGGCTCTGGGTTTTCTTCTGTGCTTGATTAGGTGGGAAAATCACATCTGTTCTTTTGGAAGCATTTTAGGAATAAATGGAAATGTTGGAGGGCTGGAGACCTGGGAGGATGTCTAAAACAAAACAGAAGCTGTAGCCGGGCACTGGTGGCTCACACCTGTCATCCTAGCTACTCAGGAGGCTGAGATCTGAGGATCGCGGTTCAAAACCAGCCCGAGCAGAAAAGTCCATAAAACTCTTATCTCCAATGAACCACCAGAAAACCAGAAGTGGTACTGTGGCTCAAGTGGTAGAGCGCTAGCCTTGAGCTGAAGAGCTGAGGGACAGTGCCAGGCCCAGAGTTCCAAGCCCCACGACTGACAAAAGAACAGAAACAGAATCTGTGTGCCCCCTGAGCCTGTCATGCAGAAAGATGCCAAGGAAACAGAGGTGGGGGAAGGGAGGTGGAAAGGCCCATGGGGAGCATGGGGAATGTGGGGTCTGAGCAGGCAGAGCCCTGACCTAGGCTCACACCTAGCTGACCGGCCAGCTTTCTCCCAAGGCGCCTCTTCACTTGGAGATAATTTATTACACTGCCTAATACATACAGAGCTGCTGGCATGGTGCTTGGCAGGTTCCTCCCAGTAGTGGTAGCCGGTGGCGGCCGCGGTGGCTGCAGCCATAGCAGGGATGCCTTTGGAGACTAACTGTCCTCATGCATGTGTTGTTTGCTGTCGCTCCTTCTAGGGTGGTCCGTATCATGACATGTTGCACAGTATTTTGGGCGCTTACACTTGCTACCGACCAGATGTGGGCTATGTAAGTGACATTTTTTCAATATTGTATAATGGTATCATCTACAAAGAAGGTCAAAATGTTGCCCAGCTCCTGTTCGCCTCCGACGTCAGGCCCAATGTTAAGGAGCACGGAGCGTCTCCTGGGAGACTCCATTTCCTCACAGTCACAGGGCTGGCTCGGCTGACCTGCATCATCGTGCCGTCACGGGAAGTGACATCATGTTGTGCATGCATTTTCCCCAACATTAAATCAGCAAAGCCTTTAGCAGTAACCACCCTTCTGTGGCCGAACAGATGTATGTGCATGCATTAAACACCAAGATGCAGCGTTTGCAGCACGTGTCTCAAGTGCAGAGGGTCTAGCCGGTTTGGGCTGTGGTTTTCCACAGGGGTGTGGCCGGGGAGAGCAGAGCAGGGATGGAGCAGTGCTCGGTTGGAATTGATGGCTGGCAGCTGAGCCTTGGGGGGAGGGGGGGGAGGGATGGCTGTGGGCCTGGTAGTGTGGGTGTTGGATGAATGAAAGCACCGCCCTGATCTTGTGTCGGCTTTGGTTAACATGCCTTTCTCTCCTCCCTCAGGTTCAGGGTATGTCCTTTATAGCCGCAGTGTTGATCTTGAACCTAGATACTGCAGATGCCTTTATTGCTTTTTCTAATCTTTTGAATAAACCTTGTCAAATGGCGTTTTTCCGAGTGGACCATAGCCTTGTGAGTATGTTCTGTGTGCACGCCCTGGGGTCATTCTGTCTTTTCAGGGGAGACTGCGTGGTTTTCTTCCACAAAGACGTATTTGGAGCCCTCTGTAAGGTAGAGGGTTATTTTGGATGCTGTATTGAACTTCAGTATGGAAGCACGTGGTCAGTCGCCATGTGGATGAGCGTGTCGGTGCATTCTGGAGAAAGACAGTGCTTCTGTAGACTGCTCTTTACTAGGGAGGAGGAGGGCAGCTCTGCAGCCACAGGTGCTGCACGTCAGGAACGCTAGCACTGGAGTTGACTCAGGCCCTGTCAATTAAAGCAGCAGCACACACGGTGTCAGAACTCAGCTCAAGCGCAGGCTAAAGGATGAGGACTGTGCGCCTTTGCCTTTGTTTGAAGGCCGCAGCTTGCTTAGTGAGCTGCTGTCCATGGTCTCTGCCCTGGGACGGCCCCACACGCTCTGTAGCTGAGTTCTAGAGTGGTCCAGATGGACAAGGAAACTCAGGGGTTGGAGGGGGGGTGACTGCTCTCAGGCCTCAGGAGTGGGAGGAGCCGAGGTCAAGGCTGCTGTAGTTCCTCAGCCTTTGCTCTTTCTAGAGCCTCCAATTCAATGGCTCTATCAGCTTTTAAACCACATAGCCCTGGTTTTCCCATAGTTACCATCTTAGGACCCAAGCGATCGAATAGTTTCCTTCAGCTGGGGGGTGCTTCCTCCCCCCCCCCCCCCCGTGACCTCAGGACTGCGAGGGTCCCCTCTCAGAAACTGCAGCCTAACTGTGGCCGTAAGCAGAGTGTGAGGTAGCAGGGCTGCGTGGGACGGGGATGTGACGTTATGTTTCAGAAGCTGTAGGCAGCACTGGCACACAGCTCTGCCTGTAGGAATCTATCTGAGAGAGTTCCAGTTACAGACAAGGCATTACGCAGAGCCGGCCACTGCCCAGTCAGCAGGCTAGAGTGGAGCCGAGGGGACTGGGACGCAGACCGGGAATTAAAGTCCTGCCTGGCAGGAGGTCTCACAGGAGACACTCCGTCCTGCCTGGCAGCACTCTTATCTCCAATAAACCAGCAAAAGTCACACAAGCCTTGGGTGAAAACGCTAAGGGATAGAGCCTAGGCTCTGAGTTGAAGCCCTAGCATCAGCAAACCCAACAAAAAACTGTCCTTAGTTACTTTAGTTGCTTTTTTTTTAAGGAGAAGGCAGAATTGGGAGCTCGAGTGAGTCTGGCTGGGGCAGGTTCCTCCCGTGGCACAGTGACCCAGGCCAGTGCTCACACGCCAGCCTCACGCCAACCTCCTCTCCAGCCGCTGCAGCAGTCACGTTGGTGCCTGTTCCTGGGGGGGGGGGGGGGACACAGACTACTCGTCCATAGTGCAGCCCTTCATGAAGATGAGTGATCTGTCTGTGTACACAACGGGTGGGGGTGAGCCGTGCCACTGCCCTGGCCCCCCTGGGTGCAGGTGCTCCCCTTCAGCGGGGAGCCCCCCTCCCGGCCCCCCTCCATGGCCCACACATTGACCTGGAGTGCTTGGCTTCCCTCAGACTCCAGCCTGCCTTCCTGCTGGGAGCGCTAGGGGCTGGCAGCTGGCTGTGGGTGAGTGTGAGCCTGCCACCCTGCCCTGGGACAGGCCCCAGTTCAGGTCCCAGCACTGCCCCGCACCGGTGCTTAGCCAGCTTCAGCTTCCCTTTCTAGAAACTGAAGGAATAACCAGATGTCGGGGTGGGCATGGTGTTTATTACAAGCGGGCTGCACGCGCCCCCAGTGGATCAGCATTCCAATGCGCAGCTCCCCGCCAGAAGCAGTGGTTGAGTCTAAAGGTGTAAAGGAAGTATCCTGACTTCGGTTGATGGGAAACTTGGGCTGATTAATTACCTCATTCGTGTATTTCACATTATCTTCCTAGATGTTGACTTATTTTGCTGCATTTGAGGTTTTCTTTGAAGAAAACTTGCCAAAACTTTTTGCGCATTTCAAGAAGAACAACTTGACTCCAGACATCTACCTAATTGATTGGTAAGCCTGAGTTTCCATAGTTTTTAGAGTGTTTTCTCGTCCTCCGGCTCTGTTGGTCCTCCCTGCCCCTCCCTCTGCGCCTCCTGCAAGGCGCTCTCTGTTCTCCTGCCTCCTGCCCTGCCCACCTGGGGCTCAGGGTGGGTGATGAGCAGGACACAACCTGCCGGCCAGCCGAGGCTGTGTGTGGACGAGGTGTGTGCCGCAGGCACTGTGCTGTCCAGTAGGCCCGGGTGCTGTCTGGGAATGGACACAAGTCCAGAGGGAGGGAAGGGGACCAGAGTCCATGAGGGGACGTGGGACTTGAGCAGGTGGATGGGTAAGAAGCAGCACGAGGCCTCGAGGGTTGGCAGGGGTGATGGTGGCTGGGCTGGGGTGGGTGGAGGTGGGCCGAGGTTGTCAGAGGGGGTCTGGGAGGGCAGGCCACACGGGTGTCAGGAGCCTTGCTGAGGGCTCGGCAGGGCTTAGGGCTGTGGGGGATGATGGCTTGTGTGGGGCCCAGGTGAGTTTCAAGCAGCCTAGTAGGCACAGAGACCAAGGAGGGGAAGCAGAAGCAGGCGGTGAGTGGGCAGTGGCGGCATGGGCAGGTCCAGGGACGCCGTGTGGACTTGCCCGAGGATCTTGGTTCACTCAGACGTTGGCCAGCGAGGGATTGCTGGGGCCGCAGCTGGGACCACAAGCACAGACAACAGATTGGGCTTTGGACTTTGGTTTTGCGGTGCTTTGGGGGCTCTGTAGAAGCCCCCTGACACATGAATAAGAGGCTGTGGAGATTCTGTGCTGTGGACCAGGCATGTCTTTGTGCGGAGCGGTTGTTGCTGCTGAGAAAGTGGGTGCTGCTACTCCCCGGTGTGTCTGGAGATGTGTGCGTGCCGTGGGCACACGGTGGACGTGTCTCAGGGTCCCCGTGGCCTTGACCACGCCCAGCGTCTCCCACGCTGTCTCGTGATCTTGGTGAGGGTGGGAAGTCCTCCCTGCTGCTTTCTCCTGTGATGACCCTGACGACTGGCTTTTCAGAGCGGCCGCATCCTGAGAGAGTTTTCTGGATTTCAGCACTAACTCAGAGCAAACAGAGCCACGGTGGGGAGGCCAGAGTCACTGGCTGGCTTGGGCTTTCACCTCGCTCTCCTCAGGAGGCAAGAAGCCTCTTGAAGATAAAGTCCAAGCGTCGTCCAAGAACGGTCCGATCCCCTGATAGTGCAGCGCTGCAGAGCGTTCAGAACATTCCAGGTGCTCCCGTCTTCACCTGAGATCCTTCCGGCTTCTCTGCCAAGCTGCGGACAAGCGCTAGGTAGAGGTGGAGCCCAACTGCAGGCTGCGGCAGAGGAGGCGCTGAGCAGCAGGCCCCGGCTGAAGGTGGGGTGCTCGGCCAGACTCTGGGCTGTTCTAGGGCAGTGTACCCGGATGAGGGTTTAGCTCACAGGCACCCCCTGGCAACCATTTTACATTGTCTTGCCCTGTCAGCACTAGGGTTTGAATTCAAGGACATTGCCCTTCAGTTTATTGTTCAGATAGAGTCTTACACTATTGTCCTGCTCGACTTTGGACTGTAGTGCACCAACCTCTGCCTCTCACCCAACTGGGATTATAGGCAGGAGCCACCACACCCAGCCTGACTCTATACTACTTACTTGACCGTGAACCCTGACCCCTTGGATTCCTAAGGCTTAGAACCCAGCACTGGAGGAAGGTGCGGGGGACGTCAGAGATGGCGGCCAGCCCAGGGCTCTGGCCGTTACGCCACCTGCTGAGCACTGCCCTGCTGGAGCGTTCGGGTTCTGTTGAAGGCCAATAGTATCTTGAACCTTTTTCACCTGACTTGCCGGTGTATGGCCGTGTGGGAACGGGACGTGTGTGACAGGGGCAGAGCTTAGCCTAAACATTTGCTTGCAGGCAGGCACTGTACCGCTTGACCTGCATCTCCAGCCTCTTTTTGTGGTGGTTATTTTCAAGGTAGGGTCTCACTATAGATACACAGGCTGGCCTAGACTGTGAGCTCCTATTTGCGCTTCCCCGATGACAGGCTCACGTCACAGTAGCTAGCCATTGGTTGAGATAGAGTCATATACTTTGTGGCCAGCTAGCCTTGAACTATGATCCCCTGATCAAACCCTCCCCCCCCAATGGCTAGGATTATGGCTTGAGACACCACACTTGATGTTTGCTAAGGGTCTGCAGTAGTCCAGGCTCTAGTGGGTGCTGAGAGGCCTTTGGAGGAGGGAAAAGGTTTGCTCGGGCCTCGCCTAGAGGTAGGTGCCTGGGAAACAGTGTCTGGAAGCAGGTGTCCCATGTCTGCAAGAGAGGCGGCCCCTGCAGCTCCCCTCCCAGTGTCTGCGTGGGCTGGGTCCTGCCTTGAGTGTTGTGTGCATGAGCTGTACTCCCATGGCATGTGAGAGGTCCCGGGCCAGAACAGCTACTGCTGAATGGAGCCTCTCTCCCCAGCAGGGCCTGGCAGGCTGTGCCTCAGCCCAGTTGCAGCACACAGATGAAGGGAGCCCTCCCCTCTCCGGCACCAGCCCTATTCCGTGGTATCCACTTCATGCTCCTGATGCGGTCAGAGACTTGCGAAGCACTTCTGTGGCTTAGGGTTGGCCTGTGGGTGGCCAGTGCCCAGGCTGGGGCACATCTGATCCTGGGGGGTCCCTTTCTAGGCTTGAGAGCCCAGTCTGATGTCAACACAAGATCTCTCTAAACTTTTTCTTCTTCTTCTTCTTTTTTTTTTTTTTAAATCTGTCATGAGTCTTGAACTCTGGCCCTGGGCGCTGTCCCTGAGCTCTTCAGCTCAAGGCTAGCACTCTATCACTTGAGTCACAGCACCACTTCTGGTTTTCTGAGTGGTTAATTGCAGATAAGGGTCTCACAGACTTTCTTGTCCAGGCTGACTTTGAACCAAGATCCTCAGATCTCAGCATCCTGAGTAGCTAGGATTACAGGCGTGAGCCACCGGCACCCGGCTCTGAACTTTCTTGAACCATACATTTTAGGCCAAATGATGACAGTTTCTGGTTTTGAACTATGAAGAAACCCAGGCTGAGGACTTGTCAGGGGCTTGTCCTGGGCCTGTGGCTGTGGTCTGCCTTGCGAGTATGTGGTGTAACAGCATCACAGGTGGCTTTAAATCATGTTCACCTATTAGAGGCCACCTTCGGGGTCTTGGGATGTATCATCCGTCTGCAGGCTCTGAACCTCAGTAAAATGAGACAAGCCAGGTCCTCATCTGGGCTCATGGTTGTTTCTGCAGTGCCTTGCACAGCCTGGGGCACCCGGTGGTCCGGGTTTGGTCGCTGCACGGTTACATGGCCGGGTGACCTGTGCAGTGCGCCTTCCTGGAAGGTTTGCACTGAGGACAGTGTGGAGTGCTCCTGCCTGGCTTTGTACTTGTGTGCAGGCTTGGGCCCAGTGCAGAGGCCTGCAGGGAAATCCTGTCGGTCACAGCAGGCCGCACAGAGCAGGCCAGGAGGCACACAGGGAGGGGTTAGGGGCAGTAACTCCTGGCCGGGTCAGCCCTTAGCTGAGCCCTGCACCTGAAGTCAGGTGCATCAGAGCTCAGTGCCAACTCTGGAAGAGCCAGCGAGGAAGGCTGAGGGCTGTAGGGAAGCCACTGCCAGAAGGATTGGCCGGGGACGGGGAGCTGCTGGGAGCTGCCACTCACAGTGAGGCGGTGCTGGTGGTGAGGCGGCACCAGTGACTCCTATAGCAGAGCAGGAACTTATTCACTAAGACTGCTGGATTCAGGACAAGGCCCTGAGGGGCAGGGGTGCAAGTGATGCACAAACCCAGCCGATGCACTGTGATGAGCACCGGCGTGGCAGGAGCTCGGGGAGGACTGTGCGTCCAGCGGTCCCTTGGAGGGGACCCCTGGACGGGGCAACTATGAGGCCTCCTATGTCTTCCTTGGGCCCGAGCAGGTTAGAAAGGGTTGCTGGATAGCCTGCTGGTAATGTCATAATCCTTAAGGGAATACTCATCTCTACTAGGAAGGCTGGGCGTGGTGGAACGTGCGTTTAATCCCAGTACTCAGACCACTGAGGCAGCATGGCAGCCTGGATCTTGTCTCAAACCAAACCAAAACTGGCAAATTTTACTTTGCTTCCTTGCTGACTCCTACCCAGAGGGAGTTACTAGGCTAGGACTCAGGGGCCACCCTGGCTCCTGGGCAGATGCCGGGCCGCGCGAGGCATGTGCAGCTCCTGGCCCTACCCAGCAGGAGCCTGGCAGGTGTCCGTCAGAGGTGAGCGCATGCAGCGGTGTCCGGTGCTGGTGCACAGCCGGCAGTCTGCACAGGGCTGCGCTCACACATCCCCCCGGGTCGCCTGAGAACAGCGCTCCCTCGGGACCTCAAACCCGCCCGCCCGCCTCCCCGCAGGATCTTCACCCTGTACAGCAAGTCCCTGCCCCTGGACCTGGCCTGCCGCGTGTGGGACGTGTTCTGCCGGGACGGGGAGGAGTTTCTCTTCCGCGCAGCCCTGGGCATCCTGAAGCTGTTCGAGGACATCCTGGCCAGGATGGACTTCATCCACAGCGCCCAGTTCCTGACAAGGCTGCCCGAGGACCTGCCTGCGGAGGAGGTGTTCGCGGCGATCGCCGCCATCCAGATGCAGAGTCGCAACAAGAAGTGGGCGCAGGTGCGTGGGTCTCCTGCTCCTTCCCCCCAGGGGTGCGCGGGGCCGTGTGTCTTGTGCGGGCTGCTAGCTGGAGGGTACAGGGGGGAAAGCCGTCCGCCCGCAGCGGCATCGGGAGCCTCAGAGCTGAGCTGTCATCTTCTCTGCATACTAGAAGCCATATGGTGAATCACAGTCCTGCAGGGGCGGACAGCAGGGCCGGCCGGCTGCCCTGCCTGGACTGTGCCTGAGGCAGGCTCTGTACTTGGGGAAGTGGCTGGGATTGGCCCGTTTCAGGAAGCCCAGAGAGGCGATGATCCCTAGGCGAAGCCCAGCGCCCGCCCCTTGTCTCCTTCCTGGCAGCCGCAGTGACTGAGCGGCTCCAGTCTGGACCTGCGTCTCCATTCTTCCCCATGCTTCTCAGAGGTCTCACAGTATTGTCTGGCTCCACATTTTAGCACACTGAAAAGTTCAACGACAACCATGGTTCTTGATGCTTGGTGGTGCTCAGTTATCCTCAGTCAGTAGCTGAGGAGGCTGATGATTTTCTATGTATGCCAATCTGTGCCTATTCTTTTTTTTTTTTGGTCCAGTCGTGGGGCCTGAACTCTGGGCCTGGGCGCTGTCCCTCAGCTCTTCAGCTCAAGGCTAGCGCTCTACCACTTGAGCCACAGTGCTACTTCTGGCTTTTTTTTTTTATGTGGTGCTGAGGAATCGAACTCAGGGCCTCATGCATGCAAGGCAAGCGCTCTACCACTGAGCCACCTTCCCAGCCCTTCTGTGCCTATTCTTGACAGTTCCCCTCCCTCCCTCCCTCCCTCCCTCCCTCCCTTCTCTCTTCCTTATCTCCTTCCTTTCTTCTTTCCTTCCTTTCTCCCCTTCCTTCATTTATTATGTTTTTTTCTAGTACTAGGGTTTGAACTACAAACCTTAGATTGCTATGCAGACACCATACCCCTAGCCCTTTCTGCTATAGTAATTTTTCAGATAATGTCTCAAACTTATGCCTAGGCCACTCTAGACAGTGATCTTCCTATTTATGCTTCTCATGTGGCTGGGATGACAGGAATGACCACCATAATTGATGTGGGGTCTCAAAAACGGCTTGGGCTGGCCTAAAGCCAGAATTCTTCCAGTCTTCACCTCCTCTGTAGGTAGGATTACAAGCATGAGCCAACAAAGCCTGATGATTGAACTTGTTTATTAATAAGAAGGTATAAAATAGCCGGGCACTGGTGGCTCACACCTGTAATCCTAGCTACTCAGGAGGCTGAGATCTGAGGATCACAGTTCAAAGCCAGCCTGGAGGGAAATTTGTAGGACTCTTACCTCCAATAAACCACCAGAAAACCGAAGTGGCACTGTGGTTCAAGTGGTAGAGCACTTGCCTTGAGCTGAAGAGCTCAGGGACAGCACCCAGGTCCAGAGTTCAACAACCCACAAAAAGGAGGAGGAGGAGGAGGAGGAGGAAGATGATGTAAAATACATGCAAAATTAAGTAAGAGTAGGGATACTGTGCAGTAACTATGATTCACAGTTCAGCTGTCCCCAACTTCTGCTCAAGTCTCCTGTGACCAGAAGCGGGAGCCCTAGCAGTGTGTCATGGGTGTGTGACTGTCTCTCCAAACCATGCATAACTGCGCTGCTGTCTCCAGTACAAGCCCTCCCTGTCATCAGACCCAGAGCTTTTATGCTTCTGATTGTCTCAGGTGTCATTAATGCATTTTATTTGAATCAGGATCCAAATGAGGTCCATGTATCGTGTGGGTGAAAGATCTTTCAGTCATCGTAGAGCACACGTTCTTCCGCGGCCTTCCCTCCGTGGCCCCCTTTGCTTGTGGAAGAAGGGGGCTCTTTGTCCCCAGCCTTTCCCGCTTCCCCGGCTCCCTGTGGTGGTTGCTCCTGGGCGCCTCTGCAGTCCTGCCGATTGACCAAACTCCTTCCTCGAGTCGAAGTTTGTTGGCAAGATTACTTCCTGTGCAGTCAGGTTACAGTTCTTTGATCTCTGGGCAGGCTGTGTTTTTCTGCAGCTTCACTGAATCTGCACACCGTGGTATGTGTACATACCGTACACTTCACCTGCTAAGGCATATAATCCAGGGCCTCATGCTTAACCAGAGGTTTCCCTTTCGCACCTGACCTCCCGTCTGCCCCTCCTGTCCCGTGCACAGTGCCTCATCTAGCTGGTGGCTCCATTCCTCCCGGGGGCTGTTGGGAGAACAAATGCTGCTGTGGCCCCGCAGATATTCCCCCGGCTTTCGAGCCTGAGCCTGGAGTGATGTTTCTGAATTACTAAATAAGCTGAGTTCACTAACAGGAATGGTAGGCTGCCATGTGCCCTTGAATGGGCATGCTCTTTGAGAACAGCCAGGCCCGGGCACTGAGTGCGTCCATTCACACACACCTACACAGGCGCTTGTGGGGAGACGGGAGGGCATGGATGGTCCCCTGAGCCGCGGGTGAGGAGGAAGGTGGCAGGAGGAGGCCATGGTGGCCAAAGGGACAGAGCTTTCTTCTTGGGCTACAAAGGCGCTCTCAGTTGACTGTTGGTGAGCTCTGTACGTCTCTGTGGAGAGCTGGGAATCATTGAAGCGCATCCGCCAAAGGGAGGATTGTGTTTCAGTAAGTCATTTGCAGCACGCAGGATGAGCAGGGCTGGCGGAGAGAGTGCCGCTCGGTAACTAACAAAGGCGCAGTGTGAGCGGAGGCCTGGGCCCTGGCTCCCCGGGCTCCAGCATGTCAGGATGGCAGCGGCAGAGCATGGAGCTCACAGGCCTCCGGGGGAGGCCATCTTCCGGGCTCATGGCTTAGAGTGGTTTTCTGAAGTCAAGAGAGAAAGCCAGGCCTCTCCTCCTGGTCACAGGTCTGGGTCTTCCCACTGCTTCCTTCCCCGGTGCCTTCTAAGGGAGGGAGCTCTGTTCCTGAGGCTCCTCTAGCCCGCCCGTATCTACGGCACACGTGCACACCAGTGCGCTAACGTGCAGACGGAAGCATTAACCCTGGACCTTACCATGCTGCTGCTTGTGTTTCAGGGATCAGAAGAGAGGCAGCCTGTGCTACATTTCGTGATTTTCAGTAGAATGACAGGCTCGCACAGCTCCGTCGTGGAGAACTGTGGCCAGTGGCATTCCTATTAGATCTGTGCTTGAGTCTGAGATACTGGTGAGCTCCTTCAAAGTAGTCAATGATAGCTAGGCACTGGTAGCTCACCCCTGTAACCCTAGCAACTCAGAAAGCTCAGCTCTGAGGATCTAGAAGTCAGCCCAGCCAGGAAAGTCTGTGAGACTCTCCAATTAACATCTCCGCCCCTCCCCCCCCCCATCCCCGAAGAAAAGGGCTGGAAGTATAGCAATGGTTCTAATGGTAAAGTGCCAGTGTTGAGTGGAAAAGATAAGGGATAGTACCCAGGCCCTTAGTTCAAGCCCCAGTGCTGGCACAGAAAAAAGAAATAAAGTCAGTGTTGGTGGTCCTATTTACTCAGAGGTGGAGGGGGACTTTTATCTGTGGTTACTCCTTTCATACAGCTTATTTGAGACCCACGCGCCACGCGTCTGTTTCGCCTCTGATCATTCGGGATGGTAGTGTAGGCTGCCCAGGCAGGTGAGCATTGCACGGCGGAGGTTGCTTCTGTAGGTTTGCCCTTGCCAAGCTTGTCTGGCTGTGTTTCAGGGTCCTCGGTGTGGGCCTAAAGACGGTGGCTGGGGCCTCACCCCCTCCCATGGGCCCCCTCGGGCCTGTGACTCTGCTGCTGTTGTTAGGCAATCAATCTCATGTAGTAGAATCTGATTTTCAAATAAAAGTTAACAGCCAAGTGCTGGTGGCTCACTGGGAATCCTTGCTACTCGCGAGGCCAAGATCTGAGGATCACAGTTTAGAGCCAGCCAGGGGCAGACAAATCCTTGACTCTTATCTCCAAATAACCAGAAAAGCCAGAACTGGAGGCATTGCTCAAGTGGTAGAGCACCAGCCGTGAGTGAAAAAATGGAGCTTGTTTGGGAGGCCCTGGGTTCCAGCCCCAGCACTAGCATAAATACCACAGAATAAGTCGTGTTGAGCACGGCTGTGCAAGCTCAGGGGAAGCAGAGTGAGGAGCCAGGGGGCAGGAAGGTGATTCGGGAGAGCCGGCATCTGTCCAGCCCTGCTAGGCGTGCACTGTAGGCTCACAGTGCAGAAGGCGCAGGAGGGGGGAGGGCTGGCCTGGAGAGCCGCAGGCCTCACCTCACCCCCCTGCTCCGACGCTGGCTCTGGCCGGTGGAAATGGGTGCAGATTGCCCAGAGATGGTGTGTTAGAAAGATACCTGGATGCAGGTAGGAGGCCCAGAGGGCAGAGAGCGGGGTTGGCCAGGGACTGGCCAGGAGGGGCTGCTGGTCCTTGGCGCAGATGTTGTGAGTATTGAGTAGCAGACGCTGTGCCCGCGGCCCCTGGCAGGTTCACCCCAGCCACCTTGTCCTTGATTCTAGGTGCTGGCTGCACTACAGAAAGACAGCCGGGAGATGGAGAAAGGAAGCCCGTCCCTCCGACACTGAGCCTGCGCAGGCCCCGCTCTCTGCGCAAGGCAGGTCTCCAAGCAGACCTGTGATTTTTCACACTGACACTGGCCACAGGAAAGCAGGCTGTTTGCCTGTCAGAGTCCCGATGCTGGAGTTGGCCTTAAACAAAACCAAACGGCGTTCAAAGAATTAAAAAACAAACTAAATCAAACAGCATTCAAAGCATTCAGCCCGGGCCTCGCCTTAAGTGGCTCTGTGGACTGTGGCCTGGCACCAGCGGAGGCCAGCCACCACGGTCCCCATATGGGGCAAAGACGGGGCGGTGGCCGTCCCCTCCCTCGCGTTCCTCCAGCACAAGTCACGTTGTAAAGCTGCCATGCCAAGCGCCTGGACGAACATTACCGTCTCTCTCAGCCAAGACGCACGAGGAATGTTCCTGGGGAGCCTCGGAGATGCTATTGGCTCCTGTTTTGGATAAGAAAGGAATTGCTGGTGTAGGTATGGAGAGAATCTTTCCAGAACTGGAAGTCCTGTTTTTAAAAATCTACCCACCAAAGACAGCAGAAAGGAAGATGGGCCCTCTAAGGCTGCTTGCTGGGGTGCTCATGAGCTCCTGGGGACCTGCTGGACCTTCGTGTTGACATTTGACCATGTTGCCTTGACCAATCACAGCAGGAAGGCTGCAGGTGCGCCCTCGGTGCCCGTGCCAGAGGCCGCTCCGCTCCCCGCGCCGCCGAGCCACAGCAACAGAGGCAGGCCCGGGGGCTGGGGCAGCCTTGGAGCAGAGGCTAGAGGACGCCACGCCTGCCGTGTGGAGGCAGCCGTGGGCCGCTCCTTGCTCTCGCAGTGGCCCCCTCTGCCTTTGTCTCACAGACGGCCCGGTTAGTCCTGAGTGGCAGTGGCCACACACGTTTGGCTTCTGAGGGTCTTCGCGTGCGTGCTGGTCCAAGGACCGAGCGGCTTCTCTGACAGCCGGGCGGCCTTAGCGTCCTCAGTGCCCGGCACCAGCCCCTCCCCCGAGTTCCCCAAGTTCATCGGTGAGTTTTTTTTGTTCTAGCTTTCCTTGTCATTTTTGTGAACTGATAGGCCAGAGCGGAAGACTCAGGCCGCAAGGACGTGTGTGGCTTGCGTTCCAGCCGTCCACGCTGTCCATGAGCCCCCTCCCCTGAGCCAGCCCCTCATGTCAGGAGCCCTGAGCGGCTCTGGTGGTGCGCGAGCAGCGGGGAGAGCGGGTCTGCTGCCACGGGCCTGTGAGGTTCTGCTCGTCCGCCCTCGCTGGGGGTGGCAGCCGGGCCCTCTTCAAGCCTCCATCCCATTCTGCCATGTGCCCTTGCTCTTGGTGTCCCCTTTCCCCCACATTCTCACCTGGGCTGTCCCAGGGGACTGCAGGGCACCGTGGGCACCGCTTTCTGCCTCAGCCTTCCACGGCTGGCCTCGCCTGACCTCTTGGAGGAGGCGCTGTCGTGGCCAGCAGCCAGCGGCCTCCAGACCCAGCCATTCCAGACATCAAGATGTTGAATGTAGCCCAGGCCCCGCAGCCTGTGGGAAGTGGACTGTCCAGCCCTGGGCTGGCCTTCCCCCCAGACCTACTTAGTTTTGGTCCACAATGTGGACGTTCTGTTCTTTAAAAGATGTATATATTTTCTTACTGTACATAACGATCATCCTTCATTTGCACAGGTGGGTGACAAGGGCCTTGGGCAGTCTGTTGGGAAGGCTGTTGTGAAACTCCCGAGTGCTCACAACCCAGTGCTCACCATGCCTCACCCATTTGACCTAAGCGTGGGCATCGTGACATTTTTTAACCAGACTCCCGGCTGCACCCAGGTGCAGACAGCTCTTCCCGCATGCTCAGGGAACCGCGGCGTGGCGTGGCGCGGCGCGGCGCGGCCACCGGGCGCTCGGCCCCTCCGGAGGTGCCGCCGGCCTCTGGCGAACGCAGCGTCATACTCCTGTGCGTTGTCGACACTGTGTAGGTGAGCGGGACCCCACGGGGCACCCAAGGGAGCCTGCACCTCCCCTGAGTTTCAGACTCGAGGCCGCCATGCCGCAGCTCTGCTGGGGAAACAGCATTCACGTCCAAGGTACTTTTTTAACTGCTCAGTTTTTGACTATTTTGAACACCTTATTGATAGAAAACTGTCAGTAACCCTTGCTACGCATCATGTTTTCATTGCTTGTACAGGTCACCTTTAATTTTATTTAGTAATGTGTTTCAAAGTAGGACTTTTTGAATTGTAAATATGTGGTTTTATTAAATAAAAGTCATGTAAAATTGTTACTTATGCTCACTGTTGGTTTCTAGTTAAAATTCTTTGGATTTTATGGCCAAAATTCGATTCTATTATAATGCTTGAATATATAAAAATTTGCTTCCTGGATTTGTTCATCAAAAATATAGGGCTGTGGGGCTGGGAAGGTGGCTCAGTGGTAGAGCGCTTGCCTCGCATGCATGAGGCCCTGGGTTCAATTCCTCAGCACCACATAAGCAGAAAAAGCCAGAAGTGGTGCTGTGGCTCAAGTGGTAGAGCGCTAGCCTTGAGCTGAAGAGCTGAGGGACAGTGCCCAGGCCCAGAGTTCAAGTCCCGTGACCAGCAAAAATAATATATCCATATATACATACATATGTATGTGTGTGTATGGCAGTTATGGTAGCTTAGGCCTGGGATTTGAGGGTTCAGTGCCCCCTCCAAGCTGGGCACCTCTCCTTAGTCTGGCTTGCTTGCAGCTTTAGACTCCCTCCTCCTTCTCCCTGCCCTCCCCCCCCACCCCCCCAGCCTTCCACCGGGTCTGCAGGCATGTAGGTTCTGTGCCAGCTGTGGGCTAGTTCCTATGAGACCGAGTGTTCACGACTCGGCCCTCACTACTCAGTGGAATGAGCTTGGAAGAGTGCCCTCCCGTCACCTGTGGACAGTGCTGGAGGTCTTTGCACAGAGCCACAGTAGTTTGATGCCCAGCCCCGCTGCAGATCCCCTGACTGCATTGTCATCGTGGGCTGAGGTGCGGTGTCAGCAGGGTTGACAGCAGTCGTGCTGAGAGGTGGACGCGCGCTCGCCACAGGCGCTGCATCTGGCGCTGGTGCACATCATTCCGCGGAAGCGCTACGGCGGTTCTCCTGCCGTGTGACACACAAGTTGCTGTTTCTCACCACAGGCCTGGGGCCCCCGCCGCGCCCAGATGCCGGCTCCAGCAGCCCTCTAGGGGTCACGTTTGCTCGGAGCCTTGCTGCAGTTCTGATCTCTTCCCAGGTGCAGGACCCGGTGTGCAGCCTGGTGCTACCTCCCAGTGTCCCGTGCGTAGGCGCTCGGCTAATGGGCCACGGGGAGACCCAGACACCCTGCCCCGGTGCGAGCACTTGGTAGGTGAGCCTGCCACAGAGGCACAGTGAGAGCAAAGCACTCGCTTGAATGAGGGGGGACAGCGGCAGCTCCCAGCTGCTCCTCCCCCTGGGAGGGGCCTGGCCAGCAGAGGGCAGCCTTTGAGCCCAGGGCCAGGTGTCAGGTGAGCTCACATCAATACATGGAGAATTTGGATTTGGGGAGGGAATAGATTTGCTTTTCAGGTCCCAGATAGGAACTCAAGTATTTGCTGATGTTATTTACTTAGTCCCTTGCCTGCCTAGGAAGTTGGGAAATGGCCTGGCTATTGGAGAGGCCTCAGCACCACATGGCTCCTGTCTGCTCTGCCAGCACTGCCCTCTGCCCCTGCAACCAGCTGGCTCCCCTGGGTGGGGCTACACAAAGCCTCACCTCCCTGGACCAGCTGCCAGAGCCTCCTTTCCCTGTGTGCCCAGGCCTCGCAGGGGGAACGGCCTTCTCCCGCGACATCACAACAGAATGAGCCAGCCGTGTACTTGGGATCGTCGCTCTGGCCCCAGAGCCTCCTCGTTTGTCTTTAGACATTGCTTCTGAAGCCTTTTGCCCCTGATCTAGAGCACTTGGGAGAAACCCAGAAAGAAACCACACTTCCAGCCAGCCATTGGAAAACTTTCTCTAAGTTCTCTAAGCCTCATCGTCTTTTTCTGTAACCAAAGCTTAAAACAAGGTCTTAGCCACAGCCTGGTGACTTGTAAAGATTAATCTTAAAAGCCAAGAGTTTGAAAAGAACTGCACCATAAAAACCTAGAACATTTCCACAGGCAGCTAGACTCAGGCCTTTCCCGTGGAAACTTTATGTCTTACATGCCAAAAGTTGTGAATTTAAAAAATGAACTGGGTATGACAAGTATATGTCCATAGTCCCAGCACCTGGGAGACAGGAGTATATCAAGTTCAAGACCAGGCAGACATAGCAAGACCCTGCCTCAAAAAACCCCTACACATGCTGGGCGGTCTTGGCTCACGCCTGTAAATCCTACTCAGGAGGCTGTAAATCCTACTCAGGAGGCTGAGATCTGAGGATCGCAGTTCAAAGCCAGCCTGGGCAGGAAGACCATCAGACTCTATCACTAATCAACCAACAAAAAGCTGGAAGTAGAGCTGTGGCTCAAGTGGTAGAGCCCTAGCCTTGACCAAACTTGGTCAAGGACAGTGCCCAGACCCTGAGTTAAAGTGCCAGGACTGTGGGGTGTGTATATGTATGCACGTGTGCATACAATCATTAAAGTATGCACATATTTAGTCATTTAAATAAAAAAAAAAACCAAGAAGCTGCTTTCAAAGGCTGGAGCCACCGTGGTCCTGGCACAGCTCCATGGCTCTGCGCACTCGCCACAGACAGGCATTAACCCTGATATTGTGGACAGCATACGAGCCTAGTGGCAAAACCACGTTCTGGCTGCAGGTGAACTTGCACTTGCAAAATTTAAAAATCTCAAATGTGCTGTCACCCCAAATGATCTTTTACTGATGAAATGTGTTAATTTTGGGAAAAATAAAAGCAAAGATCTAGTTTCATATAATGTTTGCCTCAAATGTGTCTGGGTCCAGTCTCTGGCATGGTGGACGCGTCTGCGATAGTACCCATGGCCTCTCTGCTTCACTCACAGCAAAAACCCTAGTTCCAGGGTTTGCGGGGGCAGAGGGGTCTTTGCCGGAAGTGATGGTAACTACCTTCCCTGTTCTGCTGTGCTACCCACTTACTCCTGGCATTTCATCCTTCTCTTCCTGCAATTATTTATTTTTATCAGTCATGGGGCCTGAACTCTGGGCCTGGGCGCTGTCCCTCAGCTCTTCAGCTCAAGGTGAGCGCTCTACCATTTGAGCTACAGCGCCACTTCCGGCTTCTTCTGTTTATCTGGTGCTGAGGAATCGAACCCAGGGCCTCATGCATGCAAAGCAAGCCCTGTACTATTGAGCCACCTTCCCAGCCCCCTGCAATTATTTTTTGTCGGTTATAGGGCTTGAACTCTGAGCCTGAGCACTGTCCCTCAGCTCTTCAGCTCAAGGCGAGCACTCTACCACTTGAGCTATAGAGCCACTTCCGGTTTTCTGAGTGTTTATTGGAGGATAAGAGTTTCATGGAGTTTCATGGACTTTCCTGCTCGGGCTGGCTTTGAACTGCGATCCTCATATCTCAGCCTCCTGAGCAGCTAGGATTACAAGGAAGAGCCACCAGCGCCCAGCTTGCAATTATTTTTTAATATAATATAGGCGCTGATCAGTGAGTGGCACACAGCAGACATTCAGAAAATGGTATTAGATTAATGGTATTAGACTGGTATTCGATTAATGCCCTAACCCTACAACCGATGTGGTAGCCACCAGGCCCCACAGCCCCCCTCCTAGGCTCTTGTCTGAGTGGGGTGCACGTAGTGCAGGAAGAGGGGTAGGAGTAGAGAACCAGTGGCTATAGGTAGAATAGCAGTGTGACCTTGCAAACAGAATGCCCAGGGTCTAGAATTCTCTTAACTCCCCCCCCCCACCACCCCCCCTCCAGACCTAACTGGAAAAGTCACACAAGGAACTGGGCACAGGTGGCTCACGCCTGTAATCCTAGCTACTCAGGAGGCTGAGATCTGAGGGTCACAGTTCAAAGCCAGTCAGGCAGGAAAGTCTGTGAGACTCATCTCCAATAAACCACTAGAAAACCAGAAATGGTGCTGTGGCTCAAGCGGTAGAGTGCTTACCTTGAGCTGAAGAGCACAGGGACAGTGCCCAAGCCCAGAGTTCAAGCCCCACGATTGACCAAAAAAAAAAAAAAAAAAAAAAAGCCACGCAAGGCAGTCAGTCAACACGGGAGCATCTTCTAAGCACAGAAACTAGTTGAGAGCCCTGTGACTGGAAAGATAGAATGTCAGCCCCTTTCTTGCTCATCTCTCCTTTCCTGGGATTGTTCTACATTACCCTAGAAAGTAGTCCTGTATGATACAAGATTAGGGGAATTAGTGAGCTGCTGACTGCGACAGTGATTCTACATAGTTTAATAAGTCCAAAGAGAAGTTAATGGCTTATTGCAGAGGAATTTTTCTAAATGCTGCCCATTGGTGAGACTGAAGGCTCCTTCCAGATACCGGGACAGTGCTGCTTTCGATTAGGTGCTTGAAATGACAGACTTGCTCAGCGTGAGGACAGCTGACTGTGTACTGTGAGAAGTCAGTCACTGGTCCTGTCTAGACCGGTTTTTGCTTAATCACATATTTTGCTAGCCCAATTTCTGTGCTCAGCCCTGATCTGGAAGCTGAAACCCGATGAGATTCAAAAATAGGTGTCCATCCCAAGTACCATGGGCTTCTGAAGAGAGCAGCAGCAAGTAGAGCGCGCGTGCGCGGAGGGGAGCCGACAGTGTGCTGAGCGGGCGGGGGCTCTGCCCTGCCCGCCCTCCTGCCCTGGGGTCAGGAGGGGAGGAAGGCCTTGGCCTCCCGGATCTTCTGCTTCACACCTTTGCAGGACAGCATGAGCCCCGTGTGGTGGCGCTTCAGGGACTCCAGGCGCTGGCTCAGCACCGCGGTCTTGTCCACCTTTACCTCCAAATCCCGGAGGAGCGACTCCTTACCCAGAAGCCCGCTCTTCTGATAGAGCTTGATGTTGTCCATCCGCAGGCTGTCACGGGCCTGCTTGGTCCTGGTCAGGATGTCCCTCCCGAGGGACACCTGAGACTCGATCTCCATCAGCTGCATCTTTTTGCAGGCGTTCTCCATGTCCACGTAGTGCAGCTTCTCCTTCACGTGGGTGATGGTCTGCACGTTGTTGGTCACCTTGTTGCGCAGCTTGGAGAGCTCCTCGTTGCGCTCCTCCACCTTCTCGTTGAAGGTCTGGTTCTCGATCTTGAGCTGCTCGAAGTCGATGAGCAGCAGGCCCTCCGACAGGTCCTCCTGAGCCCTCATCCTGGTCTGGAAGTGCACCAGGCTCTGCTTCAGCTGCACGTTCTCCAGCCGCACGGCGCTCATCTCCTTCTCCTTCTTGTCCTCCAGCGCCTGGGTCTGCTCCACTTCCCGCAGGGCGGCCTGGCGCCCGCCGCGCAGGCGGCAGCTGCCCATCACCTGCATCACCACCTGCTTCTTGAGGGCCTGGAAGCGGCGCCACTCCTTCTCCACCCGGGCCTGCTTCTCCTGGCACTGCTGCTTCAGCTGGCCCAGCTCCTGGTGGTACCACTCCAGGTCGTCCACCTCCTGCTTCCTCAGCTCCTCCAGGATGGCCAGGTAGTGCAGGTAGGCCTGCTCCTTCTCGGGGGCCTCGGGCTCGGCCGCGCGCTCGGGCGTCTCGGCCGCCTCCAGCCCCTTCTTCTTGCGCAGCGACTCGCAGATCCGGTGCTGCAGGTAGGCGTTGTAGCGCCGGTAGCGGTTCCGCTCCATCAGCAGCAGGTGGTACTGGTCCAGGAGCTCGCGGCGCAGCTGCTGCTCCTGCTGCTTCTTCACCTCCTCCGACCACTCCTCGTCGTCCATCCGGCCCGACGGCGGCAGCGCCTCCCGGCTTCCCTCGGCCCTGTCCCCCGCGCCCCCGTCGGGGCCCCGGCCCTCCCTGGGCTCGCTGCCCCGGCCCTTCGCCGCCGCTCCCGCTCCCTTCTCCTCCTCCTCCTCCTCCGCCGCCGCCGCCGCCGCCGCCTCCTCCTCCTCCTCCCCGCCCCTCCGGGGCCGCTCCGCAGCGGCCTCCTCGGCGATGGTGGTCAGCGGCAGCGAGCCCCGGGGGAACGCGCCCGTCTCCTTCCTCCGCGCCGCCGCCGGCTCCTCCGCCTCGGCTACCTCCCAGTCGGACTCGGCCGGCTCCTCCTCCTGGGCTTCGGCCGACCTGTCCCCGCTCGGGGCCTCGGAGGCCGCCGGGCTTCTCTCGGCCTCCTCGGGCTGGTCCTCGGCGACGGCCCTCTCCCAAGCCTCTATCTCGGCCGTCTCCAACTCCTCCGCGCCCGCCTCCAGCTCCCACCCTGGCTCGGTCTCGGGCTCCACGGACTCATCCAGGAACTGGTTTTCAGACATCCTGGTCGTGTCCAGGCTCTCTCCATCTTCGCTTCCGTCCTCCGAGGGCTCCGAGCGCT
The DNA here is from genome assembly GCF_024711535.1 of Dipodomys merriami. Classification (NCBI taxonomy): domain Eukaryota; kingdom Metazoa; phylum Chordata; class Mammalia; order Rodentia; family Heteromyidae; genus Dipodomys; species Dipodomys merriami. Next base: position 2,938,319 of record NW_027202749.1, on the reverse strand, counting down.
CGTCCCCGTCCATGTCCGCCGGTCGCGGCTGCGAGCTGTTAGGTTTCCCGGGGCAACCAGGGGCGCGCACGGTAGGCCCCGCGATTGGCCAGGCGCTCGCCCCGACGCCCGGCCCCCTTCTCCCCGCCTGCCGGAAATAGATGGACCAATAGGGAGAGACCATCGGGCGACAGGCGAGGATGATTGGACGCTGGCGCCGGCTCGCGCTCAGGAGGCGTGGCCCTCCGGCTTGACTTCCGGCCCGAGCGTGGCCTTCTGCCAGACCTGGGGCGGAGCGATGAGGCTACCCCGGCTGGCCCGGCGGCCGGCGCGGGCGTACCGCGCAGGCGCAGAGCGGCAGGCCGGGCCCCCGGGCGGGGACGCGCTGACGGCGCCTGCGCGATGCGGCGGAGCGACGGCGGCGGCGGCGGCGGCGGCGGCGGCGGCGGCGGCGGCGGCGGCGCTGGCGGCGGCGGCGGCGGCGGCCGGGCCGGGCCGGAGGGCGCCTGCGTGCTGAGGCGGGACGCGGCCCGGCAGGCCGGCTCCGGCGGCGCCTGGGCGGGGGTGGCCGTGGCGGCGGCGGCGGCGGCGGACGGCGGCGCGGGCGCGGCGGGCCCGGCGAGCGGCGGGGCGCTGACGGCCGGGGGCGCGGCGGCGGCGGCGGCGGCGGCGGGCCGGGCGGCGGGCGAGCGGGGAAAGATGGCGGAGCTCGGTAAGAAGTACTGCGTGTACTGCCTGGCCGAGGTGAGCCCGCTGCGCTTCCGCTGCACCGAGTGCCAGGACATCGAGCTGTGCCCCGAGTGCTTCTCGGCCGGCGCCGAGATCGGCCACCACCGCCGCTACCACGGCTACCAGCTGGTGGACGGCGGCCGCTTCACGCTCTGGGGGCCCGAGGCCGAGGGCGGCTGGACCAGCCGCGAGGAGCAGCTGCTGCTGGACGCCATCGAGCAGTTCGGCTTCGGCAACTGGGTGAGCGCGGGCGGCCGGGCGAGTGCGGGGCGGGCGCGGGGCCCCGGGCCGGGCGGGCGGGGGCGGAGCGCGCCCGCTGACCTCCGACCCCTGACCCCTGGCCCCGGGCCAGCCGCAGGTGGCCCGGCTCGGCTCCCGGGCGGCTCCCGGCGGGAGGACCGGCCTGGGCCGGGGCGCCGAGGCGGTGGAGGCCGCGGGCCTGGGCGTCCGCCCCTCCGGGGCCCGCGGGGCCCTGCGGGAGGAGGCGCTGGGCCTGGGCTCCGCTCGCGAGGGACGGGACCCGGCCGGGCTGATGTGTCCCCGCTGGGTCCGTGCGGGGCCCGCCGAGGGGGAGAGGAGAGCGGGCGGTTGTGGGGGCCTCGGAGCTGCCGCCCGCGCCTCACCGCGAGGGGAAGCGGAGCCCGCCGGGGCCCCGCGGGCCTGGGGTCTGTGGCAGGCAGACTTGCTTGGAAGTAGGGAAGCAGTCCGGGACCCTCCCCGGGGACGCCGGGACCCTGCCTCCCGTTCCCTTCGCCCCTCCCCTGCCTCTGTGCCAGGCCCCGCGCTGCCTTCATCTTCTCTTCAAGCAGTGGCCAGCCTTCCGGGCCAGTCTGTGGCCCTGGATGGCCCCCATCGACCACCCTGCAATCTTCATTCTCCTGACTTCTTACCTACCCGCCGGCACCATCGCCACCCCAAAACCACAGCCTCGCCTTGATTGTGAACGTTACTAACAGCCCGCAGAGAGGGCCCTGGAGGAGAGGCACCTGGCCATCTTGGGCCCGTTGCTTTCCCTCTGGGTTTTCTTTTTGATTCAAGGCACTACAGCGTGGCTCTGGTCCATTCTGAGCAGGTGCCCTGATACTGGCACACTGAGGGTGTACTCTGGGGTCCTGTGTCCATTGTGTGAGTACTTGATGTGGCACGGCGGCCCTGTGGGTGGCCTGCTGCTCTTAGCATACAGCTGAATCTAAGCTCTCGTCCCGGATCCCATAGCTTTGCACGTGACAGAACCAGGATCCATTGCAGGCCTGTGTGACCGAGTGTGGGCCTACCCACCAAATGAGAACATGAAGTAGTCCAGGTCGGAGGCCAGCAGCTCGCTGCTGCAGCTGGAGTGGGAGGCGGGGAAGGTGTTCTGCTGAGGCTCAGTGGGAGAAGATCACTGGGTGGGCGCATGCGCTGGGAAGCCTGGACGGTGGGAAGAGGCAGCGGGGCTTTGAGGACAGCAGTATAGAGGGAGACTGTTCCCTTCCAGCTTCAGATGGCTGCTGGTGAGGGACGGCCTTGGGGAGGTACACCTTCCTGTGGGAGACCAAGTGGGGAGGGGGCATTGCTGGGGCCTGGCACCGAGACCTGGGGCCTGGAGGGAGCAGCATGTTGCTGTTTAAGTAGCGGGAGGGTTTGGGGATGGGCAGCCTTGCCAGGGCCTGGCACTGGTGTGCCTGCACTTTTGGCAGCAAGAGGACGGGGGACCCTGGCCAGTAGTCAAGTGATCCCAGGCCTGTTGGGGGGTGCTGGAGACATTTAGGCAGCCAGTGTTCCAAGGGGTCTGTGGAACACAAGAACACCAACAGGGGCCTGCAGGTTTCCCTTGGCTCCAGAGACATGGGATTGTCACTGGGGAGGAGTTGAGGCCAGCTGCCGTGCAGGGTGGCCAGGAGGGCCGGTGCTCAGCGGTGCGGGAGAGATGGGTAGAAAAGCAGCAGTGCGGGGCCTCTCGCCTGGGTCTGCGGGTGGAGGCCGGTGGGTGTCAGTGGGGGCAGTGGTCTTGCCTTTCCACATGACAGCTGGCATCTGCGGGCCGGTGCTGCGTGGTACGCAGGTCGTGGCGCTGAGCCTTCGTCCATCCTCAGTGCTTGCTCGGCACTCACTGCATGCTGGCCCCCACGGTGAGACCCTGCTGGCATGACGGCTTCGTGACCCTGCAGGTGCGAGGGGCCCCTGGCCCCCAGTGGGGGCTCAGAAGGCTGTGCAGGAACAAAGGCAGTGGGGAAGAAGGGGAGTCTGGTGTATTGGGGAGCACGGCGGAAGCTAGCTGACCCAAAGTGGAAGACCAGAGTTGGGGGCCGCCGGTGGGGGAGGGTGGCAGAGAGGGCGGCTGAGGCTGTGTGAGCTCACGGTTGGCACTACCTACCTCAGCAGGTAGGGCTGGCGCCGACTTCCTTCCTGCTCGTGTCTCCTACTCCCTGGGCAGACGCCTCACCTTTACCAATGTTGGAACACCTGCGAAACCAGACGTGAGTCTGGGCCCAAGCCTGACTCCATGGTGCACTGGGCCACTGCTGGCACCAGCGGAGCCGACCCCCCTGTGGGTAGGTGGGAAGGACGGCGGAGCTTGTGAGGCAGCGCCCCCTCCACTTGTCACCAGGCAGAAGGCTCTCGTGCTGGCCGCGGGCTGGACGGCCTGCCCTCGTGTCTTGCCATGAGGACTGTGGGTGCTACGGAACACGGAACAAACAGGCCGCGCTGTGAGAGCCCGGGAAGCTCATGCTAAGCAGCGATGAGGCCCACACACCTGCATCTGGGAGTTGCCAGTCTGCGGAAAGCGCAAAGCCTGTTTCTAGCACCATCCAGGTAGTGTGTGCCGCTGGCTAGGGCCCTCTTAAGGAGACACTGTGGCAGGACACACACATGTGCCCTTGACACACCTCTGTTATTTTCTGTTTAAGACACTGGATTGTTTTCATTGGGGTAAACTCTGTATGACATAGAATATTTTACTGGTACAGTGCAGGTGCACTAAGTACTAATAATTTCTTTGGTGGCACTGAGGTTGGAGTTCAGGTGCTTGTGTGATGGTGCTTTTACCACTGAGCCACACTTGATTTCTGTCTTCATTCAACAAGACCTCCCCATCCTCCTCTCCCAGCCCCTGGCAACCCCACCCTCCTTTCTGTCTCTGAGCTGAATCCTGCAGCGTTAGACTTCGTGTGGCTCATTTCAGCGCAATGTCCTCCAGATTCACCCATGTTGTAGCAGGTGTCAGCGTTTTGTTTTAATGGCTTTATAGTGTTCCACTGTGTGCATGCACCTCATCCCGTCCCCCGATAGTGGCCATCTCCTCTACCGTGAGCAGTGCTGCTTTGAACACGGGGTGCTTGGGTCTCAGCCAGATTCCGCTGGTGTTGCTTTGGTAGAAAGCTAGAAAAGGGATTTCCTTGTCCCTTAGGAGAGAGGCTCTCTCCTGTCCTTTAGAATGTTTGCAGTGGACTTTATTTCCTGCCCCTCCTCCCTGGCTGCTGGCCAGTCAGGGGCCAGCTGCTTCCAGTAGCTTCCAGGAGAGGTAGCCTTCTTTGGCATCTGTCCCTTTTGAGGCTCATTCATTTGAAGAAACAAAGATGTAGTGATGTGGAGACAGCGCAGACCCACACCACCGAGGGAAGGAAGCCCGGCTTTATCCTCTCTTGTGCCTCGCTGTCCCCGCGCCCTTGATGCTCATGGAGGACAGGCGTGGAGCCCCGGGTGGCAGCGTGGGCACAGCGTGTTGCGTGTGCTGTAGAGCGCCACCCACGTGGGCGGGAGGCTGTGGAGCCAGGGCAGGAGGTTCAGGTGCTTGCTCCACGGCCCTTCTTCACATCGGGGCGGGGCCTCGTCTGTGGTTACAGCATTAATGCCTACCTGGCCGCTGCTTCTCCTCACCGTGAAATGGAGCGGTACCCTGCACCCACCCAGGCTGGTGGTGCGTGTTGGCCTTGGCATTTTTATTTTAATTGCGTCCTCACAAAATCCACAAGGACAAAGAATGAGAAGCCTGGGAGGGAGAGGCGTGGATGGAGCTGAGGGCACATTGAAGGCTTCCTGGAGGACCTGGGTCTTCCAGGGTGTGCGTGTGGTGGATGGAGGCTGGCAGCTGGTGGCAGGGTTGCTGATTGGAGCACATTTCCGGCTTGTGCCCAGGCCATGTGCGTGCTGGCATGAGCTGGAGTGGCTCCTCCTTCCCAGGACTTCAGCTGAGGAGCAGGGCACAGAGCCTCGCAGTGTGCCCAGGTCACACAGCCAAAGGGGCAGAGCCAGCCCTGGAAGCCTGGAGCCTGGCACAGCAGTGCGGGCGGCAGCGGCAGCGGCAGGCCGGGCTGTGTGCCGGGGCTGCGGCTCAGGGCTGTGAGCGGGCTCTGCGGAATAGCTCGAAGGCCTGGCCTGGTGGGCCGTGCTCAATGAAGGCGCTAAACGGCTCTGGCAGATACCCTGTGAGCGGCTCACCTGGAGAGGGGAGTGGAGGGGCTGCGGTGTTCGCCAGGTCCGTGGGTTCTTCTCCTGGCTGCGTCTGTGACTCGGGGAATTGGAGTGAGGCCACAGCTTCTGCCTCGCCCGCGGCTGCTGCGCTAGCGGAGCCCTGGGCCTGGCCTCACCGACTGCAGCCTCTTCCTGTGCTGGGAAGCAAAGGGCCTGGGGTCTGAGGGTCTGAGGCTGAGGCCCCTGCCAGCCTGGGTCTCCAAGGTGAACCGTCCCCAGCCAGAGGTGGCTGTGACTGGTGTTTTGTGTGGGTCAGATGTTTACTGAGCAAATAAAAGCAATAGACGCGGCGCTCATAGTGCCGTTCTCGACAGGAGTCCTGTAAGTTTTATTTTGTTCCTGATGATTCCCAGGGAGGCCTGGCCTCGGGCTCGGCTGCCCTGCGTTCCCACGTTGCGCCACACCCCGCAGTTGGTGGGAGCAGCCCTGCCTGCGTGCCTGCGCCTGGCCCCAGAGAGCCTGGGCGGAGGACCTGGCATGGGGCCCGCGCCCCCTCCCGGCACGGCCGGCTGCTGGCCGAGGAGCGGCGCGGGTCACGGGCTGGGGGACAGCCAGCCTGTCCCTCCCTGGGGCGCTGGGGGGCGGGTGAGTGAGGGCGCGTTTGGGGCAGTTGCTTCTGAAGTGGCTTTCGTGGTTGTGTTAAGGAAGAGGCCACTTGGTGGAAGGAAAAGATTGAGGGAGCTTTAGGTTTCCTCCCTTTAATAGCCGGCAGGGGTGCATGCCGCCAGCCACGGCGGGGTTGCCGCTGCCTTCTTAGGTGTGGAATGTGTCATAAATGAGGACCCCGCCCCCCAAAGCTGTGAGCTGCCATCACCTGCAGACAGCGCAGCGAGGGACCGGCTGCCCCTCTCCGAGGCGAGCGGCACGGGCGGGGCTCTTCCTGATCAGCCCTGGGCCACGGCCTTGCCCCAGAGACGAGCCTCAAAGAGGCGTTGGGGCATCCTCGGCCCACCCGTGTCCCTGTGTCCCGTGCTGAGGACAGTTGGCAGTGGGCCCAGTTCCGCACAGATGGGAGGTAGCAGGACGGAGCGCCGCACCGCACCGCGCCGCACCGCGCGGCACTGCTCGGGGTCTGGGTCGGCTCCTGCCACCCAGGGCGGACAGAGCCGCTGCTCCGCGCCGCCCGCTGCCTTCCGCGCTGCCCGCCGTCCTCCTCGGCAGGCTGTGGGGCACTTTGCTCCTTGTTCATGACGCTCGGCCTTTGTTGTTGTAGGAAGACATGGCCGCGCACGTCGGTGCTTCCCGGACCCCGCAGGAAGTGATGGAGCACTATGTGAGCATGTACATCCACGGGAACCTGGGCAAGGCCTGCATCCCCGACACCATCCCCAACCGCGTGACCGACCACACCTGCCCCAGCGGAGGGCCTCTCTCGCCCAGCCTCACCACACCGCTGCCTCCGCTGGACATCTCGGTGGCAGAGCAGCAGCAGCTGGGCTACATGCCACTGCGGGACGACTACGAGATCGAGTACGACCAGGACGCGGAGACGCTCATCAGCGGGCTCTCGGTGAACTACGACGACGATGACGTGGAGATCGAGCTCAAGCGCGCCCACGTGGACATGTACGTGCGCAAGCTGAAGGAGCGCCAGCGCCGCAAGAACATCGCCCGCGACTACAACCTGGTGCCCGCCTTCCTGGGGAAGGAGCGGAAGGAGAAGGAGAGGGCGCCCAAGCGCAAGATCACCAAGGAGGAGAAGGAGCTGCGGCTGAAGCTGCGGCCGCTCTACCAGTTCATGTCGTGCAAGGAGTTTGACGACCTGTTTGAGAACATGCACAAGGAGAAGATGCTCCGAGCCAAAATCCGAGAGCTGCAGCGCTACCGGCGGAACGGGATCACCAAGATGGAGGAGTCGGCCGAGTACGAGGCCGCCAGGCACAAGCGGGAGCGGAGGAAGGAGAACAAAAACATGGCCGGCTCCAAGAGGGGGAAGGAGGACGGCAAGGATGGCGAGTTTGCAGCCATCGAGAACCTCCCTGGGTTCGAGCTGTTGTCCGACCGTGAGAAGGTGCTGTGCAGCTCTTTGAACTTGAGCCCCGCGCGCTACGTGACGGTGAAGACCATCATCATCAAAGACCACCTGCAGAAGCGGCAGGGCGTGCCCTCCAAAAGCCGCCTCCCCAGCTACCTGGACAAGGTCCTCAAGAAGAGGATTCTGAACTTCCTCACGGAAAGCGGGTGGATAGCCAGGGACGCCTCCTGAGGCCAGGGCGCCGCTGGAGCCGCTGCGAGTCGCCCACCCGGGGCTGGGGGCGCACTTTCGCCCTCCCCGGCCTCTGGTGTCAAGGTATTGATGCTCTCTCTCCATCCTCTGAAAGAAGCAATAGCAACAGTCTCACATTGGATCACGGGGGAGACAAATGCGTGTCTATTTTAACTTCGTCCTAAAAGTATCCTTTAAGGTGACGAACTGCCTTGTGTGTTCCGTGGGCAGAGGGCGGACGGGGCGGATGCTGGCCTTCTTTTGGGTGAGCCTTCCTTCCTTCAGGTCTAGAAGCGAGAGTGCGGTGGGTGCCAGGGCCTGGGCTGCCCACCATCAGCTCTGCCCTGGTGACACAAGCTCTTCTCAGGCAAGTTGCTGTTGGCGCCCCTTTTCTGAGCCCACTGCTGCCCCAGCTGACACCCCAACACAGCCCCGGCACGCAGCACTTTACCTGGAGGCAGGCCATGCCCAGAGCTCTCCGCTGTGGAGGCCCGAGACCACCACCAGACCCGCTGGCGCTGCGCCCCTGAAGAGGAAGAACCCCTCGTTGGCACAGTGAGCCTGGGGTTTCCCTGCCTCGTGCAGCACGGCCCGCCGGCCCTCCATGCCTTCTTGCATCCTTGTCCCTGGGAAGGCAAAGCGCTCGGGGAAGGGACACAGGGTTGTCACGGGGCCGCTGCACCTGTAGGACGTCTTAGGCCAATAGACCCTGCTTTACAAGGCAAGGCTGACGCCCGGGGCTCCAAGCCTGGGTGTCGGCTCCCTCAGGATTTTCAGCCCAGTTGTACATAGGACCGTGCTACCTGGCTAAGCAGATGGTCCAGGGCATGGCCGTGCCTACCAGCTGCTAGCTGGGCAGGGCCAGGGTCAGCTCCAGGGGCTCTGGTGAGTGTGGGGAGCACTGGCTGTGCCTTGGAGCCCGGTGCTGCTTCTGTTCACTGTTGTGAAACAAACCCAGAAACAGCTTCTCAGCCCAACTGGAAAGCTCGTTTCTGGGCTCCCTTTAAGGTCGTACATGGTACCTTCCTAAACCTGAGGAAGGCGTTTGTCTTCCCGCTGCTCAGGGTTCTCATGCCCAGACCCTGCTTTAGAGTCCTGGAGTGACCACAGACCCCACCCCACCTCCAGCTCCGCGAAGCTTATCCTGCCCCTCCCTCCCCCCCCCCCCCCCCCGCGCCCCGCCCCGCCCCACCCCGTCCCATAGGTACAAGAGCCTGTTTACCTCCCAGAATGTTTGGGCTTGACCTTACAGTGATTTTAAAGAAAATAGGAAAAACAGCAAAAAACCCAAACCTCATTCCAAGGATGACTTGACTCCGTGCCTTTTCACCTTACATCCCGTCCCCTAGGGTCAGCTTTTCAACACGAAGTACACTGAACATGGCTTTAGTTGTAGGTACACTGTGGGCTGGCCAAGTCTGCCCAGCTGTCCGCCAGGCCCAGCCAGCAGCCCAGCAGTATGGCCTCCACACTGTCCCCTGCCGGCCAGACTGGTTTGTGTGGTTCTCAAAGTGGGCTCCTGGGCGCTTGTTAGAGAGGCAGAATGAGGCCCCTGGAGTGCAAGCTGTTAGCAGGCTCTCCATGTAGCTAAGGTGAAAGTTCAAGTTTGAGAGCCACGGCTTTAGTTGTAGTGATGCGTTTTCTTTTGTTGTTTTTTTAACATGAGGGTCCTGGTTTGGTGAGGCTTTATGTTTCGTCTTATTTTTATATAAAATGACAGCCAGACCTCTATTGAAAGTGTGGAAAGCAGAGGATCCCTGTCAATGTGTGGTCTGGACCCAGGGCCGGAAGATGAGACTCTGCTCAGCAGCCTGTCATGTGCATGTCTCTGATGGTTTCTAAATGCCATAATGAATGTATAATTTATGTTGAAGTTTTAATATGCTGTTACAAGGGAAAAGTAATTTTAGGATTGGTTGCCTCTTCTTCCATCTGCTCTAGCTATTTCTGTCACATTAGTCCTTGCTCTACTGTTAGCTACAGCCTGACTTGTCTGTATTTAATTCTCACAGTGCGTTAACTAGCATACCCTGTGGAACTAGGTCTTTTTGAATTTAACTGTCTTTGAATCAAAAAGTTAGGTAATTCTTCAGTTCTTTGAAATAATGCTCTGGGAGGCGAACATTCCGAGAATGTATTAAAAATTGCAACTCTGACTACCGTTTTTTATTATCCTTTTACATATTAAACACGTTGGGAAATGTGTGACGGCTTCTTCCTCCTGCTCCGCCAGCCTTGCAGTCAGCACCCGCCCTGGCCGGCAAGCGCACCACGCTGTCACACCAGCTTTCTGCTAGGCAGAAAACGCTTGCAGGCCAGCCCAGCCCTGGGAGTGGGCCACTTCAGGTCTCGGGTTCTGGCTGTCCACACTGAACAGCTCAGCCCAGCGCAGGCCTGCAGCTTTCCAATGCTTGACTAGCACACTGTCAGCAAGTGTGATTGGTGGTAGGAATGTGTGTGAACCTGACATGTTCTTGCTCACGGCGACAGTGGATAACTGAACTCCATGAAATAGCTCTGCCATGTGTACATGCAGTTGTCCCTCAAGAGGGTACAAGTCTCAGCTCAAGCCCCTTATGGAAAAGGACACATGCACAGAAGCCCATGTTCCCCTGCTACACCAATCGCTAGGGGCCTTGTGAGATACCAGGTAAGACTATTTAAAAACCAATGACAAGCCTGTAGCCAGCTGTGGGTGGGACTCAGGGGCAGCCCAGCCCAGCCCGGCTTGTGTGAGGCAGCCCTGTGACTGTCCATGCTCAGTACAGGTGTGGACTTTTGGTCTGCCACAGGTTAAACCATTGGTGAGGAGTCCAGGGATGCAGGGCTGAGTGGGCCTGCCCTGCCCCTGGAGCCACAAGCCCAGGTTCTTTCTTTTTCAGTTTTGGACGTTTGCTTGAGTGGCCTAGAACCATGATGTCCACACCTCCAAGTAGTTAGAATTACACCTGGGCACCGCCATGTCTGGCTCATTCCCCATCTCTGCTGTGAAGTAAATGGCGCATTGCTGCATCCCACCAAACAGTAGGTTACCTCTGTTGATAATAGTAATAGGTCACACACCATTCTTTTTTACTATACCACCTGAGCCATGCTTCCACCATAGCATTCTGTTAACTGGAGATGGGCGTCTCCTGGACCCTGCACCTCAGGCCAGCTTGGAGTTGCGGTCCTGTGGGCCTCAGCCTCCTAAATAGCTTAGCTAATCACTCAGCTGTTTCTTTCCTTTTAGTAGGTAATAGGGCTTGAACTCAGGGCCTAGGCACTGTCCCTGAGCTCTTGCTCAAGGCTAGCACTAGTGCTCTACCACTTGGAGCCACTTTTGATTTTCTGGTGGTTAATTGGAGATGAGAGTCGTGGATTTTCCTGCCTGGGTTGGCTCTGAACCACTGTCTTCAGCTCTCAGCCTCCTGAGTGCTAGGGTCACAGGCGTCTGGCCTCACTCAGCTTTTACTAGGCCTTAGAGAGCCATATAAATGAGAACAGCCTTTAGACTAAGAAGAGCTCCCAGTCAGCTGGGCCCTGGCCCAGGATGCCTGTCCCTGCTGGAGGGCCGCTCTGCCCTCCGAGCAGCACACCGGGCCCTCAGCCACGTGCCTAAGGGACTCACAGTCCACTGAAGGACAAGAAACCATCACCATGAGGTAGGAAAATAAACACTGGGCTTTTAATCCTCTTCAACAAAACCCGACTCAGTAACACTGAGAGTATTCCAGGCATGTAATTTTCCTATTTCAAGGAGGTCCATCGTAACAAGGATTGCACCTTGAGGTTTTAAGTATTGAATACAGACTTAAACATTGGGATGAACAAAACTGGAAACAGGAACTGAGTTTGCCAAATTCAGTTATTGGCAATATGAAACGTTAGCAGTGTTCATTTTTTAGCGCCTACTCTTCTCAAAGGTCACAAGCTCTTTTTGTTTGTTTGGGGGTGGGGTGGGGGGAGATACTGGGATTTCAACTCCAGGACTCACACTTGCTATTAAGCAGACTCTTATCATTTCAACTATATCTCCTCTACCTGTTTTTTGTCCTCTTTTTCTTAAAATAAGGTCTTGGGATTTTGCTTGGGACCTAAAACTCTAGTCTTCCTACCTTTGCCCAACTACTGTAATTAATGGGGATGAGGGAAGAATATCTTTTGTCTGGGCTGGCCTTGAACCATGATCCTCCCAACTGCAGTCTCCTCAATAGCTGGGATTACAGGAGTAAGCCACTGCACCTAATTATTTTTGTTTGAGAGTCTTGTTACGTATTTAGCCCACGCTGGTCTGGAGTCAAGGTCCTCTTGCCTCGGCCTCCAGCATGCTAGTCCTAAGCTTTAACTGACAAGCACGTCCGCCTCCGGCCTTCCTTCCCTTCAGAGGAGCCAGCACAGCACTGCAGATGCAGGAGAGCCGTGGAGGACGCGGCATGTGCTCACCGCGCAGCCAAACACAACTCCCCAAGACCTTTTTATTTGTTAGAATGCTTTGCAATCACCCAAGCTGAGCGGATACAGCATTACCCACGGCACTCCACAAGTCCCTCGGCCTCTCTGCAAGCCTGTGGAAGCCTATGATAACACGTGCTGCTAAGAGCCAGTGACCAGCTCCCACGTGCCGACGCAGCTGACTCCGGCTTCCTGACAAGGCCGGGCAAAGGTGAGACACGGGCGCTGATGAAAACTAGGAAGTTACAGCAAGTGCTGGAAAAGTCCAGAAGCTGCGAGGTGGCTATGCTGCCTTCACCACCCCCACCAGGGCGGGCCTCAGGGTGCGCCCATGCAGCTTGTACCCGACCTTGCTAACCAGCGCCACCGTGCCCGGCTCTTTTCCCTCCACCGGCGTGTGGAACAAGGCCTCATGTTCGTAAGGGTCAAACTTGGCTCCGGCGGGGTCCAGCCTGAGCAGGCCGTGCTTCGTGAACACCTTCTGAATCTGCACTTCCGTCATCACCAGCCCCTCGTACAGGCTCTTGAGGTGCGGGTTGTCATCTCGGATCTCTTCCTTTGGGACACTCTGGGTGGCCTTCTCCAGAATGTCAGCCACTTCCAGCAGGTCCTTGCAGAAGCCCTGGATGCCTAGAGCCAGCCAGAGAAGGCGGTTTGCACACATCACAGCCGGGGAACACGGCTGCTTGTCCCAGGCCCTGCCCGGCCCGCCCAGCACCGACAGCATTCCCACGAGTTACCATATAACTTGGCTTCCTCCACCAGCTTTTGACTCCTCTGCCGTAAGTTCTCGGTATCTGCCAAGGCTCGTTTGTATTTTTCCTAAGGAAAGAAAAATGTATATGAATTAAAAGTGGAAAACTGTCTTAAGAAAGCCACCCTGACTGAAAGATGATTCTGTAATAAACCCCAAGCCAAAATACACATGCAACCTGTCATTACTTTTGGGATTTCAGGTCAGCCAAGATAGCTTAACAGCGTGCGCACCAGCGTCCTGCGGCAGCCCGCCCCGTGCTCCCCTGGCGTGCTCCTCCCGTGATGACTCGCCAGCCCAGGAAGGGCCCACACTCCTAACTCAGGGCCAGCACCCCACAGGCCGTCGTCCCAGTGCAGGGCAGCCAGTGCCCCACAAATGACCCTCTGGGACCCTTGGGGCTGCCAGGGAGGCTCTGTGGGGACTCAAACAGTTTAACAATCCTGGGACCCTAGGACCAGGCACCCCATTTCCTGAGGGGCCCCCGTGAAAGTCAGCTGCGTGACACCTCCAGCAGCTCCCACTCTCAGTCTAAGCAGCTGTCAGCACCCCTTCCCGGTCCACTGCCTGGCCGCCTGGGACACCCCACCTTCCTGCTTCCGTTCCCTCTGTCACAGTGGGGCCCCGGCTGGGGCCGGGCCAGCGCCAGCACGCACGATGCAGGGCACTGACTTCAACCTTCAGGGCTGGCTCAGTGCCACCTCCCACTTCCCCGATGATGACTGCGGGCCACCCTCCTCCCAACTCCACCCAGCTCCTCCAAGTCCCCGGCTGTACCGAGCTCTCCTCCCTGGAGAAGACCACAGTAATACAAGGTGCGAGCAGACTCTACACCAGGAGCCCGGCCCCGGCCTCGCTCCCTCGCCCGGCCCCGGCCCCGGCCTCGCTCCCTCGCCCGGCCCCGGCCCCGGCCCCGGCCCCGGCCCCGGCCCCGGCCTCGCTCCCTCGCCCGGCCCCGGCCTCGCTCCCTCGCCCGGCCTCGGCCTGGGCCTCGCTCCCTCGCTCCCTCGCCTGGCCTCACCGTTGTCTCTCTCAGCTGCTCTTCCAGCTTCACCTTCTCGTCCAGAAGAATCCTGTCTGTGGACGGTGGCTCTGTCTTCTGTTCGCTGTGGCCACTGTCATCCTCCAGGTTCTGACCACTGTTCTTCTGCTTTGTGGCTGTGCACAACCACCGAGGAGAGGGCCTGCAGAAAGTCACGCGTCACTCCACACATGGACTGCTTGTTGGCATGCACTTGCACACGCAGACTGCTTGTTGGCATGGGATCATCGCACAAGCAGACTGCTTGTTGGCATGTGATCCCAAGACATTTTAGAAACTTAAGAGTCAAGCAATTAGGGACTGGCTTGGGAGAGAAAGGCTTTCACCAGTAAAGGGACAAATCATATACATTGTATCTATTGTATACATTGTATCTACTGCACTGAAGCACACCTGCCCCTAATGGTTCTGGTCAACAACAGCCCACAGGAGGCGGTGCCAGCAGCCCTGCCCTCCCTGCAGCAGGCTGGACCAACAGGCTGTGTAAACAGGCTGTGTAAACATACTGTGACCCTCATACAAACAAGTCACCCAACTGGACAGAGGTAGAGCCACTAGTTGCATGGCTAACAAGGGCAGACCAGGAGAGATCCTTCCCACAAAGTATTCACCATCATGCAAAAAAGGCAAACTGCTGGCTGGGCACAATGACCCATGCCTGTAATCACAACAAGTTGCGAGGTGGAGATCAGGAAGATAGCAGTGTGAGGCTAACTCTGGTAAAAGCTAGCAAGAAGACATCTTTTTTTTTTCCTCTGGTCATGAAGCCTGAACTTGGCCTGGGCGCTGTCCCTCAGCTCTTCAGCTCAAGGCTAGCACTCTAACCACTTGAGCCACAGTGCCACTTCGGGCTTTTGCAAGAAGACATCTTAAGCTAGACCAGCCACAGTGAAAAGTGGGAGATCTTATCCAAAAAATAAACCAGTAAAGAACTGGAGAGGTGCTGGGCACCGGTGGCTCATGCCTGTCATCCTAGCTACTCAGGAGGCTGAGGTCTGAGGATCGCGGTTCAAAGCCAGCCCGGGCAGAAAAGTCCATGAGACTTATCTCCCATAAAGCACTCGAAAACTGGAAGTGGCACTGTGGCTCAAGCGGTAGAGCACTCGTCTTGAGCTGAAGAGCTGAGGGACAGCACCCAGGCCCAGAGTTCAAGCCCCATGACTGACCAAAAAAAAAAAAAAAAAAAGGAACTGATGAGGTGTCTCAATTGGTAGAGTGCCTGCTTAGCAAGTGTGAGGCTGTTAGGAGGGAAATGGGGAAGCCTGGGGACCTACTTATTTAGAGACACAGCCTAGACACATGGACGGCTATAAACAATCCTCCTGCATCAGCCTTCTGATGCAAGGTGCTGGGGTGGCTGGTGTGTCCGCTGTGCCATGACCCACAGAGGGCTTTGTAGAACAGGGAGCGTTTGTGTCGAGAGGGAGGCAGAGATTTACTCCAGGAAAGGCAATGGTTTGGACCAAGGTGCAGAGTCAGGAACATGTGCTGTGTACAGGAGAAGTACAAAGTGCTCTAGAATGAGCCCTAGGAATGATTTAAGGTATTATCTATCTCATCTACACAAGAGCATCAAGTCTCAAAGTCTTCGGTGACTTACAATCTTAAAACCCACTTGTCTTCATCAGGTGTCCAATTAGGATCTACTACATTCAACTTTCTTCCCAGCTTTAAGAAAACTTGTTGAATTAAAGAAAAGGGATCAGTACACGGAGCACACATATTTATATACCACCCAACTAATGCTGAAACTTGATGTTCAGTGAGAGGACCGACTGCTGCTCCCAGAATCTGGAAACTGTCCGACTCCTAAAGAGATGAGCTCAGTAGCCATCTTCTGGATGCCTTCTGAGTGCTTTGTCAAGAAAGGCAACTTAAAAAACACACTCATGCCTCATGGGGACAGGCTCGAGAGAAAAATCTCCAATTTCGTCACGCACACATTGTGTGCCAGCGGATGGCTGCGATGTCCGTGGGCAGGCCACTTGCTCCACTGACCACCTTCATTTATGCCACACAAGGAGTACCCAGGAGTGATCCTGTTTATGAAGATACACAGAAGCCCCTCATCTTCGTTTGCACTTCGGTGTGCTCTGCTACCACGAGGGAGCAACAACTTATATGACACGGTCACTTTGGTGGTTTGTCCCCTCGCCGGGGCAGTCACCGCCTTCCGTCTGCCACCAGCTGGGCTCCGCTTGGCCAGAGGCTCTGGGAGCGGGGCAAGGCGTGGAGAGGGACGCACGGGGCACGCGGAGAGCTAGGCCGCCGCCCTCGGCCAGGCTGACCGCTCCTGCCGACCAACCGCGCTTACAAACGGCCAGAGCGAAAGGCCTTGGGACGCGGGTGCTGGGGACGCGCTGCTCGCAGTGGCCGTCGGCCGGGGCTCGCGCCGCTCTCCGGCCCCGTGCGGCTCCCCGCCGCCCCCGGTGGACGTCCCAGGCCGCGCCGGGCTCGCTTCTGAGGTGGGACCCGGGTTAGAAGGGGAACGCCCGGGAGCCGGCGGGGCGGACGGGGCCGTTCCCCCCCCCCCCCCCGGCACACGGAATTTCCCCGGGCCCGACCGCCCGGGCCACGCCCGGCGGCGCTCGGCCTCGCGGCGTGACCCTGGCCGGGCCCCCGCCCGCGGCGCCCCGCGGCCCGCGCTTCCGGTCCGGGCGGCCATGCGCCTCCGGCCCCGCGCCCCGAGCCGGCCGCGCGGGCGCACCCGGGCACGCAGCGGACCCCGGGGCGCGGGCTCCGGAGAGGGGGCCCGCGCGGCCCGCGTCCTGCGGCGAGAGAAGCGGGTCCAGGACGGAGCCCCGGGGAGGCCCGCGGCCCGCGCCGAGGAGGCTGAGGCCCGAAGCGCCGGGCGGGAAACGGAGGCGGCCTTCCTGAGGACGCGCCCTTACCTGAGAGACAACGACAGAGCCGGGAGGCTGCGCCGCGCCGCCCGGACGCACCGAGCCGCCATCACCACCGCCGCTGCCGCCGTCCGTGCGCACGCACTGTGCGTGCGCGGGCACGCCTGCCGCCGTCCCTCCCGCTGTCCCTCCCGCTGCTTCTCCTTGGCCAATCCAGGATCACGTTTTCCGTGATGGACGGGCAATGGTCGCTAATATATGCGAATCACAACGAAGTACACGCCCCCTTCCCTCCGGGGGCGGAGTCTCCGGCCTCAGGGAGCCCGGGCGGTGAGGTGAGAGGTGAAGGGAACAGGGGGAGGCGCGTCCTTGTGGGCGGGACGAGGTCAGGGAAGAGCCAATGGATAGAGAGGTTCTGGAGGCGTGCCCGGTGTGCTTGGGGGCGTGGCCTGCGTGGCCACGCGGGATAGAACGTGCGGACTGAGGCGTCGAAGGGAGGGAGGGAGCGAGGCGCGGCCGCGTTGCCCCGGGCTATGGACGTGCTCGTCGCGTGTTGAGGGGTTCGGAAGAGGGACCCCTAGGGCGTCAGATGGGCCAGAGATGAGTGAGTGGAGTTGCAGCCGCTGAGTCCTGCGCCGGGCCGGTCTTCCCCGCAGCGAGGCCCTGACCCACCCAGCCCACGTCCGGTGGCCACCTCGAAGCGGCCCGCAAGTGCTGCCACCCGGCGGCCACTTCGGGAACTGAACACGGAGCCGCCTCCGGGCCCCTCCGCTCCCCGAGGGGAGGCCTGGGGCCTGCGGGCCCCCCCCCCCCCGCGCGAGCGCCAGTCCGGACCACGCCGTCTGTGCGAGCTCGCGCCGGCGGCCGGCACGGGGCCTCCGGGGCGGGAGGCGCGTGGAGCGGGGGTCGGGGAGAGCCAGCTCCGCGCGGGCCGACGGAGCGGCGTGTTGCCCTCCGCGGAAATGGCTCCGCAGATGCCGGTCTGGGCCTGGTGCTCGCACTGCCGGGCGGGTGTGTGCCCGGCGCGGATCGGACTGGGGGCTCCGGGAGGCTCGGCCACAGCCAGGCCGGAGGGTGTGTGTGCGCGTGTGTCAGGGCCGAAGCCAGGCCCAGCGGTGTGTGTGCGCGTGTCAGCGCCAAAGCCAGGCCCAGCGGTGTGTGTGCGTGTGTCAGGGCCGAAGCCAGGCCCAGCGGTGTGTGTGCGTGTGTCAGGGCCGAAGCCAGGCCCAGCGGTGTGTGTGCGTGTGTCAGGGCCGAAGTCAGGCCCAGCGGTGTGTGTGCGCGCGCCTGTCAGCGCGGAAGACAGGCTGAGCAGTGTGTGCGCGTGTCAGCGCCGAAGCCAGCCCCACATTGTATGCATGTGTCAGAGCTGAAGTCAGGCTGAGCAGTGTGTGTGCGCGTGTCAGGGTCAAAGCCAGGCTGAGCAGTGTGTGTGTGCATGTGTCAGGGCCGAAGCCAGGCCCAGCGGTGTGTGGGCAGGGGTGTCAGGGCTGAAGCCAGGCCCAGCGGTGTGTGTGTGTGCGTGTGTCAGGGCTGAAGTCAGGCTGAGCAGTGTGTGTGTGTGCGCGCGCGTGTCAGAGTCAAAGCCAGGCTGAGCAGTGTGTGCGTGTGCCAGGGCTGAAGCCAGGCCCAGCGGTGTGTGTGCGTGTGCCAGGGCTGAAGCCAGGCCCAGCGGTGTGTGTGCGTGTGCCAGGGCTGAAGCCAGCACGCTCACCTGCGTGTAGCTGCCTGGAGCTGCAGGTGATCCTCATACTTTCCTTGAACTTTTTCTTTTTCTTCTTTTTACCAGTCCTGAGACTTGAACTTGGGGCCTGGGCGCTGTCCCTTAGCCTTTTTATGCACAAGGTTAGCACCCTACCGTTAGAGCCAGAGCACCATTTCTGTCTTTTTCTGTGTAGTTTATTGGAAATGAGAGTCTCACAGACTTTCCTGCCCAGGCTGGCTTCAAACCTCCATCCTCAGAGCTCAGCCTCCTGAGTAGCAAGGATGACAGGCTGGTGCCCACCTCTTTCACTGAACTTTTGAGGTAAGCAAACTAGGGATATAGGGTTTCATAGGTGTGGGAGACAAAACTGTAAAGATGAACTCCATCTCCCCTTCTGCCCACTGTCCAATCAGACACTAACCTAGGTGCCACGGAGCAAGGATTTTGACTTGATGTTACAGTTGCCAGTCAATAAACCATCAGATTCAGGTCATCTGGTAGGTCTGACCTGAGCACACCATCATCTGTGTTGATCAATAAAGTTTTATTAGAACACAATGTGCCTATTCATTTTTCAGAGCCGTTTCAGTGATAACAAAGGCAGAAACAAGCTGCCACACCGAGCACACGTGACAGTGAATCTCGACCTCTGTAGAGTGGAGTTTGGTGGTATTTCCAAATAGGTTGGCTGAGGGGCACAGTCTCACCTGCGTGCTCCGGCCCCTCCGTTGGTGGTCCCAATGGAGGGGGGCGGCGAGAGGGAGGCCCACCAAGGCAGACTCTCCTACCACGGTGCTCTGTGTCTCCAGGGCCCAGACTCAACAGAGCCGTGGGCAGAAATCCCACAGTGGGCCGTGGGGCAAATTGGAGGAGCCGATGTTTATGAGGGAGCATTTAGTCATGGGAAGGAGGCAGAAGGTGGCCGCATCAGGGCAATTTTTATTTTCTCTGGGGTTTTCCATGGTGCTCCATTTTTATTACAGGGCATATACCCGCTGTTCACACTCAGTGTTCTTTTGATGCATGCTGTACATAGTGAGAAACCTGCACAGCTCCTCCCTAAGGACAGCCTCCCTCTTCCATCAGGGCTGCTGTCTTGCTGTGAGCACCTGTTGAGTGTGTGTGTGAGAGAGAGAGAGCCCACCTTCACAGGCATTGCGTTTCACTTGTTCCTTCACATAACCAGAAACAGACTCTGGTCTGTGCACATGGTGGGTCTTCCCACAGCTCATGGTCTGTTTTCTCAGCAGGCTTAGCAGATGGGTTGTGCCCTCCAATTCTTGTGCATGCATACTAGTAGACGTGCGCATGTGTAAATTACTGATGTGATGAGCTCAAAATGACTTCCCACAATCCAGAATGCAGAATGCATCAAGAAAATAATAGAAAGCCACAAGTGCTTCTGGGAAAAGCCCCACCTCACACAGTATGGGAAGTGCTACTGTGTGGCCCGCAGACCTAAGTGTGGAAGAGAAAGTGAGCTCTCTGGAACAGAGGGGGACATCTTTGTGACCCTGGAACAAACAAAGCTTTTCTAAACTTGATTATGCTTCACAAATTCTAATCATAAAGTAAGACACTGGTAAATGGGCCTGTATTGAAAATAAGAACTCTTATTCATGAACAAATAACACCAAGGAGGGTGGAAGGAACTCAAGAGTTTGAGGGAGAGTTCATTACATCTGTCTAGCTAGCTTTCTGTAGTCCTAGAAAAGAACTTCTGTCCAGAGAATTCGAGTTCCTTAAGGAAAGCAGACAACTTCATGGGAAGACAGGCAAGAAACAAAACCAAACCATGAGAAGCATTCCATTTCACTGGCCATGAGCAAAATGCAAGTTAAAACCACAGTGTGAAATCACCGATGTTTGAAAGGAAAATGACGGTAACCAAAAGTCAGTGGGACGTTGATTGTTCTCTTGGGCTAAGTTGGGATGTTTGTCAGGCGGTGGCAGTAGCAGCTAGCTGATACATGGAGTCATTTGAGGTTTCCGAAGTGATTCAGAACATGGAATCATCCGTGTGTGAGTCAGACTTCAGAGTTGCTTTGTCTTTTTTTTCTTCCTTAAAAAATTGTTTTTCCTTTAAAAAAATTTTTGTTGCTCATGGGGCCTGAACTCTGGGCCTGGGCGCTGTCCCTCAGCTCTTCAGCTCAAGGCTAGCGCTCTACCACTTGAGCCACAGCGCCACTTCCATTTTTCTGGTGTTTTATTGGAGATGTGAGTCTCACAGCCTTTCCTGAGTAGCCAGGGTTACAGGTGTGAGCCACTGACTCCCAGCTAGAGTTGCTTGGTCTTTTCTACTAAGGTGTTGTTGTACAAGGCTGCATGTGGTGGTGCATACCTGTAAACCCGACTCTTGGGAGGCTGAAACTAGCTGGAGCTACAAGGTGGGAGTTTGTCTCAAAGCAACACAGCAGCAAGAACAAGGAATGCAAATGAATGCAGCCATCTAGGCTGCAACAGTGGCTCTATTTGGAGTTTTCTCTGGAGGTTGCGATCCACGTCTTTTTTTAACTGGACGTCTGTGGTCACCGTGGCTCTGTTTCACTTGGCCCAGGCCGCTCAGCTTTGATCAGCGAATTTTCTTCTAGCTCTGGAAGACTCTTGGGCACCTCTGGACCACCACCTCTCTGCCTTCACTGTGCCTGGCTCTGAGAAAAAGCGTGTTCATCAGAGAATGCCCGCTGGCATGCCACGGAGCTGCAGCCTGACCTTTAAAACCAATTACCAGCTCTTGTTCATGGCGTGGCTTCTTCCCGGACAGGAATCACTTGAGGGAGGAATATTTGCTCCGAGTGAGCGCGTGGCGGCGGGGGTGGGGGGGTGGGGGGGTGGGGGGGGGTGGAGAGCAGCCGGGGACCACAGCCAGGGCCAGGCAGAGGTCGCCCCGGGACCTGCTCTGCTCTGCCACCTGCCGGTCGCGCTGTAGTTCTGCGACTCCACTCATGCCGAAGCCCTGCAGTCTGACTCAGTGCGGTGCCCACACACGTCATTCTGGACCATCGCACTCCACCCCGGGCCCCAGAAAGCTCTGGGCAGACCATGACGCAAACTTCATCCCGTCTTCTCTGTGAGTCTCCAAGTCAACCATTTCCATGTGGTTCAGGAACTCAAACCCACGTCTTCCGTGACCCCGGACTCACTCTGTGCTGCGGGGTGTGACCTCTGAGATACCACACTCCCCAGGGAGCACTTCCACTCGGAAAGGGAGGACGAGGACAGGAAGGCAGGCCTGGACCACATCAGCGGGATGGACACGAAACCTGGCAGCTCACCCGCGGCCTCCCCAGCCCGGGCCTCCCTCCTCGCAGCCTACGGAGCCTCCCTCCAGGCCGGCCCACTGCCCAACAGCCAGCGTCCCGGCCTCTCCTGTGGCTCCGGCTTTTTACCTTCACGCTCCCCGGGCTGATCTGTGGATTCACCATCCTCCTCACACGCTGCCCCGCCTCCCCAGCCTTCCTTTGCAAACTGAGTGGAAGCCTCCACCACCTGAAACCTGGCCTTCTGCATGTCTGGGAGATCAGCGGTGCAGAACCATGCCCAGGCGGCTCCCAGCTTAAACTCAGATGCGTTTAACCCTTTACACCCTGGAGCCTGCGGTGGGGCTGGTCTGGCCAGTTCCTGAGATGTCCTACCACTCCTTTTGTGTTGTCATGACATGAACTGTGTGGCTCACTTTTAATGAGCAGTCCCTTTAACAACCAGACTGCATTTTCTACATGTGTCATTGCATATGTCTAGGTGTATTTATGTGTGTGTATGGTGTCTCTGTGCATGTGTTTGTCTATCATGCATGTGTATGTCTGCGTCTCTACTGTGTGTGTGTGTGTATCCTCGTTGTGCATGTATTGTGCATGTGGGTAGATGCACACACCTGTCATCCCATCCAAAGTAGGAAACGCAACTAGGCCTGAGGTCCTGGAGCATGCCTGGGCAGGAAATAAGACTCCCCTTCAAAATAACCAATGTAAAAAAGAAAAGGGCTGGAGGCATGGCTCGGCCACAGACCGTCTGCCAAGCAAGTGTGAGGCCCTGGGTTAAAAAGAAGAAACAAGGAATGGTAAGGTAGCTGGTGCAGCTGCAAGGTAAATCTACCACCAGTGGGTCTGGACCTGGCGCGAGGGTTGTCTTAATTAGACCTTGGTCAGAGCTGGCCTTCACTGCGCTAACAGAGTGAGTGAAATCCTCCCTGAGCGTGGAGAAGGGGGCGGCCAGCACGGGGACCAGGCCCCAGGCCACTGTGCCTGATGCAGAGCCCCAGGGAGCCCCAGACGCAGCCACCACACCACCAGCCACCGCCACCACCACCAGCCACCGCCGCTGCCGCCACTGAGCAGGAGCCCCCCCAGCCCTGAGAGGAAGCGGCCCTGCGGCTCCCAGACCTGCACTCTGGGACTGAGAGAGGAAGGGGGCGGAGGAGGAAGAGGGGAAAGGAAGAGGAGGAAGAGGAAGGGGGAGGGGGAGGAGGAGGGGGGAAGAGGAGGAGTAGAAAAAGGAGGGGAGGGGGAGGGAGGAAGAAGAGGAATGGAAGGAGAGGGAGAGGAGGAGGGGAAGGGGAGGGGGGGAGGAGCCTCCCTTGTCTAGGCACAGTAGCCTCACCACTTCTCACGCCCCCAAAGCCCCATGACAGCTGCGGAGGGTGCTGGTGAGCCCCTCATGCACGTTCCTGCCACTCCCCACCCCCCAGCCCCTCCCCGCAGCATCTGTGCAAAGCCTCAAGTCCCACCCCAGTCCCGCCCTCCTCCGTGGCCAGTGCCCTCAGAGAACGCTTGGGGGGGGGACGGACTCACATGGACTCCAGGTGTGCCCACTCTCCCCTAAGTGCAAATTAGAACCACAGGCCCTGCCACAGCCCCTGAACCACGTGGCCAGTTCTGGCATCCTGTCCTAAATCATCCAGAGCCCTGGCGTGGAGGCAGACTGGAGCAGAAACATCATCAGAAGGGACCGTGTAATGGCACATGTGGGAAGGACCCCAAGGGCATCTTTTGAAGGCTTGTCAACCGGGTGGTGGTTACAGGGCCGTGGGCCATTAAGAGGTGGGGCAGTGGGAGGAAGTTAGGTCATTGGGGGTGTGGCCTTGAAGGGGAGCCTGGGTCCCAGGCCCCTCCTCTTCTCTCTCTGCTTCTAGCCCTCCTTGGACTGCAGTGTCTTCAGCGCAGCCTGCTGCCCCGATGTCCTGTCTGGTTGTGGGCCAAGAGCAACAGCGTCACGTGACTGTGGACTGAAACCTCCCAAATCGTAAGCCAAACAAACCTTCCTTTTTTTGATTTCTCTGTCCAGCATTTTGTAACAGCGAGGGGGCACTGAGGTCAGTGGAAAGCCTGTCTTCAGCCCCGGCGCATGTGATTCTGGACACAGGGTGGGATGCGCGCCAGGGCGCCACGGAGGCCCCCAAAAGCAGCTGTGCACGAGGGGACAGGCCCAGCCCCCTCGTCTGCCGCCTGTGGCTGCCTGGGTGGGTCATTTTCTGTGGCATGCAGATGATCTTACAAATACCCAATGGCGGTAGGCAGAAAAACGCTCTCCTGCCTGGATCAGCGGCCTGAGCCGTCCACAGGAGTGCTTAATTTCGTAAAACAAAGTGAAGCTGTGTCAGCCCGTTGACCTTTCACTTCTTCCTGAGTCTGTGCAGCTCTGGGCCAACCAAAATGCTTTTCATGGGTTGTCTGTGGCTTGAGTGCTTCCAGAAAGACCTGTAGGCTCTATGACCATGTCCTCTGTCACTCCTGATCTTGGAAGTGTGCGTTTGCTTTTCTTCCCCTAGTAGTTGAAGTCAAGTTTAAGAGTGTTGTTGACCATCTCAAAGAACCAGCTTCTGAGTTCCTCAGTTTTCACTGTGGTGTTCAGATGAGGGTTTCTATTATTATTGTTAGTAGTAGTAGTAGTTAGTACCTTCCCTCAAGGCTGGCACTCTATCACTTGAGCCTCAGATCCACTCTGGCTTTTTGCAGGTTACTTGGAGATAAGAGTCTCACAGCCTTTCCTGAGTGAGCAGGCTTTGAGCCTTGATCCTCAAGGATCAGCCTCCTGAGTAGCTAGGATTACAGCCATCATCACCAGTACCTGGCTGGTTTTCAGTTTTCTACCTTGTGGATTTCTTGTTTTTCCTCCTTTTGTGTTTATGTTAGTTTCTACCTGGATTTTCTTTTCTAGCTGACATCCATGATTTACATCTTTCTTTTCTTGAAACATTTTTGCAAATAAACCCTATTTCACTGAGATACAATTTACACACAACCCACCATTTTAAAGTACACAATCCTGTGGCTTTTAGTGCACTCATAGACAGAGGCAGACACCTCCGAAGATGACTGTAGAACATCTTCACCATTGGCAATGCCCCCGTGCTCACTTTCTGTCTATATGCGTGGTTCACAACGCCAGCTCACACCCGCCCCGCCCGCCCCTCCCCCCCAGGATGGAACACCTTGGCAGGAGGCCGGAGGCTGGAGGCAGGGCGGCTCTGCTCCTCCTCTGCCCCCTCCACCCCCTGAGCTCAGCGTTTTCCCCCTTACTCCTCCCCCTGCGTGCCGGGCCGGGGAGGTGAGGGCAGATAGCGGAGGCTGAGGAGGCCCTGCGTGGGCTGTCACGTGGAGCTATGCTCTGTCACCCGTGGGTTCTGCTGTGGTAAAAAGGAGGTTCACCCGTGGGAAGGCTGGGAGCGAGGGGGCAGCGCCACCCCCAGACTGCCCAGCGCCGCCACTGCCCTGCAGGCTTCCCGGCCTGAGAGCGGGCAGGGGGGGGGTGGACAGCACGGGGGGGGCGCTGCGGACACGCGTGGCCCTGCTGCCACCCTTGGGCCGGGGCTCAGGAAACGTGGGCTAGAGAGGCCACACCAGACACCCCCGCGGGTGGCGCAGGGGTACAGGCCTGGGAGCGCGCCTTGTCCCGCTGACGGCGGCGGGGTGGCCAGGGCAGCGCAGCTCTGTGCAGAGCCGGGGACCCAGGCTGGGGCTGCCCTGCTCAGTGTGCTGATCATGCTTGCCCCCCCCCCGCCCCACTCCTGGCTTCCTCCTCCTTCTCTCCTCCCCCCTTCTTCCCTCTGTCTCTCTCTCCCTCCCCTCTCCCTTCCTCCTTCCCTCCCTTCCTCCTTCCCTTTCTCCTTCCATCTCTCTCCCTTGTTCTTCTTTCCTGTCTTTCTCCCTCCCTTCCCTCCTCCCTCCCTCCCCTCAGCCCTCCCTTCCTCCATCTCTCAGGGTTGGTTTGGAGGTGGTAGAGCCACACATGTCCCTGTGCTGTGTTCACAGTGACAGAGGGAACCATTGCTGGCCTGGCACCAGTGTGAAGGTTTGGTGGAGACCGGCGTGGCATGGTCTGGAGGAGGCCAGTATGGTGTGAGGGTCTGATGGAGGCCGGCATGGCATGAGGGTCTGGAGGAGGCCGGGATGGTGTGAGGGTCTGGAGGAGGCCGGGATGGTGTGAGGGTCTGATAGAGGCTGGCATGATGTGAAGGTCTGGAGGAGGCTGGCGTGGCATGAGGGTCTAGAGGAGGCCGGGATGGTGTGAGGGTCTGATGGAGGCCGGCATGATGTGAGGGTCTGGAGGAGGCTGGCGTGGCATGAGGGTCTAGAGGAGGCCGGGATGGTGTGAGGGTCTGGAGAAGGCCGGGATGGTGTGAGGGTCTGATAGAGGCCGGCATGATGTGAGGGTCTGATAGAGGCCGGCATGATGTAAGGGTCTGGAGGAGGTCAGCGTGGTGTGAGGGTCTGGAGGAGGCTGGCATGGCATGAGGGTCTAGAGGAGGCTGGCATGGCGTGAGGGTCTGGAGGAGGCCGGGTGGTGTGAGGGTCTGGAGGAGGCCGAGATGGGGTGAGGGTCTGGAGGAGGCTAGCGTGGTGTGAGGGTCTGGAGGAGGCCGGGTGGTGTGAGGGTCTGGAGGAGGCTGGCATGGCATGAGGGTCTAGAGGAGACCGGGATGGTGTGAGGGTCTGGAGGAGGCCGAGATGGTGTGAGGGTCTGGAGGAGGCTGGCGTGGTGTGAGGGTCTGGAGGAGGCCGGGTGGTGTGAGGGTCTCGAGGAGGCCGAGATGGTGTGAGGGTCTGGAGGAGGCCGGGTGGTGTGAGGGTCTGGAGGAGGCCGGGTGGTGTGAGGGTCTGGAGGAGGCCGGGTGGTGTGAGGGTCTGATGGAGGCCCAGAGCTGGAGGACAAGGCTGTGCATGCTCACAGGAGAGCCAGCCCGCAGCTGTACTGGCTGGGGAGAGCTGAGTCTCAAGTGAGGCCCCGGGGTCCCGTCGAGTTCACGTGGGAGAACCTCACATTCACCAGCTCCCGCCTCTAAAATGGGCCGTATGTTCCTTCAGGAGCAATTCTGAAGACTAAATAAGTCAGCAGCTGAATATCATCCTTGTAAATGCCAAAGGCGACCTGTCACCACATTTTGGCGTTATTGAATCTGACCTCGTGACCTTATGTGAATAGAATGTTTCTGTTCAAACACTCTTTTTTTTGGTCCTGGGGTTTGAACTCAGGGTCTAGGCGCTGTTCCTGAGCCTCTCTCTGCTCGAGGCTAGTGCTCTACCACTTGAGCCATAGCACCACTTCTGGCTTTTTTCTGAGTTGCTTATTGGAGATGAGAGTGTCACGGACTCTCCTGCCCAGGCTGGCTTCAAGCAACAATCCTTGTATCTCAGCCTCCTGCCTAGCTAGACGACTGGTGTGAGCGGCTGCAGTGCCCAGCTTCAAACACATCACACACGCAGATGAAATCAGAGCCAGAGGCCCCCTGCTGGTGATACAGGGATCACTCTGCATTTGCCTAAGTGTAGACATGACCTGGAGCCCAGAGAGGCTGTGGGCTGAGGCCGGGGAGGCTGTGGGCTGGAGGCCAGGGAGGCTGTGGGCTGGAGGCCGGGGAGGCTGTGGGCTGGAGGCTGGGGAGGCTGGCTGCTCCAGCTCTGTGCTCACCAGCTGTGTGTTCTCAGGGCGCGGCCTCCCAGGGCTCGTGGTGGGGCCCGTGGGGGAGAATCCCCGATCTCAGTGCCCTGGACTCCAGCAGCTGTCTGTGCCTGCTTCCAGCCTTGGTTTCCAGCAGTGTGCGGCTCAGGCCAGGTGTCTGCCGCCCGGCTTCCAATGCATGGTGTGCTTGGGCTCCCCGTGGCTTCGTGCCACTGGACACATTTCAGTCACGCTCTCCAGGTTTGGAGATATGCGCAACGAAATTCCACAACACACAGATTCCCATCTGGGCCGTTTTAAAACGTGAGTTCGTGGCCTCAGGAAGCACCGTGGCGCCAGCTCCGTCTCCCCCGCCTGGCACCAGCTCACCAGCTGCTTGCTCGCCTTCTTTCTTTCTTTCTTTCTTTCTTTCTTTCTTTCTTTCTTTCTTTCTTTCTTTCTCTTCTTTTCTTGTCTTTCTTTTTTTATCAGTCTTGGGGCTTGAACTCTGGGCCTGGGCGCTGTCCCTCAGCTCTTCAGCTCAAGGTGGGCGCTCCACCACTTGAGCCACAGCGCCACTTTCCGCTGCTCACTTTCTGTCTTGCACATGTGAGCACTGCCAAGGAGCAGCAGATGACTTCCAATCCCATTTTGTAGGAGAGAAACTGAGTCACAGGAAGGGGCAGATCTGTAGAGCTGTTCTCACACAGAGGCAGGCTCCCGTGGCCTGTGATCAGGGGGTGCAGTAACTGGGCTGGCCGCGGGCCCAAGCTGGGTGCATCTCCATGGCCCACTGAGGCCCCATCCCAGGCCCCACCCCTCATCTGCTCGCTGCTGCTCCAGAGACAAAAGCATACCCTCCCTCCAACTAGCATCCCAAACAGCTTCTGACCCATTTGTCCCCGGGCTTTGGGGGCCCTGGGAATTGCATTCTCTGTGGCTTGAAAGGTGCTGGTTTTCTCCTCCAGTGGTCAGCCGCCGGGGCCCTGTGCTCGCCCTGCCTTGCCCTGAACGCTGCTCTCCAGCGTGGACTGGGGATCCTCCGCCGTGGAGAGGAGAACACACCATGGAACTGCGCGTGATTGCTGCCTTTATCACAGGCAGCAGAGCAAAGCCACCCACTCAAAAGAGTTCATCCAGTCAGATCAGGCATCAAGTGCTACTTGAGTGGAGAAGCTCATTCTCCTCTGTGGTATTTTCCTTAGGGTCTAAATCAAGAGAGGAGCTTTGAACTTCCTGTATGAATGCATTTCGATCGTCTGGCGGTCAGGGCGAGGCGAGGTCTCCTGGCCGGAGCCTGGAGTAACTGCTGGAACCAACGCTCCTGGCTGCAGCCACCCTGCTCTCCATCCAAACCATATTTGATTTAATCGATTTGAGAGGGAAAAAAAAACCAGCAGGGAAAATCGCCCCTGACTGCAGAGGAAAATCACTGCGGGGGGGGGGGGCTGTGGAGGGGGGGACGGGTACTGGGGAAGGTGGGGCTTTATGGGGGGGTGTCCCCCGAAGGGTGCGTCTGTTCCCTGTGTGCTTCCTGTCCCTTCTCTCGGCTTCCTTCTTGATCCCCTCTGCTTCCTGGCCACTTCCTATTGCTGTTCTCTGCTTCCTG
The DNA here is from genome assembly GCF_024711535.1 of Dipodomys merriami. Classification (NCBI taxonomy): domain Eukaryota; kingdom Metazoa; phylum Chordata; class Mammalia; order Rodentia; family Heteromyidae; genus Dipodomys; species Dipodomys merriami. The sequence goes on along the minus strand of NW_027202749.1, from coordinate 2,909,686 downwards.
GCTGCTTGAGGCAAGCAGCTCTGCTGTCTGGACTCATGAGCCAAAAGGAAAAGTCCTTCCTCTCTTCAGTTGCCTTCTAGGCTATGTTTTCACCAGAGACTGACTAATAGACACGAGGCCTCAGAGGAGGAAAGCAGGAAGCAGAGGTGGGAGGAGGTGAAGGGAGAGGAGGTAAACCATTGCCTAAAAAAATAGAAATATGCATAACTGCTAGGCACTGGGCTCACACCATGAATCCTAGCTCTGCAGGAGGCTGAGATCTGAGGATTGAGGGTTGCATTCAGCCTGGGCAGAACAGTCTATGAAACTCTTCCCTTCAATTAATCACCAAAAAGTCAGAAGTGGAGCTGTGGCTCAAATGGTAGAGAGCCAGCCTCAAGTGAATAAAAAGCTCAGGAATAGTGCCTAGGCCCTGAGTTCAAGCCCCAGGACTGGCACAAAAAAATAAAACATACGAGCCAGGTGCTGGTGGCTCATGCCTGTCATCCTAGCTACTCAGGAGGCTGAGATCTGAGGATCACCATGCAAAGCCAGCCTGGGCAGGAAAGTCCGTGAGACTTTTATCTCCAATAAACCACTGGAAAACTGGAAGTGGCGCTGTGGCTCAAGTGGTAGAGTGCTAGCCTTGAGCTGAAGAGCGCAGGGACAGTGCCCAGGCCCAGAGTTCAAGCCCCACGACCGGCAAAAAAATAAAAAATAAAAAATAAAACACACTAAAAACCGCATATAACTTAGAACTAATCACCCTTATTGTTGTTTTTTGGTGGTGTTGGGGGTCAAACTCAAGGCCCTGTGCTTGTTTGGCTTGTTCTCTTAGCTGGTGCTTTAACACTTGAACCACATTTCTTTCCTGGCTTTTTATTGATTGTTTTGGACTTTCCTGCCTGGGCTGGCTTTGAACTGCAGTTCTCTAGATCTAAGCCTCCTGAGTAGGATTACAGGTATGAGTCACTGGCTCCTCTCTGTTTGATTCTGGGCCGCAGCCTGCTGCCCCTGTCCCCTGTGCCTGCCCTCCTGTGTTTGCCCCTGTGTTCTCCTCTGAGTAGATTCATTCCAAGTGGCCTTTCTGCTGGCTGTCATTTTGCTCTGGTGACAAGAGCCTCTTATAAAAGGAGTAGTGCGCTTGCTGTAAAGAAAGGGCAGCAGAGGCCGCGCAGACAGGGTCCACTGGTAAAATATCTGACTTTCTAGAAAAGATCAAACCATCTATCAAACATGTTTGCTGCCTCAGGAAGGGCGCTCTAGTTCATGAATCCAAGAGACACCGGGGCTTGGGTTCAAACACGCACCCGGCTCCTCAGAATCAGCTTGTGCCTAGCGCATGTGGGGTGGGTCCTGAGCTGCGCGAACTGAGCACAGGCCCTGTCCTCTTTTCTGGCCACCATAGCAAAGGATCACAGCTGAGCAGATGAAAATAACAGAAATATTCTGCCCAAGTTCAGGAGACAGAAGTGTGGCGTCAAGGTGTGGGCAGAAATGGGTCCTTCTGTGGCTTCGAGAATCGGTTCGGGCCTCTCCCTGGCATCTGCTGCCATCCAGTCTTCCCGTCTCTGCCTCTGTCCCCACGTGGCTTACCCCTCCAGGCTGCTTTTCTATCTGGAAATGTAGAACATAAATATTCATGAGAATCCATTTCAACCCATCATTGGTGCAGTAGCACATACCTGTCATGTTGGCGCTGGCTGGTGTGCTCCTGTCATCTCCAGTAGGAGATGACAGCCCAGCTGGCCTGTGCTTAAGGTAAGATCCTCCCTTGAAAGCAATGAAAGTAAAAAGGAACTGGAGGCGTGGCTTGTGTGGTAGAGCACCAGCCTGCACCCCGACAAGCAAGCAAGCAAACAGCTCTCACTTCCCTGACCTGAGCCTACAGGCAGGAAGGCGGCAGCCAGCCCGGGCCGCTGGTCTGTTAGTGTACTCGGCCGGGGGCAGGACCGTGCCAGACACACGCACAGCGCAGACACACCGGGCTGGCGGCTAAATGAGCGATGAAGCCCCGAAGCCCATTTCTGTCTTTAAAAAAGACCCAGCTTTATTGAGGCATAACTTACACACCATAAAATCCGCCCATTTGCAGTATCTCCTTCAATGGTTTTTAGAAATTTTATAGATTTGTGCATCCCGGGTGCAAGCCAGTTGTAGAGCATATCATTACCCGCCCCGTTCCCACGCAGGCCGCGGCCCTGTGCCCCGTGTGCTGTCTCCATAAATTTGCCTTTGCTGGACACTTTATTTTTTTTAATTTTATTTATTTATTTATTTTTTTAACCAGGGCTGAGAACCAAACCCAGGGCCTTGGGCACGCCAGGCGGGCGCCCTTCCGCTGGGCTAAACCCCCAGCCCCTTGGACACTTTAAATAGATGGAATTTTACCATTGGTTGCAGTTGGTGTCTGTGTTGATTTTACTTGGTTCAGTGACTACCAGCATAGATCAGTTATTCCATTTTTATTTCTTATTTATTTATTTACTTTTTGGGTCCGGTTGTGGGGGCTGAACTCTGGGCCTGGGCGCTGTCCCTCAGAACTTCAGCACAAGGCTAGCGCTCTACCACTTGAGCCACAGCGCCACTTCCGGCTTTTTTCTTTTTGCTTATGTGGTGCTGAGGAATCGAACCCAGGGCCTCATGCATGCAAGGCAAGCGCTCTACCACTGAGCCACCTTCCCAGCCCCTCCATTTTTAAATTAATATATCGTTCTTCACTGTCTGCAAGTGTTTCCTTCCTCCATCTCTACCAGCGCCGCAGTGTTTCCATTCCTCCAATCTCTAGGAGGGCCTCCATGTTCCATTCCTGCATTGATGGACATGTGGATTGGTTCCAGTTTGGGGCTATTGTGAATGACTTACTAGGATTTGCACAGACATCTAGGGATGTCTGTTTTATTTCTCTTGAGTAGCCTACTTGTGACATGGGACCAGTAACAACATGTCACTTTTTAGGTAAGAGAAAGATACTATGTTACTCCAGATACATCTTAACTTAAAACAAAACTTGTCCTGATGGCTGAGCTGTGGTCAGTTCTCATCAGCCATACTCAGTGTCTCGTCTTTGTTACTGCTGATGTGGGCTGACGGGTGGGGCTGTGATCCACCTGTTTTAACTTTCCAGCCTATATAGCTAGGCTAAGAGGTACACTAGAGAGCCCAGCTCTGTTGAAAAGCAGTCTTTCAAACTTTTTCAATGTTAGCTAGCTCAGCCTCCCAAGTAGCTAGAATTACGGGTGTGAGCCTTTCGTGCCCAGCCATGAACAGTTTCCTCAATTTCATTTGTAGATTGTTGCTGGCATACAAAAGTACAGTTGATTTGCCACATTAGTATTTTATCATGTGGTCTTACTGGGCATGTTTATTAGATTTTAGGAATCCAGTCCTCTTTCCCTTCTAGTATGCTGCTGGTCATACAAGGCATTGTAGTTTAGAAGCAAAGATCTAGAAGCTTTCAGTGTAACAGGCACTTCAGTCTGCCCACTCCCATATCCATCCATCTATCCATCCATCCATTTATCCATCCATCATCCATCTATCCATCTATCATCTATCTGTCTGTCTGTCTACCTACCTACCGATCTACTTATCCATCTACCCATCACTCATCACCTATCAGTTCATCAACCCATATATCATTATTTACATGTACCCACCCATGTATTTATATTTCCATCCATCTATATCCATCCATGCATGCATGCATCCACTCACTCAGTAAATGCTGTCTGAGTGTCCACTCTGCTCTCAGCCCTGAGTGTGCCTCTAGGAATACAGTGGTGGACAGAACCCGACCCTGTCCCGTGCCCCCTATCATGTCAGACTGGGGTGGCTTTTGCATCCGAAGAGGGCCTTGCAGGAACCGGTTTGGAGCAGGGCCCATGCTTCGCTGCTGGTCTTGGGGAAGGCAGTCACTCTCTCCAAGGAAAATGCTGAGTGAAATTCTTCAAACCATGATCTTCAACCAAAATTTCATTTTTGAGAATTCTCCAACGTGTGAAGAATTTAAATGAAATGTCAAGTCCATAGTCAATATTTGGCAATGAAAATGTTGATTTCTGAGCGGAATCTTGAGGACAAGGAATCCTGGGAGGCCTCTTTCCAGAAGCCTCTGAAGTGGAGGGCTTTGGAAACCTTCCTCCAGGGAGCCCGAACCCCAAATCTCTCAGCCTCCACTAGGACAGTGTCTACACAGAGGGTGTAAAACCTTCCGGTAGCTTCTCGCTGCCTGTGCAACTCCTAGGCACCATATGGAGACTGGGAAATCAGCGAAAGATCTGGATGCTTTGTCTATATGAAAACAAATCATCGGGTATTTGGAAACAAGAGGGTTTTTTGGGGACTAAATCTTGAGTCATCCTCTGGAGACTGAGTTTACCACATTGCCAGCTCTCTCCCCTTCCCCCTTTCCTCCCTCTCCCCCACTCTCCACTTCCTCTCTCCCCTCTTCCCTGCTCTGCCCTTCCTTCCCCCTCCCCTCCTCCCTCCCTCCCCTCCTCTTTCCTCCCCCTCCCAGCTCTGCCCACCTCTGCTCTCTCCCCTCCTCCTACTTTCTCCCCCCTTTCCTCCCTCTTCCTCCTCTCATTGCAATCCTCCCTCCCCCACTCTACCGTCTCTCTCTCCTCCCCCTCCTCCCCCAACTCTCTCCCCTCCCTCTGCTCTCTCTCCTCCCCTAGCTCTCTCTTCCAGCTTTCCCCCTCTCTCCTCCCCTAGCCTTCTCTCCCCCTCTCCCTCTGCCCTCCCTCCTCCTCCCCCAGCCTTCTCCCCAATCCTCCCACAGCCTTCTCCCCCCTCTCCCTCTGCCCTCCCTCCTCCTCCCCCAGCCTTCTCCCCAATTCTCCCACAGCCTTCTCCCCCCCTCTCCCTCTGCTCTCCCTCCTCTCCCAGACTTCTTCTTCTTCTTCTTCTTTTTTTTTTGTTGATCCTGAGGCTTGAACTCCGGGCTTGGCACTGTCCCTCAGCTCTTCAGCTCAAGGCTAGCGCTCTACCGTTTGAGCCACAGCTCCACTTCCGGTTTTCTAGTGGTTTATTGGAGATAAGCATCTCACAGATTTTCCTGCTGGGGCTGGCTTTGAACTACGATCCTCAGATCTCAGCCCCCTGAGTAGCTAGGATGACAGGTGTGAGCCACTGGCGCCCAGCTTTCCCCCAGCCTTCTTTAGCAGATGCTAGCACAAACTCTACTAAACACAAAGCTGGCCAGATCAACCCTTCTCCCATTCTATATTATTTATTTTTGCTCAAGGCTGGTGCTCTACCACTTGATCCACAGTTCCACCTCTGACTTTTTGCTGGTTAGGTGGAGATGAGTCTCATGGACTTTCCTGCCTGGACTGGCTTCGAACTGTGATCCTCAGGTCTCAGTCTCCTGAGTATCTGGATGACAGGTGTGCACCACCAGTGCCTGGCTTTCATTCCTTCTCCTGATAACCTCTAGAAGGTTCTCTTCAACCTCAGCATAAAGCACAGCACTTGAGCACTGGAGAGCTGCAGCTCCTCCCCCTGCCCGCCCCCTGCCCACGCTCAGCGTGTGGGCGGCGCCTGCAGCTCTGCACCTGTGCCCCTCGCTCTGTTTTGCTCCCACAGGGCCTTGACTCCTCACTCACATGCAAATGCACTTCCCTTGGACCCCAGCACTTTGGGTCAAAAAGTTGGGGAAAACCCTGGAGTTAATCAGAGCTGAATAGGTTTTTCAGCTGCAGAAATGTTCAGTGCTTGATATGCCAATGTCACGTGACTCTAACAGGGATAAAGTCAGCTGCCCCTCCTGGCGTGCTGGGTGCATCATGCAGAGCCTCCTGGACTAAGGGCATTCTCTGGGGGACGTAAGGGAGCCCATCCTCGGCAGGTTCTCTATACTTGAACCACACCCCAGCCCTTTTTGCTTTCTTTGTTCTTTCAGATAAGGTCTCTTGTTACTGTCCAGGACTGGACTTTGCACCTGCAAGGCTGGGGTGATAGTCAGCTCCCCATGCCAAGCTCATTTGTTGAGCTGTGTCTCACCACTTGTTTTGGAGGGGGAGGGGAAGGTCTGGGCTGGCTTTGAACTGCAGTTTTTCTGATCTCTGCCTCCCAAGTAGCTGGCATTTTACTGCCCTGCCTGGCCTCCATCCTCTCAATTTATGGATGGGGAAACTGAGACCCAGAACCCATGGCTGGGTGGGGAGAGTTAGAAAAGTGTGACTGCTGGAGGTGGGGAGAGGTGCATGCTGGGTGAGGTGGGGAGAGGTGCATGCTGGGTGAGGTGGGGAGAGGTGCATGCTGGGTGAGGTGGGGAGAGGTGCATGCTGGGTGCCTCTCTTCCAGCAGAGGGAGGAGGGCAGGATGGCCACTGCCGGCCCAGTGGGTGCAGGCCTGGCTGCCAGCCCTGGCATCCGGAAGAGTTTGCCTGTGAGTGGCCGTGCCCATGCCCTGGGGGCACTTGGTAGCTGGACTGCAGACTTGTGCATGCGCCGCTGTGCCGTGTGCACCTCTGTGTCGGGTGTGGTCCTCCGTGTCTGTCTGTCTGTCTGTCCCCGGGCTGCCCGGACTTACTCTGCCATGGTCCGTGGGAGGCCGGCTTGCAGAAGCATGCCCTGGTTTGGCTCCCACAGGTTGTGGAGTCTCTGGGACCCTTGTCTTCTCCAGGGTGGCTGGGTGGGGTTTAATAGTGCTCCATGGGGATTGGAGGCTTGGTCCCTGAGAGGTGGAGCCTTGAGAGGTGTGGCAGGTAGGAGGGCCTTAGGGGGCGTGGCTTCATCCTTAGGGGCTGTCCTAGGAAGGGACCCTGAGACTTGGTCTCTTCAGCTTTCTTGCTCCAGATGTGATCTTCCCTCCTCCCCCTCCCCCTCCCCCTGTTTCTCCTCCTCCTCCTCCTCCCTGTGTTATAATTATATACCACCGGAGCTTAGGGGCAGCGCCCAGGCCCTGAGTTCAGGACCCAGGACTGGCACAACAACAACAACAAATTATATGCCCGAATGCACACACAGCAGAAGCCTGTGGGGTGGGAGCATGGCCTGGTCTGTTGCACATCACCCTTTGGCTTCTGGTCCAAGCTGCAGTTCCAACCCATGTCCCCACGGCCTTGCTGTGTTGCCCCTGACAACTGACAAGGAGATCCTGTCCCCATCCCGCCCGCTCGGAGCCGTCCCCTCTTCCTGCTTGTTTGCTGAAGGTCAAGGGGGACAGCTCTGTGGGCGGTGGCAGCCTTGTTGTGCCGGTGTGGCCCGCAGGCTTCCTCTTGGTGGAGGTGGAAGCCGAGGGCAAGGCAAGGGCGAGGTCTCCCAAGCCCTCCTCCTCCTCTCGCTGGAGTCCGGAGTCCCGCAGGTGTCTTCCAGTAAGAATGGCTTCTGGTTTTGTTGTTTTAATTATTTTTATTTTACTTTATTTTTTACAGGGTTTTGGGGGGGAGACTCACAAGTGAGGCTTTGTCACATTAGTAAAGATAAGTTGATATATGATCACGAGAGACTGTGAATACTCGAGGAGGGGCTTTTCATGAGCAAGAGGTCTGATTGAGTGTTGGGAAGACACAGTGTCTCCCTCGTTTCTGGAGGGGAGCAGTCGGGAAGTGTGTCTTTGCAGACTAAAGGTTTGTGCTGGGATCCAGCGGGGTCCCCACTCATCTGCCACAAAAGGCATCATTTGTTGGGGTGCTACTGAGCACTGGGCCTTTAAATCTATTCCTTCCCCAACCCCCTTCTCCCCACAGCACACAGACAGACCCCAAGCCCCAGCCCAGCGGCTGCTTCGGGCTGGGAGGGCACGTTGATCACCACTGGACTCCTTCCCTGACAGACAGGAGGTGCCCATTCCCGCGTGGCCATCTGTCCCATCTGTCTGCCGGTGCCCTGAGCCCAGTGAGCTCTTTCGCCTCAACCCTGCCTGGCCCATGGGTGCTTCTTGCCATACTGTTACCAGGACTGATGCTGCTCTGTTTCCCTTTCTCCCCAGATAGTTCCTCTAGGTTCCTGGATAACTCCTGTGGGCACGCCCTTCTTGGCGCCCATGTCTGTGGGTTTGTGTGCCTCCTCCATCAGACTCAGAGATCCCTAAGAGCAGAGAGCAGGAGTGATTCAGTGTAGAGCCGATTAGAGTGGGTGAGGAGGGTGGCTGGGGCTGAGCATCTTAGATGTCAGTACTGAAAGAGAGCCTGGCATTGGACTGGGTGCTGGGGGCTGAGTCTGAGAGCCTGGCATTGGACTGGGTGCTGGGGGCTGAGTACCAGCACATGCAGGTGGCCTGGCCTCGGGCCTGCAGGTCTCACCTGTGCACTGATGTCACGCCAGGTGTGTGCAGAGCCTCTGGTGGTCTCAGTGGGCTCTGGGTCACCACTGAGGTCTCTGGGGACAGCCCCCCTTTCCTCCTCCTGGGCAGGTGGGACGCCATGCCTGGAGCAGCCCGGCCTGCTGTCCTCGCTGTCCACACTTTTCAATTCTTTCTCTTGCTTCTGGGTCCCCAGGTCCCTGATGCGTTTTACTACAAGTGCCAAGAAATGGGAGGCGTCTGGAAGTGGGGTGATGGTCCCTGTGGGGTTCCTGGCTACCACAGTGTTTCTTTGAACCTTGGGAGGAATCCCCAAGTGGCTTCCTTCAACTGTGGTGGCAGCCGGCGGCTGTAAACATGCCAATAATCCCGCTCCCCTGCCTACAACATGCCAGCCACGGCCCATCCGCCCGCGAACGCAAAGCAGGCCAGACAGTGTCTCCAGGCGGCTCCTCCGCCGGACAGGCAGCCCCCCTGCCCCCGACCCGACACCGCAGAGTCCCTGCTATGGCTCCCTCCACACTTCCCAGCATCCCCCCTGCTCCCAGAGCGCTCCACGGCCCGTCAGCAGGCAGCTTGCTTTCTGGGGGTGCTGGCCGGTGGCTGAATGTGGCTTTCACGCTGGACAGGGGCCCTGCAGCCCTGGGGTCCTCTCGTCACCCTGTCCCAGTGCCCCATGTCTGCATGCCCTAAAGGTCTGTGCAGGTGGCAAGAGCGCGGGGCTCCGTACTCCCAGAGGGAGGAACGAGCCTCCGCTTCCAAATGCATGTAGCATTCAGCACAGGTGGCAGATCGTTCTGGAAAGCCCTGGTGAGTCATGCTGCCATCTGGGGTACAGGCTGGCTCTGCTCCTCCCTCGAGGCTCCCCGGCTAGCTGGACGGTGTAGATCTGAGCCTCTGGGGTGGGGTCCTGAGACCCCCCACCTCCTCTGGAGGACAAGCGGTGTGGTGACGCAGAGCTCCACTGGGATTGGAGGGGCAGGGGCAGGGTCGGCCTCCCATGTGCACGGGTCTGCTTTGTCGCTTCTACTATAGACGGGCACAGCCCATGCTTCACAGCCTAGCCCCGGGGGGACAGATGGTCCCCGATGAAGAAGATAGCCATCTTCTTTCCAGCCCAAGCACATAGTTGGCGCTCAGTAATCGACTTTCAGATGTAAAACCAAAACACAGCAACACCACTAGATGCTGAAAGAGACCATAGCTGTCAAAGAGCCCCCTGCAATGCACACGGGGCTGGGGGTATAGTTTCAGGGGCAGGAGTCTCTACCATTTAGGCTGGAGGGGGCTGACCCCTCCCCAGGCCCTGCCCCCTTCCCTTTCCAGCTCCCTTTGACTCCCTGGCTGGACCAGGTATTCCCACAGCCACCCGGCCTCCTTTCCTCGGTCTCCCTTCCTCTGATCCTGACAGGTTGGGGATTTATACCCGGGGTCAGGGAGCTGGTACACATCCCATGGGAAGAAGAGCTGGGGTCCAGGGGACCCCGGTAAGGTGTTTGCTGTTGGGTAGACTTTCTGGGGCCCAACTCTGCAGTCTTTCCCAAATGCTGGTGTTGAGGGCTTTGACCTCTGCCCTGGCTGTCTCTCGGGAACAGCTGGGCCCACCGGACCCCACTCCGGCTCCTCTGGGGAAGTGGGGGATGGGTGGGTGAGCCCTGGCTCAGCCCAAGGGTCAGGGCTGGCCTGGACCCTGGCCCTGCCCATGTGTGTGTCCCCAGGGCCAGCTGGGCACGTCCCAGGGGAACCCAGAGACCTTCCTTTGCCAGTGAACAGAAACAGGCAGGTGGGCCCTTGACTCCACATCCACCGGGGTGCGTCCGGCCAGGCTGCCCAGCACCCCACTCCTGCAGCAGAATGTGTGTGTGCGGGTCGGAGCCCCCTGGAGATGCCGGACCCGGCCTGCTGTCTCCACGGCCGTGCTGGCTGTGGTGGTGGTGGGGTAACCACGTCACTTGCTGCCTCTCCCCTCTGTCAGCTCGGGACACCGGGTCTTTGTTTTATTATTTCATTGATCTCTGAACTTGAACTCTGGGCCTGGGCGCTGTCCCTCAGCTCTTCAGCTCAAGACAAGTGCTCTACAGCTTGAGCCACAGCGCCACTTCTGGCTTTCTGGTGGTTTATTGGAGATAAAGAGTCTCTTGGACTTTGCTGCCCGGACTGGCTTTGAACCGTGATCCTCAGATCTCAGCCTCCTGAGTAGCCGCCGGCCGGGGTCACCCTGATTCTCGCTCGGGCCCAGCAGGTGCCACGGCGGGCGGGGCGGGCGGGGCGGCCGGCGGCTTTGCCGGCGCGCGGGCGGCAGGTGGCGCTGCGGCCCCGGCGGGGCGTTCGGGCTGCGCGGCGGCGCTCGTCCCCTCCTCCGCCCGCCCCTCGCCCGCTCCTTTCTCTGCGCTCCGCCC